>NC_064624.1:53708716-54310602 GCF_023898315.1 Schistocerca nitens | reverse complement strand
AGTGATTTATCTGTATATTTTTTAACTACACCTTCACCTATTCTTGGTTCAAGTGAACTAATATCTGTATCATCTATAGTTGGTCTTCTTAAGTTTGGATAATAATGATCAACAAATGCTTTTATGAAGAATTTATATTTATTACCTTTACTTGATGTTATTTTATTTGGATTATTATCAGAATACAATGCTCCTGAATTATATATCTGCAAAATTTGATAAATCTACACCATTGTACTTTTCATTTATATCATCTATAGTAATTTGTTTTTCAGTTAAAAGTCTCATTAATCCATCTGTTCCTAGATATGTTTTTTTTACCAATTGCTAATTTATCACCACTGAATTCGACAGGTAAATTACCAACATATTTAAACATACCAATGGGTTTTAACCCAAATACTTTATCATCACTATGATTAATATAGTTTAACATTCTTTTACTAACATTTATCTTTTTTGCTAAGCCATGTCTCCACAATATCCTTTCTTTCAGGAGTGCTAGTTTGGCAAGGTTTGGAGGAGAGCTTCTGTAAAGTTTGGAATGTAGGAGACGAGGTACTGGTAGAAGTAAAGCTGTGAGGACGGGGCATGAGTCATGCTTAGGTAGCTCAGTTGGTAGAGCACTTGCCCACGAAAGGCAAAGGACCCCGAGTCTCTGTCCGGCACACAGTTTTAATCTGCCAGGAAGTTTCATATCACCCTACACTCCGCTGCAGAGTGAAAATCTAATTCTGGCTATCTTTACATTCATCTAATGGGATAATTTCCCCATAATTTTCAACAAAACTGACAATTTGTTTATTAATTTTATTTTCATTTTTTACATTGTTTTATGAATTATTGATATTTTGGTTGTTCTAAATTTTTTGAATAAATATACAAATGTTTAATTTTATTCCAGTTCAACCATCCTGTAGCTAAAATATAATTACCAATCATTAACGTTGTTTTTCCACAAGCACTTGGTCCAAATATTGCATGTCTTATAGAATTTGGCGGAAGTTTACCATGTTTGTTTTTTAACTTATTTTCTGGAATTCTTACCTTAGGTTCCCAATCTGTTTTGTTCATTTTTTAATAATTTTTTCAGTAGTAAATGAGTCGCCTACTTCAACTTAGTGATAAATCATCTGTACTTAGTAAACGATTAACTGTTGCAATAAGAGATAGTTATAATAATGTTTCATTAGTTAGCTTTTATTTAACTTTCCTAACACCAAACATTACAACAAAAAATAATAAACTTTATTGTGATGGAGAAAGAATAGAATAACCTATAGGTCAATATAGTTTTATAAATTTTAAAAAATTATAGATTTGAGAAAACCCAATATACACATTAAAGCAGATGAAATTTAAAGGAGTAACTATTGAAAGTGAAGTAAAATTGTATATGGATATAGCAGATAGTATTGGAACTTTACTTTGTTTCAGTAATCAAGTTGTTCAAGCTAATGAAGAAGCTGTAGCTAACTATGTTCCTAAAATAATGCCTTTTGAATTAATCAATATAAATTTCAATCTTGTTGATGGAATGTATGTAAAGCATAATGATCATTTTCATAAAGAAACAAATATTAATGCTTCATTTAAACTTAATGCAGAGTTAATTGGACCAATAATTAATGAACCAAATTATCCTGTAAATATTCCTATTTTTAATACAGTTCCCAATTTTGAAGTTACTATAACTGATGAAAAGGATAATTTAATTAACTTTAATGGTGCGACTGTAACAGTTGTTTTAGTAATATCTTAATTAATTTTTTCCTTAGTAAATCATGAATAAAATTAAAAGATGTCAATTTTGTACATTCCCTGTTAATGAAAAAACTAAAAATAATTTAAATGATCCTAACATAGATACAAAATTGAAATAAATGTTGGTGATGGTTGGCTTCATCCAATTCATGCTCAATTGTACATTAATTACAGTATTATTGGAAATGGTGGTACTAATTATCCAACTTATGTTGGAAAATCAAACAAAAAATTAATTTATAGTTATGGAACGAAACTGTTTGACTTTGTAACAATAAAAAAGGAAATAATATATTAATATATTATCTGGAACTGAACATCCTTTTATTTCATCAACAGGTTTACTACATCTAACTACATCTGTTACTAACAAAATAAGATTAGAAGGACAAATTCTTAATACAGGAAAAATAAATAGTAAAAGGAATGAAGTTCTTTATCCATTGTCAATGCTTGGTGGATTTTTTAAATATTATAAAGAAATTATATTTGAAGGAGACTTAACTGTAGCTTTTACACACAGTTCATCTTCTGGAGATGCAATTCTACTTTGGTTTGATACAAATCATGCTGGTGTTGAACTAAAAGATACACCTCCTAAACAAGGTAAAATAGTTGTAGAATCTATGGAAGTACATGTACCAGTTGTTAAATATGAAGGAAATTACGAACTTGAACAATGTGAAAATATTTTAAAAAATCCTAGAATTCCTATTCCTTTTTATGAACTTCAAACAGAAGAAGTTGCTTGTTTATCTAGTAAAAAAGGTTTTGAACTAGATATAACAAATTACTATAACTCTACAGAATTTGATATGGCAATTTATGTTTTTGTTGTATTTCAGACATATTGTAAAAATAATCAATTAATTGATTCATCATTATATGAATATATATTTAAAAATTGTGGAAAAGAAGTTTTTCCTCAATAGATGTGGAATATTAATCCACCAACTAATTTTCTTAAAGCATATGATGCATTTCTAGATTTTAGAAGAATCACTTTACCAAAATCAGATACTGATATTTAACCATTTAGTTTTATAACTAATTATCCAATTATGTAATCAGTATGATGTGTATACAGAATGTTGTAACTACATATAAAACAACAATGAAACTTTGTGCAACTTTTATCGATAAAATTCCAAATGATACACTTGCTTATGTAATTATGTATGGTAAAATGACTTTTACATATGATGCACAACATAGATTACTTACTGAAAATTTATAATTATTAATATTTGCTTCTATATAAATGGATGAAAAAGTAAAAAAATTATAAAAGTGTTAACATCATGGTTATATTCATTTCTGAAACATTTTAAGAAAGATAGAAAAAATAAAAACTGAAAATTTTATTATAATTTGCTTTTGTTAACTAATAAATTTTAATTAATTTACTTACATTCACAATGTAAAACTTTCATAATTTTGTACTTTTGTTGTAACTAATACATTTTATTATCTTACAAACACATTCGAAATTATTACAATTCATCTTTGTTAACTAATACATTTCAATTATTTACTTACTTCACAACGTAAAATTTTTAATATGATTTACTTTTGTTAACTAATTTATTTACTTATTTACTTATGTTCACGATGTAAAATGTTTAAAATTATTTACCTTTGTTAACTAATTCATTTTAAGTAATTTACTTACCTTCATAACGTAAAATGTTTAAAATAGTGTACTTTGTTAACTAATACATTATTATTTATTTACTTACTTTCACAATGTAATTTTTTTAAAAACTTACTTTTGTTATGTAATACATGTTATAATCTTACAATCATGTTTCAAATGAAATAATGAAGTTAGAAATCAGTTGGTTATCTAGCATAATGACGTAATCAGTTGAGTTATTGTAAAACTTAGGTATTTAGTTAAAGCTGTATAATCGGTTGAGTTAGTTAAATATACTGAATTTTAAAAAATCTGTTGAGTTGCTTATGAAATACAGAATTTAGTTGAAGATTGTCCAAGTGGTCCACAACATACAAAACATGTCTACTGTTCAAAGACGATGCACTCCTGCCTGCTTCCCCTTAATAACTGTGTCATGCCAAAGCCCATCCGAACTCGCCCTGCGATTTGTGAATTTTTTGTTTTGTTTTGTGTGTTATATGTACTGAAATAAAAGTTGTCACTCTATGTTTCATTTATTTAAATAGTCTATTCCATTTGCTTATCAGTCAAGTACCTTTTGTGATTGATTTCATTTAATTACTGATGTCACTCAGCTGTTGGCTCTCAATGTGGGGCGAGCTCATTACTAATTTGCAAGCTAAGTGATATTATAAAGAGTTCTCAATTCACTACATTTTTGGCGCCAGTGTGGGGTTTCGATTTGATTTCAGTCTCACAATTTCGCTGTTGTGAGAACTTCTAAGTTTTCAGATGTGACTCAGGCATAATTCTCAGTTGTTTATTAGAATATGTTAACCTTTTTATGTATGATGTCAAGTGCATAGATAGTACCTGTGAATGCATTGCAAATCTGCAATATGAAGTATACATAGCAGTAGCCCGTGTATTTAGTTTCAGTTCACACAGCCTATCCGATATTTTGTGAAGCTGCTTTGGAAGTTGCGGTTTGTTGTTGTGCATTTTCCCTCCAACGTTTTCGTTGTTCTGTTCGACGATATCAGCGTTGCAATCAGTGTCTTTCAACTGTGTCAGTTCGTACTGTGCAGTATCTTTGATTTGCAGCGACGTTGCTTCTATGCATCTAAGGTCTCGGCGGTTGAAACAAGAAAGTGGAGAAGAGCTTTGGTGTGAGTGAGGAAACGCCTGACCCTTCTGTAGGGATACACACATTCAGTTTCCACCAGAAACCGACAGGCCAACTGAGGACAGTTTGAGAGGAAGCGAGAAAATACTAGGCATGTCTGTGGGAGATGCAGAGTCAACTGAATCGAATCCTTGCGGTGTTAGGAAACCACACATCTCAGTCAACCGCCGTTAAGGAACAGAATGAACCACAATTTGAAGGGCTTAAAGCCGAGCTAAGACTTTGCAATCAAAAAAGACTGTCGGGACGATCGCTGAAGTTAGGAGTGAATTGGGAACCGAAAGCAAAAAGATATGGACAGATGTCGGCAACAGACTTGACGGGGTAAGACAAGAGTGTGAACCGAAGTTTAACAACCTAGAAACGCGAGTAAACACGATGATGACTGCCTTCACCGCGCGAGCAGATCGTCCAAGGAAACACAAACTATAGTAACAGTTCTCGAGCAAGAAGTGTCTGCAGTACGGCAAGGAAATGTCCCTGTAGCGCAGGTGACGCCAACGAATTTGAAGGCTACATTTCCGATGCACAGGGTTGCTATGCCACTGCATAAGTTCTATCGAATGCGCAGTACCCACCCAAAGGCATACCTAAAGACTTTAGCTGCCTATCTGCATGCGAAAGAAGTGGCGGAGTGTAACGCTTCACTCGTTGCACGGCAGGTGCCTGACCAAGATGAGGCTGCCTGGTTCGACGTAACAGTCTGCGAGAACAGTACTTCCAAGGATTTTTGCACTATGTTTCTGGCAACGTACTGGAATGTGGCCACACAGGCAAACGCAAAGATGATCATATATTGGGGACAGTATGTGCCACACTCACGCCAATCCATGGAAACATGCACCACTAACTTTGTCTTTCTGGCGGTGTACATAGCAATAGAATGACAGCTGAGCAACGGCGTAGCGAAATACGCTGACGTTTTCCTGCTCTGGTACAATGTGCACTAGTTGGGACACTATCGAAAGAACAGTTCTTCGATACTTTAAGCTCTTTAGACGTCATTGAAGAACAGGAGGGACAAAGGACAGCACACAGTAGCGCAATGAGGTCAGAAAACAGATCACCAGAAGAGTTTGTGAAGTGCAATTCAGGTAAACATAGTCATAGTTTGCTTTGAATGACGCAATACAGAAGCCAGCGACCCAAAATCGGAGCATGAAAGCGAACATTTATGCATCTTGTTATATTGCCCATACAAGTAAATGTCTTCCATACTAACCTATGTACACAAAGACCTAAAAGGTTCATTTACAACTGATAAAAAATACATACTGATTTAAAGTTACATAATGATTGGAGAGTCAATCCCCCAATTAAAAAAAATGCATTTACGCTGATTAACACTGTCTTTAGCAGTCTTGGTTAACAATTCACAAATATCAGACACAACACACAGCAGTGTGGGAATTGAATCAACCCACATCTTTCAGCTTTCTCCTTAAAGTTATCATTATATGCTCTGTAGGATAGATAACTTCCTGTCTAGCATTCACATAAAATCCTGAAACATTGTTTTGTGTACTAAATATGCTGTTCAATACCTCCTTCACATCACATGAGGTATGCTCTTCATCTTCATTTCACATAGTCACTTATATGGGATTTGTGTTGAAAAGTGTTCACACAAGAAACATTGATAAATAAAGTTAAATGGAATGAAAAGAATGGACTAATAAGGTAGTACGCTCAGATATGCTCAGTTACTACTTCTAATCTTTACAGTACAAGTTATGAATATTGTCCCATTTGAAAAGTGTAAGAGCTCTACTCATTTAAGCTAATAGCATCTATATATTAAATTCTAAAGGACGAACCCATTGGAGAACATAATTATATAGTGTATCATTGATTTTAATCCAGACAATAGATAAGACAGAACATCAAAAATCATATCAACTGAAATACAAAATTTCAGACAAACAATACACAGTTATATAGTCTTATGAATCTACAGATAGATTAAAACTCGGTCAATGGATAAAATAGAACTCTAGCAACTACATTTGTTACATACTAAATTCATGACATTGGAAAAAGAACAAACAAACAATTAAAATTAGATGCTTATGGATCATGTGTAAATGGTTTCAGTTCAGTGATCTTGCATAATCCAAACAACTTCTTGGATTTAGGATATGCAAGTCTGTATGCATTAGGATGTGGATTTTCAAAAACTTCGAATGGTTTTACATAAATATCGAAAAATTTCTTTCCTCTCAGATGCCAACACTTTAGATTTCCCTTTGGCTTTCACCAGCACAAGACTTCCTACTTCAGGCTTAGAAAATCTGCCTTTGCTGTCATGTCTGTGCTTTCTCCTATCCCCCTGTTTTTCATCATCTCCCTCAGTCGATAGATAAGACAGAACTTTATAACTAAATGATCTTACATACTACATTCATAGCAGACAAATCACAATCAAACAGTATCATAAATCTACAGACACAGTGAATTTTTTTTTCCAGACTAGGTATCATTATGCATCCATGTTTACATATCTTGACCTCTATACTACATGCTAACAGTATTTGACATTTTACAAATGGTTCAAATGGCTCTGAGCACTATGGGACTTAACATCTATGGTGATCAGTCCCCTAGAACTTAGAACTACTTAAATCTAACTAACCTAAGGACAGCACACAACACCCAGCCATCACGAGGCAGAGAAAATCCCTGACCCCGCCGGGAATCGAACCCGGGAACCCGGGCGTGGGAAGCGAGAACGCTACCGCACGACCACGAGATGCGGGCGACATTTTACATCCTTGCTTTGCTTACCAGTGGCACCCCTTATCTTTACATGTCAAACACACATTTCCACAAAATTTTTACTTTTCGGGATCTTGTGTCTAAGTTGTGCAGATGTGTCACAAACCAGGCTACCTGAGTCAAACAATTCTTTTCCCAATGATCTATCGTAATCTTAATGTAAGGACATCCAAAATCTGAGGAGGAGGAGATTAGTGTTTATCGTCCTGTTGACAATGAGGTCATCAGAGATGGAGCACAAGCCTGGATTAGGGTAGGACGGGAAAGGAAATCAGCCATGCCCTTTGAAAGGAACCATTCCAGTATTTGCCTGAAATGATTTAGGGAAATCATAGGAAACCTACATCAGGATGGCCAGAGACAGGTTTGAACCATCATCCTCCTGAATGCAAGTCCAGTGTGCTAACCACTGTGCCACCTCGTTCAGTCCTAAAATCTGAATTATCATCTCTGTTGTTGTACACTTCATGTAAAAGACCACTTTCAATTTCATCAAATACTACATCTACACTGTTTTTGGAGGGTTTTATCAACTTTAAATGGTACCATAGCATTAATTTGGTTATACATGTTGTCAGGTAAAGACTGAACACACTCAATGGGTTCCTTGGCACAATTAACATCATTTATTACAGAAGGAACATAAAATACATTACTGTCAAAATTACACTTCCTACTTAGATCTTCTTTCAATTCATTCCACCAATTTGGAAACAAATTCAGACTAACCACAGATAACTTATTCCAGAATGCAACTGTACCTATGTTATCATCAATTTGGTCCCAAACAAACTTAAAAAAAATTTCACCTTTATTTTCTAGGCTTATGGATAAGTCACCTTTACTGTTTGGATCATTACTCTGCATGACATTAATGAAAAACTGCTTTGACAGGACTGATATTCCAAGATTCTCACTTACATCATCACATACAACACTTTCCTTACCTGCATTCACTAATAACTTTGAAACTTCATCACTCTTAAACTCCACAAATACCTGATACTCAACGTCATCATCATTATCATCATCATATTCTTCCCAAATTACTTCATCGACAACATCATTAACAAAACAAGTCTCATTACCATCAAAGTCACACACCTCACCTAGATTCATTTGCAATAAGCTACCAGTGTCAGACTTACCAAGCTGTCATTTCACAGCTCTCATTCACATTTACGTAAAGAATACCACCTAATTAAGATCCAATCAGTTATTACCTGTTGCACATACATCAATAACACCGTTTTCTGACCAAGAGAAGAAAAGATTAGTACATAATACATACAAATTCTCATTACTCTAACATTCTGGTTTGTGGTTAGTACCTACATCATTATAATTAAAAATAGTATTCCAAAACTTTGGATCAAAACATAAACGAGAAATCTGACATTCCTTCTGTTCAACTTCAGATACCTGTGCCACATTATTAATACTGTTATTAATGTCTACATATAAGTGTAAATTGGGATCCTGTACTTGTTGTGTTTCCTCGCCCCACAACTGTGGATCTTCATTGAGGCAGACTGCTGTTTCACAAATAGTTGCCTCTATGATTGTTTTTCCTATTATATTGCTCATAGTTATCCCCATTATTCCTATTCTGCTGTTGTTCAAAATTTGTGTCTCTATTACCATTTTAACCCTTATAGAACTTACCACTATCCTTGTACCTGTGGTTGTTGCCATTGTGATCTCTATTTCTTCGATTATTGTGGTAGAAGTTTCTTTCTAGTGCCCTCTCCAGTCTGTCAACATAATGTAAAAATTGCTCAAGGTAATTGTCAGGTCTGTGTACTAAATCCCACCGCAACCTTTCTGCTAATCTCCTATTTAGTGCATCAATTAATGTTATTTCATCAAATGGTTTGTCAAGATGAGTTAATTTCTTCAGATAATTCTTACAAAGGTCTTTCAGTGTACCATCCCTATCCTTATAGTCTGGACCGTTCAGAAATTCACTTTTAATTCCCCCTTGTTCAGCTTCCATCCAAAATATTTAAAAAACTTTTTTCGAAACTTTGGAATGGCTCCCACTGACTTCTATTAAATTTAACAACAACAGAGCTTCATCTTCATGATATATTTTAACAAATTTAACGTTCAAAATGTTCAAATGTGTGTGAAATCGTATGGGGCTTAACTGCTAAGGTCATCAGTCTCCAAGCTTACACACTACTTAATCTACATTATCCTAAGGACAAACACACACACCGATGCCCGAGGGAAGACTCGAACCTCGGCCAGGACCAGCCACACAGTAACAAATTTAATATTTTGGTCATCACTCATGCCTGACACAAAACTATCGCTACAAAAAAAATGGTTCAAATGGCTCTGAGCACTATGGAACTTAACTTCTGGGGTCATAACTCCCCTAGACCTTAGAACTACTTAAACCTAACTAACCTAAGGGCATCACACACATCCATGCCCAAGGCAGAATTCGAATCTGCGACTGTAACGGTCGCGTGGTTGCAGACTGTGGTGCGTAGAACCACTCGACCACTCCGGCCGGCCTGTTGTGTCTAGCAGTACATTCTGGCTGCTGAAATTTTGATTTAACGTTCCGAGTTCTTGAAGACAAAATAACTGATCAAGAGTTACCTGTTGCTATGAATATATTTTCATTTTATCCCATTCCTCTAAATCACACTGACTTCATAATTTCCACATTCAAGAAACCAGTAATTTCATTGTTGGTGACAAACTTACAAAAAAGTCTACTTCTATGTGTGGCATGCCCACTACCACCTACATTCTGCAGTACTCACAATTTTCAAAGTGTGTACAAAGTAAAAGATTTTACAAACTTTCTCTTTACAAAATTATATCATTATTTCATAAATAAATTCAATAATTAGCGTTTCATTGCGCAATTAATAACATTAATTTCAAGTATGCCAGACATTTTATAATTTCAATTATTCTTGAAAGAAGAGTAATTTTAACTGTTAGCACATATCGATTGTAACACATTAGTTTCTTTTATATACATTTTAGCCTGAAATATAACACTTCGTATACAAAATCATATGAATTCTTTTATTGAAACTGCTGAGATAATTTTAAGCTGTGCAAGAATCGATAATATACATGGTACTGGTTATCTCCATATAAAAAAGGTAATGTTAGAAGAGGGTGACTAGGTACACACTGTTAGTGGGAGGCGTTTGACCCCACACACTTCCCCCTTGGGTTTGGGATTGGAAAAACCAGCAGTTGAAATTGATACCAGCATTCTAGTTCTGAATAACCAGTATCAACAGCAGCACTGCTAAAATTTTTTGTTTTTAAATAAACTTTTTTTGTGACATGAGTTATTTTAATTCATAAAACTTGCATTCCTTTGAAATATTGTGTTATTACAGAAAATGGAAAAAACGACCACTGTCATTTTAATAATAATGCTGACAGAAACGAGCAACAAAGTTATGGCACATGAGTTGGTCTAGCATTTATGAGACAATAATATACCCGCTGCCATGTGGCGTCGCCTATTAGATGGTACATATGCATATGAAACGTACAAGACTTGTTCCATCTGGTTTACGAGTATATGGTAGTTCCTCAATGTCAAGTTTGGATATCAATTGTGTCAGCATTATTATCTTTTGCAGTGTGGGGTATCTTTGAAGAAGAATGCACCATTTGCTTCAAAACATTAAGGCCCAGGAGAAGCCACAACAATTTTGTTACATAATATCTCGAGAAGCCACAACAAGCTTGTGGCATAATATCAGGACATGTCACAACAATCTTGTGGCATAATTTAAGGAGAAAACAAACGAATTTATTCATAGTTACAATAAAAATGGGAAGTAGCTAAAACTGCTTGTTTCTATATAACGTACATTTAAGTAATTGTAGCCCCTCAAAACGGATAAATTATCACAGGAAATCAGTTCTTCGAGCAGAGTTTTCACCTTTTGCTCTAACTAACCATAACGTCCAAATAGTGGTACCATCCCCGACTATAATATTAATTTTGAGCAGATTTTCAAAAAATTAGAATGAACATGAATATAAAGGTAATTTTTTGTAATAGTCAACTGCTTACAACTTTTTGAGAAAAGCAATCGAACAGTGCAAGTACTAAGTTGTCTTTTATTTATCTATTTAATCTAATATTTTGAGTCTATATATCCTGAAACTGAAGTAATCGATATTTTTCAATCTTTGCTCGCTTTCTACCTTTGGTACAGGAAATTACGGTTATTTCAGAAACTGGTCATTTTGAGCAGTTACAATAGCCTTGTTAAAGTGGTGCTGAAAAAAAAAACGATGTTAGAGATAACCACTGTCACCAGCCCAGGGATGATCGGACTTGCTCGCCTTTTCCTCCTGAGTGGCATTTGGCAATTCATGTGTGCTGAGACACGGAATATCATCTCATCCAGTCACATTCCACTCATCTTCGACATGAACATGATCATCACCTGTTTCAGACCTGTTATCTCTCCAGGATGTGATAAACATCAAAGTAGCAGGCGCCGACATGCAGTAGTGTTCCTCCAGCGAAGAATGCTTCTGACAGCAAACACAGCTGCGCCTAGGTAACCGCAGCGACCACAAGATTTCTAGAGTCACAAACCGCCCCACATCCTGGTGACGATTACCGAGAAGAACCGAACTGTTCGTTAATGGCAGCTCACTCGCCAACGAGGCACGCAATGTCTCGTCAGCCGCCCGCGACGGGAGATTAACATAGGAACAGGGAGTGGGCAGACCTGTTGTCCAAGCTCAATCGCGAGGACGGCAACACCTGGAAAATCGTGAAGACTCTCCTGCGCCAGCGGCATCGCATACCACTGCTATAGATCCGAAACGATTACGTTAGTGAGCCTGGAGCAAAAGCCAACGTGTTGGCTGACGCATTCGCAGTTAACTTCACGCAGGTGAACGATTTCGTGGATGAGGACCACATCTACTGAGTCGATGAGCGGCTACCAGTCTTCCTAGCAGCCACACATCAAGACGACCTCATCGAGTCAGTCACGGTGAAGTTGTGGCCATCCCGAAGGTTGGCAAAGATCCCCGCCAGATAATCAACTACCGACCCATAATCCTGCTACTGTCTCTCTCTCAGTTTTCAGGAGGCTGTATGTGTAAAGACTGATGGAACACGTCACCCAGGAGCGTATCATTGCTGACAAGTAGTTCGGTTTTCGAAGCGGCCACTCGACTTCTCACCAGCTCCTGCGACTGGCAGAGTCGACGATAAGAGTGTTAGAAACAATGGAACAACTTAGGGCAGTGATCCTCGACACATCCAGAACCTTCAATTCTGCATGGCATGACGGCCTCGTGTACGAATTTTTTTATACTTGGTTTGCTGATGTCACATGGGGTTCCTCTAAGATAGTACCTACCGCAGTGAACCTCCCATGTAAGGGCAGAGGATGATACGTCCATGGCTTGGCAGATATGTGAGGCGTCAGTACTCGGCCCCCTGCTGTACTGCCTGTAGACTGCTGATACACTGCAGGTCCACACATTGAATTTCAGTTTGAAATGTTACTTTCTTGCATCAGTATTATTTCATCATGAATGATAGCATTTTCATGCAGTTGGTAATTAAAAGAGGATTAAATTATTTTTATTAAAAACATGATTCAGTATTTCGTTATGAATATTTCTATTTGTTAATCAATATGTAAATAAAATAACAAGGAAAAAATGGTGCTACTAGCAATATTTATACCAGCAACTTTGTAATTACCAAACTTTCACACTACACTCTCAGATACTAATGACTATGTTATGTTTGAAATGTTTTGTACTTAAGAGCACTCAGATATCTTGTAATCTTCGAAAACTATTCTTTTGGGTTTGTTTGTGAAGTGAGCTATAATGCTTTAGCAAAATGATGTCTGAGCACTGAACTTAAAATCTTATATGAAGGAAATTGAAGAGGACACAACAGTCCGTAAGGTCTCCTTGTAAGGTGGTACTCTGGTAAGGGCTCACTTTGTTTTCCAGGAGCTCATGGTGGAGACTGATTCACACTAGACGTCAACAGAACAGAATGAAATGCACAGTGAAGCCACCATCAAATGCTGGAGTCTTCCCTCTAGATAGAATGTCAACACAACGCCGCTTTACCTATCCTGCTACTGAACAATGAAAGCGACGTTATGAAACATTGCCTGTGATTTATATGTCTGAACAGAGTGTCAGAATTAAGATACTAGGAATAATAAAGTTTATTAATGGCCAAAGCAAAATTCGCCACGGATGTTTCCGACAAAGTTTTCATGGTAAACTGCAGAGAATGGAATCATCAGGAAATGTGTCACTCAAACACTTTAAAACATCTAAGTTTAATCGACAGAGAAAATATACACATACTGACACATCAAACAATTTTCAAAAGGCAATAAAAAGAGATTTGGTAAATTTTTCATAGCTTTTTTCCTTTCTAAGTACTAAATAATCTAACAAATATCTATTTTGTTTCAACAGAACTGACGTTTCGTGTTGAAAACACGTTATTTAATTAAAATCGCTTCATAAATTTATATTCATATTTTAACAAAGTGTAGAATTTTGCTCCCGACCAGGTATTGTAGAACCTAAATTATAGTTTGTTTTCCGATATTTTGCCACTCTTATTGAAGAATGTGCAACGGAAAAAATATCCAAGTCATCATGGAACATCTGCAACGTGCTGAGAAGAAATCCATTACAACAACATGAGTGGGCGCAGTGAAAGTAGGTTTCCCTGCGATGTCAGCAGATGACGAATCCCCTCCACTCAGGACGTCAGCGACGGCAACATCTTCCCAAGATACACTGACCTTAACAAACCCTTATATCCTGTTGATGGCCTGCGTGAATGCTGTCATTTGAAATTAATTGCACAAGACTTTGCTGTGTCATTCTGTCAGGGGTGAATTGGCTTTTCCAACTACATGTCTAACGTACACCGATTATCTAAGTTATGTGGGAAGTTTCTTCAATTTATCTTCCTTCTTCACCACATTCAATTAGTTACTTTTTCTTGGACTACGTTCCTCTGTCTCTTGCAATACTGCATTCAGGCACAAGTTAGAGAGTGCAAGGCTCCTCTACAATCCGTGTATGCTTAAAATTCTGTATTAGAGAGGTCGATTACGAACTCCCTCATCACATACACTCCACAAGAGTTATTGGCTTCCTAGTCTACAATTATTTTTTTAAGATAAATTTTAATATCCAAGACCATTCAATGTGTTTGACTATTGGCTATGAGCTTTAGGCTCCATTAAATTTCAACTGATGTTCTGTGATCTTTCTTACTTCAGAACACTGTCCATAATCACATGAATTCTCCAGTCTTCTCTTTTCTGCTGAAGTTGGAACATTTACCTCTCAACATCATCTGTGAAGAGTTCTCCTTACTATATCATCAACTTATTTACATACAAAGTCTTGACAAGTTTTAGCACTACTTGTTCCTTTATTAGATATGCACAACTGGAAAGCAGCGACATACCCTATTCGATAGTCAGAGATATCACCTCCTATGACCACTGTTTTCCATTAAGACAGATTTTCCCAATAGGTTCCTTTTTTATTATATTTTTTTTTTCTATATACTATTTTTGTGTCTTTACCTTCTTTCTCCCTTCTGGAGTACATATATAATAGTGACAACAAGTAAATTAATTACACTACTGGCAATTAAAATTGCTACACCACGAAGATGACGTGCTACAGACGCGAAATTTAACCGACAGGAAGAAGATGCTGTGATATACAAATGATTAGCTTTTCAGAGCATTCACAGATGGTTGGAGCCGGTGGCGACACCTACAACGTGCCGACATGAGGAAAGTTTCCAACCGATTTCTCATACACAAACAGCAGCTGACCGGCGTTGACTGGTGAAACGTTGTTTTGATGCCACGTGTAAGGAGGAGAAATGCGTACCGTCACGTTTGCGACTTTGATAAAGAGCAGATTGTAGCCTATCGCGACTGCGGTTTATCGTATCGCGACATTGCTGCTCGCGTTGGACGAGATACTCGTACAATGACTGTTAGCAGAATATGGAATCGGTGGGTTCAAGAGTGTAATACGGAACGCCGTGCTGGATACCAACGGCCTCGTATCACTAGCAGTCGAGATGACAGGCATCTTATGGCCGTAACGGATCATGCAGCCACGTCTCGATCCCCGAGTCAACAGACGTTTGCAAGACAACAACTATCTGCAAGAACTGTTCGACGACGTTTGCAGCAGCATGGACAGCTCGGAGACCATGGCTGTGGTTACCCTTGACGCTGCATCACTGACAGGAGAGCCTGTGATGGTGTACTCAACGACGAACCTGGGTGCACGAATGGCAAAACGTCATTTTTTCGGATGAATCCAGGTTCTGTTTACAGCATCATGATGGTCGCATCCGTGTTTGGCGACATTGCGGTGAACACACATTGGAAGCGAGTATTCGTAAACACCATACTGGCGTATCACCCGGCGTGATGGTACGGGGTGCCATTGGTTACACGTCTCGGTCACCTCTTGTTCGCATTGACGGCACTTTCAACAGTGGACGTTACATTTCAGATGTGTTACGACCTGTGGCTCTACCCTTCATTCAATCCCTGTGAAACCCCACATTTCAATAGGATGATGCACAACCGCATGTTGCAGGTCCTATACGGGCCTTTCTGGACACAGAAAATGTTCGACTGCTGCCCTGGCCTTCACATTCTCCAGATCTCTCACCAATTGAAAACGTCTGGTCAATGGTGGCCGAGCAACTGGCTCGTCACAATACGCTAGTCACTACTCTTGATGAACTGTGGTATCGTGTTGAAGCTGCATGGGCAGCTGTACCTGTACACGCCATCCAAGCTCTGTTTGACTCAATGCCCAGGCGTATCAAGGCCGTTATTACTGCCAGAGGTGGTTGTTCTGGGTACTGATTTCTCAGGATCTATGCACTCAAATTGCGTGAAAATGTAATCACATGTCAGTTCTAGTATAATATATTTGTCGAATGAATACCCGTTTATCATCTGCATTTCTTCTTGGTGTAGCAATTTTAATGGCCAGTACATTCATTCAAACTTAAAACTGTGAAAAGTAAAGGGAATTAAAAAAGAAGTATGTCCTTACTCCCCAGCAAAGCTTTGGCACCGTCCATTAAATATATCTATCCAAAACCTGTACCTTCAGGTACTGGATCCTATCGATATATAATTTCTTCCATGAACAAAAGACACAGATATATTGAAAATTAATTTTAGATTAGATGAAAAAGTATTTAGATACAAAAGGACTAAAAATCGTTCTTCCCATGTGTTCTATGATTCAGTGTCCTAAAAAAGTTAGATACTTCCAACACATATCTTTCTAGGAAAGGATTTCCATCATCCTGTCAGCTACTTAAATGAGTGGTTGTTTTAATCTTTTAGAACTATGTTTTGAATTTCCTCATATTGATACTATGTGAATTGTAAAATTAGATGTCTCCCACAGCCAGTATTTTATCACTGACCTAGTCTGATGAAAAGAACTTCAAAAGTCTAAATCCTTGAAGTATCAGAATCTTCTTTCAGATCAGATTCACTGTCAAAAATGTAAATATGTTTCCATTCAGTATTAATTATTCTCGCCTATACGAACTACAACAATCGAGAGAGAATTACAGAACCATTAATAAAAAATGAAATTGGTGTGGCTTTTTTCCCCTTTTTAACAATGGTTTTGAATTTTGCTGATGGCTGTCGCTGCTCCATTTGCTGTGTCTCTATCGTGTCACCATCGGCACCAGTTCCTTTTTCTTCATAACACCAAATCCAATAATACCTAAAAAAATTGACTCATCTACTATTGATTGCAACTGAAGATTGTGCCATAAAATTATTTCTGTGACTGTTGTCGTCTCTGGCTATATTACCACACCGTTTTGGCTCATCACAGAGCACCAGCCTTCGATCCCATTACAGACCATACTCCATTACTGTAAATATCATCCTTTTTTCATTCTGTCATTGTTATAATATCCTTTCGTCTACTATATAACTGCTTCATCTATTTATGAAATGTAATTACTACACTTTCTAACATTCTCCAATCAAGAAATGTTGTGAGAACTTTTTTAACATGTAATTTGTAATGTCACTGATAGAGATTCCGTATCTACTTCCAAATAGCTTCTCCAAAATATTACATTCTATTGTCTGTATCTCAAAACAGAATTTTCCCCTCCTCTAGTTTCACGTAACATATTGTTTTTGTTTTTCTTCAGTTTGGAACATTTTTTCATAAAGTTATTCATTCTACACACGTTTCAGTTCTGCACATAGTTCAGATTTCATATTCCTAAAGAATATATAAATAGATTTACAGATTTGTTAATCTTGTTCTGTGTAGTTCCTGGATATCTAAACTTCCAGACAACTGTCCTTCCTAGAAAATGCTGGGAAATTCAAAAATTGGCAGGAAATTCAAAATCTGGTCGGAAATTTAAAAATAGGCTAATTGTCCTAAGTGGCTTTCTACACTACTATAACATTACATTGGATGTAGGGCCGTTATCCTAAGCATAAATTGCCTGAAAATCAATGATGTTGCATGATCCTGCTGGCATTTGTGATGGACGATGTGGGATATGGGCGCTGCCCACATTGTTGCCCGATATAGTGTATTTCCCCTGTTTCTCCCACTTCAGACAAAGGATGTTGCCTTTGCCTGCAGGTCCAAATGTATATGATGTTAGATGAAGGATGCGACTCAAGAGCCTGTTGATATACAAAATGTTTTTCACCCTAGAGTAGTAACCCTTTCAGTGACAGGAAAAACCGCTTAATATGATTGTCCCAAGCCAGTATTCACAGAGACCAACAGGGTTATTTATAATATTCTAGTAACTTACGGAATTCGTGTGGTTTTCCCCTTAATGTCACATATATACTGCTTGTCCTAAGTCAATTTCCCCTATGTTGGGATAAGTCCACTTGCACTTTGCTGGTAGTGTTAATGCTTTCAATGCCACACAAGCGAGAACGGCCCTCCACATTCTGTACCAACACCCTATGCCATCTGGAGCACCCCTTGCTACTGCTGCCACCACACAAGGCAAGTGTATTGAGCTGGCCAAAAGTGCCACAGCTACCACCTCTGGCTACCTCGAGCTAGGCAGCTACCAATTTGCATTGCTGTCAACCCTGGTAGGGCTCAGCAATCAGATGGCCAACTCATCTGTGTTGCACTGTCACTCATTACACAGAGTCGATTCCACTCAACTGCCTAACATTAACTGTGATTATATAATAATACTTTTAATGAAGTATAAACCATCCAACTTTATCGGAGGGATATATGTAATTTTGATATATATCCCTGCTGTTAAAAAATATGGTACTTTATGCAAATGTTTTTGTCAGACAATAGCAAAAAAAGTGTAGTTGCATCCATTCTTATAGAAAAATGAGTATGCATTTGAAATATAACTGCATATATATATAATTATTCCCACTAATATTTTTTACAAAATCACATGTCCTACATGTTGGACCAGTTCACTTTCAAATAATATATGTGTTTCAACACAGAAAAAAGAATATGGCTCATGTGCTGGATTTTACATAGTGTAATATATTTGTTTTCAACACAGAAAAACAAGGTACAAAAACTGTACATACAATTTTTATAAAAAGTAATTTAACAGTGTACAGAAATATATACAAAATATATTCCACAGGTTAATATTTTTCTTTTTGTGTACAGCTAATGAACTAACACATTTCCCTTCCAAAAGCTAGGAATAGATTTAACACAGCTTAAAAAGTTGTAATACAGTTGAGAGGCTTTTACATTTATACTCTCTAACTGCAGCTGGGAAGGACATTTATTTACAATTTTTCTATGAGACATAACACTGAACGAAAATACAATCACTTTTCTATGGTCAGCAGCAGTGAAACTTACCCACTGTACAGACATACACACATGATGTGCAAAACAGTATAACTCATTCACACAGTGTGCAAAACTATATAACTCACACACATAATTAAGTATGCAATCACATGCACAAACAGATATATACACCCATTTTTATGCACTATGATTAGTGGCCACACTGTGTGATCTACACACACACACACACACACACACACACACACACGAATTTTCACCATAGGGCCTACGAACTCCAGTATTCGCCACACCTTTCATTAGGCTGATAACCTTTTTCTGGTATTCTTCACCTAGTGTCTGATACTGTCCACATTTATATAAAGTAACATTGGGTCTGCAAAATGAGTTTTCACAAACTCATAATGGAACTGGGAAAGGTGAACTTTAAATAAGTCTAGTATACACATATCCACACCCTGTCAAAACTTTGGCCATCTCCACTGTGATGAAACCATTATTCAGTGTTGTGGCGTGTCTAGAATTCAGAATGTTGATACAATCTGCTGCACCATAACACCTATCCCAACAGATAGCTAAGTGAATTTCATGATGTTCTCTGATATTTTACATAGTTTTGACGAAAATTACATTATTCATAAGTTTGTAAAAATCTTTCTCAAAATTACACATTGCGAGACACCTGGTTTTGTTGTGTGTTTAACTCAATTTTTCCTTCAACCAGAGATGTTGCTTGAAGAAATTACGACACATGGGTCTACACAGTTCCAACCCCAAATTGAGACACTGCTGGAGGTTACAATGATGTAGTACGTACTATGTTTTTGCCTCCTGCGATGTCATCAGCTACTGGTAGCAACCATTTGCTGGAACTCACCACTCTCCACACAACAGTAAATTCCTGTGCACATCATTAAAACTAATAGAGTGCACCAAATCTACCTCCTAAACATACTCCTGAACTTGATGGCACATATTTGATTTTTTTACCCAGTCTGGCGATATCCTTATCAGACAGCAAACAAAACCTTTAATAAAGTAGAGGTTATTACTCAGCATGCCTGTATACGTTTACATCTAAGAACTTGATGCAGCTCAAACCGTCTAATGCAATGAACTTTTCAAACATTCGTTGATTATTTGCATTGGCATGTCTATGGACATACTGACACTGCCGAGAATCCACATCTGAAATTAAAACAAAGTGACTACATCGGGCAGGAGTTCAATGTTGACATGTGTCTTTTCCAATATTTTGTACCACAAAAAACTTGGAATTAGCACTATTAGGCAAGGTGCAGACTGTATGTTCCAGGCAATCACTCTGAAATAAATTGGAAATATCTGCAAGTAAGTGCACATCTGCGCCCCTACAAAGCTTTGCGAGGTTCTGCCACAACTTTCTGGATACTTATGCTCTGCATTCGATATGGCAATGCCTAAATGTAAGGTGGATAATACGGTTATGTACCAGCAAAGTGTTTTTATTTAGCTTCTCCCAAAAATCAAAATATTCGTATGGGGAAACCCTCTCCTTCGTTATGAGCTGAAACTTAGCATCATCAGGAAATGAAGCTCGAGGGAGATTTAAATCATTCTGACCGATGTTCTCACAAATTTCCTGTAGTGGTACTTAATCTTTGAGCATTCCATAATCAACCAAAGGCTCTACTATAAATTGAACGTCATACTCATTAAATCATGGATAAAAATGGGAGTTGGGAGTATAAGTTGTCAATTAGAGTGCAATGATGTGTATGTGGTATTCCCACTTCTTATCCTACAGCTGCCCACAAGTATAACACTCAAAGACTTTCCCATACAGTAATTTATCCTCCTACATTTTCGTCACAAGAATGATGATGTTATAAATATCGACAACATTGCTTGCAAGGTTTTCGAACTCTGAGAGCAACCAGTCCACACGACTGTCTCGAATGTACAGACTAAAATGAGGAAGAGAAGTCATGTACACATACCACTTGATATGCTGCTGCAAAAGGCACATACCATTCTGTAAGAGTGATATACGAGGCAGTAGGATCACCCTCACAACTAGCCAAAGGAGTGAGAAGGCATTCAGAATCGGTGTATACAGCAAAGAATACTCGTTCCTTCGAGAGAAAATTCTTAAAATTGAAGAATTCATGCTGCTCAGTAGGTACTGCTACATGAACCAGATTCTTGGTAGAGCAAGCCAACAGATGCTTTGTTAATCCCTCACTCGTTCTACAAGCTAAGACAGAGTCATGAACAGAACTGTGTTCTAGAACGGTAGAATAAATTTCCTGTTTCCATCTATGATCACGAAAGTGATAGGTCCCTAGTCCACTAATTTTAGTCAGCAGTCACCTCATTCAGATCTGCAGCAAACCATGAGAAAACACAAATATAACTAGCGGCCTATCTACATTAAAAATAAGAAAATAGGCCATACTGAAAAGTATTACTCACATACTTACACGAAACATGTGCTAAAAATGCGATGAGGTGTGCCTATTTTAAAACATGTCCTAATATACTGAATCCATCAATGCATACATACTGATGGGGAAACATCGCTACACCAAGAAGGAGTTGTGCAACATAAATGAAAGCTGACAGCCATGTTTCTACAACTTGGGATATGATGTCTATTTAAATTTCGCGCTAGTAGTGCTGCCACTATTAGGATGATAATCAGCTTTGCTTTAAATATACACTTTGTGACTGGAAGTGGTGAGATAATGTTAGTCAAGAATGCCTTTAATGCGACAAAGACGACCTTGTCAGCCCCTCACTGAGATTGAATGGGATCGTGTAATAGGGTTACAACAGGCTGGATGCTCTTACTCTGATGCTGCAGAAAGATGTGGCAGGAATGTAGCCACTGTACATGACCGCTGGCCGCTCTGGTACTGAGGATGTATGGTTGTAAGAAAACCAGGCTCCAGATGACCGCATGGAACTACCGAGAGGAAAGACCATAATGCACAGCATATGGTTATGATGCATCATACTGCATCTGCAGCAGTAATCTGAGCAACAATTTGGATCACAGCGACACAAAGAACCGTTACAAATCAGTTACTTTAACGACAGCTGCGAGTTGGACGACCTGTAGGGTGCAATCCACTGACCCCGAACCACTGCCATTTGCGAGTTCAGTGGTGTCAAGCCAGAGAACAGTGGAGGAGAAGGTGAAGGTCTGTCATGTTTTCTGATGAAAGTTAGTTCTGCCTCGGTGCCAATGATGACTCTGTGTTGGTTAAAAGAAATACCAGTTGAGGACCTGCAACCAACCTCTCTGTGTGCTAGACGCACTGGACCCACACCTTGAGTTATGGTCTGGGATGCGATTTCGTATGACAACAAAAGCACTTTCGTGGATATCCCACTCACCTTGACTGCGAAATTGTACGTCAGTCTGGTGATTCCACCTGCTGTATCGTCATTCATTAACAGTAGTTTGTGCATGTTTTCCAACAAGACAATGCTCGTCCACATACCGCTATTGTAACCCAACATGCTCAACAGACATCTCTATTGGTCCATCATGGCTAGGGGACATCGATTGGTAAGTAATTTTCAATGTCAATATAATTCGCCAACAGCTATATACTTTAAGATATTTTATTTTATTCTGAAAGCAGCCAGTTAAAGCGTTTCATTTTGCAATCTTCAGACCCCATACGTTTCTATCCAAATTAACGAACTTGCCGTATAGCGCCATAAATAACTTGATATCGGAATTCCAATCGTTATACAATTGCTTTATACGAAGCTCAACATGCTGCCTCGACCTGCTTAATCACCAGATCTGCATCAAGTCGAGCCCATATTTGACATCATCACATGACAAGTACGGCATGATCCACAACCAGCATTAACCATACTTGAATTGGGTGACCAAGTGCTACAGGCATGGAATTCCATTCCAAATCTAATGTACGCCACCTGTACTAGACAAAACATGCATGTATGCATGCTTGCATTCAAGGTTCTGGTGGTTACACTGGTTATTATTTAACCACTATTTCATATTTGCATTGGCTTATCTTCTACTTTCATTAACCTGTGATGTTGAAATGTTAATCACTTAAAAGTGTTCCCAAAACAAACGTATTCCCGAAATTTCATTACTCTACATTAATTTTTTGTATTGCTGTTTTTTCCGCTGGTGTACTCAAAATATGGTGTAAACTGGGCCATTGTGTCGACAGAGTAATGTTGTTAACAGTGCTACTTTCGATAACAAACTACTGTACAGTAGCCAAGGCCTGACCATATTCATCAATTATATAATAGGATAATATGCAATGAAAGAATAATGCACTAAATAAGGATTATACTTGAGTTAACAAATGTATATGTTACTAGAATGATAGAATCCAATGAATGAAAATGCGACTAACGTTAAATCAAGCTGTTAAAAGCGAAATGGCTAAGACACAATATGTAAATCTGGTACGCTGCTGTAGCGAATTTATGTAAAAATATAACAACAGACATAAGAACACGAAGCTAAATGAATGATACAAAAATGATAAAATAAATAGTGAAAAAATCTAAATATATGGCACAAGAGTCCGCAGTAAGTAATCAGCGCCCTCTGTTGGCATGACCACCAGAATACCCTTAGGCGACAAATGGCCAGAGGAACTGAACCACCAGCAAACCCCTCATAAACTGTGACACACTGGTCCAAGAACAGAATAATAAGACTACATAGTTAATGAAATACATTCTATAAACAGAGAAGGGACAATTAAATTTGAGGGTGATACGCTCAGTGCAAGAAAATGAAGTAAGCATGTAATCCACCCTACACTAGATAAAGACAAAGTCAAGATGTACACAAGAGAAGTTCCGTGATCAAATCAGGACATTGTTAAATAAATCAAAGTAAACATTGGGTACAAAATCGCTTGCTCATTGAGCATGTCTCTTGTTTTTTTTTTTTGGTTCATAAATTTCATGCTTTCCTAATAAGTTGAGAAGAAATAAGGGTTTAAAAACAGTTCTGAGCTTTCAAATGCAATCAAGGATATACATCCAACGTTCTTGGATGTAGAAAA
This sequence comes from Schistocerca nitens, assembly GCF_023898315.1. NCBI lineage: Eukaryota > Metazoa > Arthropoda > Insecta > Orthoptera > Acrididae > Schistocerca > Schistocerca nitens. The sequence continues at coordinate 54,286,322 of NC_064624.1, read as the reverse complement.
CCTGTTATGATAAAGAAGCAACTGAAATTATTAGATGTAATCTGGTAACCAATAACGAGATCAGTATTACAAAATGCACAGATAAATTTAATTTTTAGATTATTTTGGTTGTCTTACAATGTTCTTACCTTCAGTGACAAATTACATTATCAAAAATATGGCTGTAGGATAGGTGATAGTTTGGCTAGTATTTTAGCAGATATTTTAGGAACTATTTGGAATGTAAAATTTTGCCCAGTTGCTACGACTAAAGGACAAAATTTTTTATTATAAACAGTATGTTCATCAGAGTTTACTACTAATAGGTGGCAGGACAACGCATTTTTCCAAGTAATTGGCAACATGCGCAAAAAATATCCTTCTAAAGAAGGGAACTTCATTAACTACCCTGACCTTACTGTTAAGAAAGTTGACAACAAACATAAATTTTCGAGTTTCAGGAAACGTACGTCACAGATAATATCATTAACACCAGTTCATGACATCCTCCACGACATAAAAATGCTTTCTTCACCTCAGTGATTCACTGGCTCTTTCTCCTACCTTTGGCTGAAAGTGAAATATGTAAACTACTAAGAATTTCAAACGAAATTCCAATAGCTAATAGTTTTTCTGTAAATGATGTCATATGCTCTTACAATGGGCTTAAAAAATATGAGCAGGAGGTAAACACCTACTCACCCAGAAAATAGAACTAATTAAGAAATATTGAATCCCATTCCAATCAAATATACATCCCAGCAAAAGGAGAAATATTTCAGGAAATCTAATGCTAGCTGTGGCTTTCAAATTAGCAACACCCCAAGAACTTAAAGTGAAACATAAACTGAAATGTGTGTATGACAAATTTGATGGTTCTGGAATATGCAGGACTGATTTTAGTAACTGTGATAAATATTATATCAGCCAAACAGCCTCTCTTTTAATGAGAGGTTTAGGGAGCATTCTCAGCCATGTAACGAAACGGCTTTGGAATTGCACTGACCAGAAACTGATCGTAAAATAGAGGCTATTGAGACTAGAATGCGTATTCTCCACAGAGTACAAAAAGACCATGCTCTCAACTTGGTAGAAGAGATTAAAATGTAGAAAGCGGGCCGGCCGCGGTGGTCTAGCGGTTCTAGGCGCTCAGTCCGGAACCGCGCGACTGCCACGGTCGCAGGTTCGAATCCTGCCTCGGGCATGGATGTGTGTGATGTCCTTAAGTTAGGTTTAAGTAGTTCTAAGTTCTAGGGGACTGATGACCACAGATGTTAAGTCCCATAGTGCTCAGAGCCATTTGAACCATTTTTTGTAGAAAGCGAGAAAACGAGAGCCAGCACAGGTGCTCAATGGGCAGAGTGATTTTGTACCTAATGCGTGCTTTGCTTTATTTGATAATGTCCTACTTTAGTCACTGAACTTCTTTTATGTACATCTTGCCTTTGCCTTTACATAGTATACAATGAATTACATATTTACTTCGTTCTTTTCATTAACCATATCACTGACATGTTCACATGTACCTTTTCTGTTCATATATTTAGATAATTCTATTAACTGACTGGTGAGGTGTTTTATTATTCTGTTCTTGGATCAGAGTGTCACGGAGTATAAAACACCCTCTGGTGGTTAAGTTCCTCTGGCCACTTCTCGCCTTAGCAGCATTCTGGTGGCCACACAAACAAAGGGCGCTGATTACTTACTACGGTCTGTTGTTTTATCCGTATGCCTTTTTCCCTTTTATTTTATCATTTTACATCACTCTGTTAGTTTTATGTTTTTATATATGTCATTATTTTTTTATATAAAACGGCCACAAGAGCGTACCAGAATTACATATTCAATCCTAACAATCTAAATTTAACTGTAGTCACATTGTAATTTATTGTATTTTATCACTATAATAACTTACACATTTGTTAAGCCAACTATAGACTTTACCTGCTGTATTATTCTTTTATTGCGTATTCTACTGTTATGTAACTGACGAATATGGGTAAGCCTGCAGTAGTGACATCTAATGAACTAGCGACACAAATATTTTGTGGCTACTGTACACAGTTGAATAAATATTCAACATGCCGGCCTACGTGAAAGTTCGACATGTTTCTCCGCGGAAGAGAGTTAATTTTGCCGTTAAAAAGGCGTGTGCAAATTGCAAAGACAAAATCACGAAGTTAAACGAACGTGTGTCCAGCTTACAATTTATGATCAGTGCTCTGAAGGTGGATATCTCGAATTTTCAGCTTGATAAAAGTGAGCCGAATAATCGATAAGTTCCGCAAGCATCGCGCCTGCTAGTGAAAAGTGGATTAAAGTCACTTACAAAAACAGGACGCAAGAACTGCAAAATCGTGTAAACGCTAAAAGTACCAGTGACACAATCTTTGTGCACGAGAACCCTTTTGAAGTGCTTTCGACTGTAGACTGTGATATCTCAAAGAGCTGCATGGAACCACATGGAAAGAAGAAGGACATTAGAAACAAAGAATGACAGTCGCTTTCAACCACAGGGAAAAAAAAAATCAACCGTGAGTGTAGTCGCCGGCAGTGAATCAAAATCAAGCGTTTCGCAAGTTGTATTATCGACCAATAGGGACAAAAAAGACATAACAAACACTGCCACCACGCAACATCCAAGTACCGGCAGAACTAAAAACAGTTATCATCAACCAACAGAAAGGTGTAAAATGAACCTATTTGCAGATAAAATTTGTAAATTTGTGGTAAGATCTTATGAGACCAGACTGCTGAGGCCATCGGTCCATAGGCTTACACACTACTTAATCTGACGTAAACTAACTTACGCTATGGACAACACACACCGCCATGCCCGAGGATGGAGCCGCGCGGATCGTGACAAGACACCTCAGACCGTGAGGATGCCCCGCGTGACAGCATAATAGCCCCTACTGGTTAACAGAGATGAAGTCGCTGGTTAACATTAAATTGCAGCTCTCCATCTGCCCATCGATAGTCACAGAAGTCGAATTCGTCTGTTTAAGGGGGTTATGGACAATTTGCCTAGTCTGACCATAGAGTCCGTAATATGGGGGTAAGGAACAGTAGACGAGGAGGAGAAAAAGGAAAAAGCAAAGTGAAGGAAACAGGGTGATACAGCGAATTATCAGTATATAATAAGACCTACAGCGTGAATGTGGGACTAACATTGGGATTTCCTTTTTGCTTACCAGCTACGATAATGGGAACAATGGATATCAGTCTGGTCCATTCTTTAATTTATGTGCCTCACCTATTTTCTCGGTTTGCTCCCCAAACCCCTTTCATTTCTTAATGATACCACTGACGAGGACTTGCTCACTCCTCTGGATAACATGATTGCCACCCATCATTGTCGTGTTGGCATGGAACATCTCTTACAGCACATGAAAATCTGCAGCAACTGGTAGTCATTGGTTCATTAACACCAGCCACTTGTGTACTCCTTGCGGTTAACGAAGTTACATATTTCTTTTTCAAGAGAAGAGTTGCTCAAATTTCATCTCACCCAACGTTCAGCCTGCGGTTTTGAACTGATCAGAACAGCATGGGAGTGTAATGAGTGAACAGTCATGAAGGCAAAGACTAAGTGTGCTCAAGGAACACAAGGAACAATAATTTATAAGAGGAGGAACTGTAGTGCAATTATTAGTAACAAGCCACAATACACAGTTTCACAGTAAGTGACTGTGTAAATATCATTGAATTGGTAGATAGTTCAAAACGATGTAAATAGGGCCATGTGTAAAAAGATGTAGAAGCAGAATGAGGAGATGCGTTCTTTCTGTAGAAGGTGGGAGGGTAGAGGATCGAACGATTAAAGGCATTAAGTTGGATAAAGGCAGAAGTTTTACAGTAATGAAGTTAGTTGCAAAGTGCAGAAATCTTGAAAGCCAGAAGTCGTATATGTGCTGCATTCTATTATGTAGATCAATGATATGATACCATCGTGTAATTGGGTCACAGGAACGCCGAGTCCAGCAACACAATGGAGAATGCTGTGTAACCATGCAGCTCCCTGCACTCCTGGTTGTCAATATTGAGGGCAGTAATTGGGTCAGTTATGACAGCCAAAGCAAGACCAAAATATTCCACCGACTGTGGGGAGGAAGAACTGCAGATGCCAATGGCAGAATGCCATATTTGAGGACCGGCAGTCAGCTCGTCAACATCGACCGTCTGAAGGGTTGGAATTCAGAACCTCTCTTTTTTACTGCAGACACCAGTTCGGAGTCATCACTGCCGCAGCAGTCGTCCTAATAGCCACCATCGTAATGCAGGTCGTCACCTAAAAGGTGCCAGAGTGAAGCTGCCACCGTAACTATCGTCAGTCGCTGTCAACAAACAGCCACCTGTCATTGGAAACAGCGCTTGGGGTGCACTGTGGTACTGCACTGTCACCATCATCCTGCGGCACTGCCATCACAAACGCTGTGACCAGTGCCAGAATGGGGACCATGCCCACCGACACCAGACAGCTGCCACTTGGGATGCGACTTAGGACAGTCACAGAGATGGGGCACTGACCCATCCCACTACTGCCACGCCCAGAGCCACGATCAAAGAGAAGCCTGCGGCACATGATTGCAGCTGTCACAAGTATAATCCAGCTAATCCGGAGCGCCGCTGTCGATGGACCAGATCCGAGCTATGCCATCGCAGCTACAGATGCAGCAGCGGGCAGCCAGGTTAGTAGAAGCGAACCTCGCCCAGACGGCCTATAACCAATATATGGCAGATGAGTAATAAATGTAGTTATTTTGTCATTAGGAGCCCTCTGTGGAGACACCCGAGCATCCTCTTCCTCACCCCCAGCAGGGTACCCACGTTCGATCCTGGCAATGAGCAGGGAAGTCCCATACCTGTTAACATGGCGTGTTTACAATGGTATCTGATGTTGCCATTTACAGTGCTATAATCCATGAACGTCTAATTTCTTGTGTTTAGGTACCCCACTTGATAATCAGCTGACTGTCTTGAAAATGATTAGAAGATAAGTTGCATGTGACATGTTTTGTAAGTACTGATGTGAGTATTGCGAGCTGGGAGGAGTGGAATGTGCTATGAAAACTTTATAATGACACTTATGTTCACGATTGTTTACAGGTTTTATGAAAATATGTGATTTAGGAGTTTGATGAAATGATGATGCTAATGATATTCAGGAAAGCTTTTAAAATGTTTTCTGTAGTGATGTGGTAATGATATTAACATGAGTATATAGAGAAGTTCTTGTGATCCTGAGGTAAAAGCGTATCTTACACAGGACATTACTATGAAACTTTGAATGAATTTGAATCATTTCATTAAATAAGAGAGTTCCTGTACTGCAACACTAAATAACAACTAATATACTCGATCCCTTGCTTACAAACGACTTATTTTTTTAGTTTGCTTTTAAAGATGTATTTTGTGGGTGTACCTTGAGCCTTTGTTATTGCAAAGATTATTTTTTTCATCTATCTGTGTTGTTATTCCATCTGTCATGGAGAATTATACATGAGAATGTCGTGTTTTGTTGCGCCATAGTTCCATCTTCCATAGCAAATGGCTCTTGCAGCCAAAACAGACAAATGATGTTATAAGAGGAGCCTCAAGGCCTCTCAAGCAAAAAGCATACTGAGGCAGGAACAAATATTCAGTACGCAGACGCTGAAGAAGACACCTCCAAGAGCCTCCGAAAAGAAGAATCGCTGTGTGTTATGGCACAGGCAGGGGTTCTGAAGGTGCTGAGATGATGGGAAAGCTGGGCCAAATGATGTCTTGATTGCCCAACAGATATGCATGGCACCTCCAGCGTGTTATGCTGTAGCACCCAAGAGAACTGTGGTTTCAAAAACTTCGCCTGATCGGCCTTGCTATTATAGCAATTTAACTGAAACAGATATTATACAGTTGTCACTGGCTGTTAGCTATGAGGGGAGTTCCATACTAGTTTTCAAATAGAGATGAATCATCAAGCTACCATCGCTGGCCTCTGTCTACAATAGCCACATGCCTCTGCTTCTGCTAAGTCTGGATGCTGTTCACCTGGTACTTCTCCACTGGTGGGACACTCACTAGGTATCTGTCAACTGACATTAGTCATCTTCCTGGGGGTGGGGGTTTGAGACTGCGCCTTCTAGCTGTCCAGCTGTCGCAGCCTCCGCAGGAATGCAGTGTCACTGTTCATCATCCTTAGCAGAGACACACCACTACCATCATCCACGCTGAGGGCTGTGGTTGGACTCCACCTGCCCCAGTGTCCTTCAAACTGAGCAGCATAAACAGACCAGCTGCTGTGATTGCCTTTTCTGCTCACCGCTGGCTGCTGCACACTAGCTGGTGTTGGCACTTCTGCTGTTGTGCTGACCACACCATTCCAATGGATGTCATCGTTGCCTGAGGGAACATTCAATGCACTGTCTTTGTGGTTGGCCACAGATGACACCAGAAGAACTTTACAGATCGAAGCAAGCATACATCAAGATGGATGGTTGCCCTCTCTTCAGCAAGATCTCCAATGTAGTAGCTTGATAGGCAACATAGCGATTATTCAACCAGTACTGTTTCTGTATGATGAAAATTAGGTGGACTGATAAGGTAAGGAATGAGGATGTTCTACGCAGAATCGGAGAGGAAAGGAATATGTGGAAAACACTGAAAAGGAAACACTGAAAAGGAGAAGGGACAGGATGATAGGACATCTGCTAAGACATGAGGGAATGACTTCCATGGTACTAGAGGGAGCTGTAGAGGGCAAAAACTGTAGAGGAAGACAGAGATTGGAATGCGTCAAGCAAATAATTGAGGACGTAGGTTGCAAGTGCTACTCTGAGATGAAGAGGTTAGCACAGGAAAGGAATTCATGGCGGGCCGCATCAAACCAGTCAGTAGACTGATGACCCAAAAAAAAAAAAAAAAAAAACTGTTTCTGTGATGAACCACCACAACAGACACCACAATCCCATTGGAACGAGGCCCAGGGTGGTGAATTGCAAACATCGTGACCTGTCCAGCTAGCCACATCATCCACCATAGTGGTCATGCATCCCAGCTCCTACAGTTTCAAGTTATGTATATATTTCAGTGGTGTCTGCTCAGCCAGACACGTCCAGCAGGATAGACAGCACTCAGATATATACTTTTCTGTGAAAGCACGACAGCTCCTTGACGTTTGCGTCATTGCAGATGCATTAATATCGTCTGAATTAAGTAATTTGTGAGTAGATGGCTAATAGAAGAGAGATATTGCGTTGCAGCGTGCAATACGTCATAAATTTGAGCCAGTTAGTGACTGTGTCCAGATGGCCGAAGCGATTAAGCAACCACTCATACAAAGCAGTAAATCTGGATTCGAGTCTAGATCCAGCACAAATTTTCAACATTTCCCATTACATTACCACAGTGCCCTGTGCAGCTCAAGGGTCACAAATTCCCGCCAACCACTTATCTTTCTTTCCCCATTCTCTATTTTATATGAAAGTTTCAAATTGTTCAAGTAACAGCTAAAACGCTGGAGCATACGCTTAGAAATAATTAATTTTTTTAGCTTACTCTTACAGAAGCGTTTCACACATGTAGGCTTTGAACTTTGAAGCGCAAATATATTTTGTTTATTTAGTTGCCTCGATATTCCATTTCTCGTGCAAAAGAATACGTCAGTTTATTCTGTTTCAATATATTTTTAAGAAGTTAACCGATTTTCAGATTGAATTTGTCTAACGCCAGTCACATATCGAATGTACCTCTTGTGCTGCTTTTTGCTGTTTGTTAGCAAGTATTTTACCTTTGTGTAAATTGCGAGGTGGTACATACCAGAAGTAGTCTTCCCTTTCTGCTTCTGATGAGATGTTTGTTGGAATTCTTCTTCTGTTATAAGCCCAACATATTTATGTCAACCTCTGTAATGTTTGTAAACCATTTTCTGATGTCTCTGTATTGTCAGATGTTTAGTATGTCCTTTTCTGTTAACACGAAAACCGTCAGATTTCTAATATTTTACGCATGAAGAATGCTGTGGGAATGGAAAAGATGTGTCAAATTTGTCTTGCAAATTATTTCTTTTTGAAATCTGCCATTTATGAGGGATAGTTTTAGAGGGATGAGAATTAGTTTTCATAATTTTGCATGTTAGAAGAATTTCGACGTTTATCTGCAGCGCTACCATCCCATTTTCCATTCGTTTGTTCATTTTCTTGCCAAGTATTGGTAAACCCATACTGCTTCCTGTTCTGGAACATCTATTCCCGTTTTTATTTTAAAGCGTCTTGCATTGGAAATGAAAATATTACACATAGCTCCGGGTTTCAAAAATTCTTCTGAATAGACGACTATTTACCATTTCTTTGTAACGCTCACGCCAGTGTCATCTCTGTTCCTGTGCTCAGCAAAATTCACGTGGGCTCTTGCACTGGTGGCTTTGCGTAAGTGGCCCAATTTTATCTGACGACCAAACTGATCTTTTCTCTAGCACCTCTTAGTACTTACGTGAATCAAAACATTTGTCTTCCTCACGTGTCTCCACTGTGTTTTCAATGTTTCCCGGAAATACGATATATATTGTTCAGAAATACGATACAAAGTTCCTCTGGACATGCACACATGTGAATAGGAACAGTCACTACAGCGACTACAGCTGTTACGAAATACATGAAATACATTCACAGTTGCAAATATGGGCAAACGTCAGCTGTATATTCGAATGACAAAAGGGAAAATTTGTGCCGGACCACGGCTAGAACCCGGGTTTCCGGCTTATCGCAAGCAGTCGTTTAACCCTTAGGCTATGCACGCACGAGTCATGGCCAAACCGAAACCTCCATATGTCGTCAACCATGTGCCTATAATCTGCACTCTTATATGCATTATGTATATTCCCACACAGGAGAGACATTTTTAATTGAAAGTCGCTTGCCCGGTTTCAGCCTGTTTTGTTTACAAGTACAATAGAAACTGCATGCTTGTGGTTGTCGTCGTCTTGAATCTTCTGTACGCTGTGATTACACGCAGGAATTATGCCACAATGTGCCTCGTTTCCGTCACATACCACTGCAATTCGTTGTACGGTTACTAGTTATCGTTTGGCACAAATATCTCCTGTAATTCGAATTATGCGCTGAAGTAACTTTTTTTGTGATGTAGGAAACCTGATTTTTTTCTGTTTTCGTTATTGAAAAGTTCATTTTCATTTCAAAGAAGTTCATGATTAATATCTCGTAGGCCTTCGATGTCAACAAGTAAGTTCAAATGGTTCAAATGACGCTGAGCACTATGGGACTCAACTGCTGTGGTCATCAGTCTCCTAGAACTTTGAACTACTTAAACCTAACTAACCTAAGGACATCACACACATCCATGGCCGAGGCAGGATTCGAACCTGCGGCCGTAGCGGTCGCGCGGTTCCAGACTGAAGCGTCTAGAACCGCTCGGCCACTCCGGCCGGTCAACAAGTAAGTAAATAACGAAACATAACATGAAACGCCTATGTAATTCCGTAAGGTCAGTTTTGGATAAAGAATAAGATTACAACGTAACCCAGCGCACTCTGGGCATAAATACTGGACAAGATCCTCCAATACTGCAGTCTCAGGTAGCACCTGAAGAAAGCAACGAGTTACGTGGCTGAAATATTGTGCCAGAGCGACACAAACATCCGGCAGTAGACCCGGTTATTCCATAAGTCAATAAGATTATACTTTAGTTTCCCTCTTTTCTTTTTTTTATAATACATTCAAAACGAATGATAACGGTTTATTCTATGACTACTACTGTTGTTATTTCTATTTGTTGTATACTTTATTGGGTTACACTACTTCTTACTTATGTACCAAAATATGACTATCTGATATGTGATGGCTACGATGTTTGATAAAGATGTTTACTAGTTTTTCATATTTGTTTGCATTTAAAACATTTGTCTTTTACGTAAATGCTCTGTTAAATTGTGCTTGGTCTAGTTTCACTTGCGAGTTAGATTTTACTGTAACATGGTTTGATAAACTGTTTTCAATGAGTTTTAGCTTTTCTTTGTGCTACCACTGTACTAGACTAGTTCTATTTTTTCATTTCCAGGGATTTCATTACATAATGGTTATTTAGTGGCAGCTATTAAGATCAAGAACTTGGGCGAGACATACTCGTATATACTTGTTTTTCAGTTTCTGTGAACTTTCAGTGAGAATTTCTGCTTTCATGTTAACGTGTCATGGACTAAATGGTGGATAAAAAAGCTTAAAATTCCTCCAATTTTTAAAAGTATTGTACCTTCTGGACAGTGTAATGTATTCCCTTTATGCTATATGTACTGAAAATTTTATGTTTCGATTAATGTTAATTCCCACTCTTAAAACAGAAATTGCTTAATATGCTTATGCATTGGTATTGATATAGTGTATTCATTTGTTTTACTATTAGGAATCTCATAATGATCATCCGAGTGTTTGAGATATTGTACCTTTTCAGCAGCTCACTTTAGAATTCACTTTAGAATATCGTATCACCAAAGCCAGATACTGTAAAGGCCAGCAAAGCATTTTGTTATGCACATATGTTTTTATATTTCTGTTATTGCAAAGTGAAGTGAACTGAGACTGACCAAACTCAGTTACGCTTTAAATATAAGCTATTTAAAGGATCCCTTCACCTGTGTCTCACAAGTCTTTTCGAAAGTGTGAATGATGAACAACTCTACATGTCGGTCGAAACAATGATCCTTTCAAGTCAATAATATTTATCTCTTCATTTGTCATTAAGTTTAACCTTCTGTGCCTAGTTGTTGTAGCAAGGTACATATGCCGCTACATGAAGTGCTGTTTTGGTGTATCAGAGTCCAAGAGCAGCACTAAGATCTTACAAAGTTACAGCATAGGTCAGTATTTATTCAATAACCAAACAGAACGGGTAGGGAGAACGGCTCCCATACCTACCTGCGCATACTTGTGAGTTCTTCTTTTGTAATTTGATTCTGATAAAGGGAAGATGTCTTAGACCAATGGTTTTCAGACTAGGTAGTATTAGAGGCCACAAACTCCTCACTGTGACTATGTACAGGTAGCAGCAAGGGAAGAAAATTCGACATAATTTGTTTCACAAAGACTCATTTTATTTATCTTTTATGTTTTTCTTATTTTAAAACATGTTCAGTGGACTAATGACCAAGGCGAAGAAGCTCACTGACGCAAAGCATGTACTGTAGAATACTCAACCCACTGATGACTAAACAATGCTGTTCCCCACAGGCCCACATCCAGCTCTTGTTACTGCAACTGCTCTGTTGTGGAAGTATTACACTTGAAAAACAATGTTCAATAAAACAAGTTATTATTTCGAATACGGGTCTCTCTTCCACAGTTCCAGCTAGAATGGCGTGACTCAAAAGCTGTATCAGGGCAGACTCACTCCTTTCCAGACAAGAGTGAAAGATAAGTAAAAAAGTTTACTAGAATGAACAGTGAGCAGTGAGCCACCATCATATCAACTGTGTCAGCTGCGGTTTGTCCGTTCCTTGTTTAGGCCATCTGCACTTCAGCCTCTTTTGTGTTTTGTCTCTGTTACGGAGCAGAAGACACAACCTTGATGTTCTTGAGACAAGGAACCCCATCTTATGGGGTGTGCCAATGTAGCCCATACTAGTGCTATAATCACAGACGGTAGTGATAACTTTCAACTGCCTATGACACAGTATTCTTTGACTGTGGACCCTGTCATAATCATTAGTCCTATCCTACCTTCAAGCCACTTTCCATGCTTTACATGGCAGAAACTCGTATAGTCCCACGAACACAGGTGATAGGATTTCATGCAGAGGTTTGATGAGTTTTTCCTAAGGATACCATGTTTCGTTGTTGGTATCACAATGCTGAAAGCCTTCTACTGTAGTGTATCTTTCACAAATTATACATATTTGTTCTCTACAAGTTATTGTTTTAGACAAAGTTTCATTCTGTCTGAAGAGAAAGTGGCTACTGGTAGCAATGTAAAAAGCTAATGGATGTTAAACAATCTGAATTATAGCAATATCTGTTGGAAATCAATTGATCAGATGCTACAAAAAGAAGCTTCACACTTAAAGACCTCCTGCAGTGGGATATTCATGTACCCCAATTACTTTTTTTACATGAAACATCTACATCAGATAGCTCTCTCATGTGCATTCACTGTAATCAAAGACATAAAACTACATAGATTTGCAACTTCACTACTCCACCATGCAGAAACGTATAGGAATAATAAATGAGTGGCATATGTTAGTAGCCTATGTGGTGCCCGGCATTATCTTATCCCTTACAAATGACACCCAGTTAATTAATTTAACCTTATTAAATGCGCAACTACTTCATAAACATCAATAAATGAAGACTTTTAGTAACAGGAACAACATTTGTACTCAAACGTAAATGAATAAGATGCATCAGAAAATTGTTTTTCCACTTTTATATTTTAATGATGAGCTGCATTTTTATCTTTAAATGACACTTCTATCATTTTCCAGAAAACGTAGTTCAGTCAAGTAATTCCAAACATAGCGAACATAGCGAACCGTTTTCCAGAAAACTTAGTTTAGTCAAGTAATTCCAAACATAGCGAACTGCCGTTTTGCAAAGGACACAATGTACAAATCAGTCACAACTATCCAAATCTTCCTTAAAAAACACTTTTGCGGTAGTCATATGCATTCGTGAAACCATACTTACAGTTGGGACTACTGTGGTGACATGCAACTCACTTGATCTTTATCGCAACAGAAGTGAGCTTGTAGTGGCAGCGTAAACACATACCCTCCATTAGCAATATGCACAAAGGAAGAACAAGGAGCAGTGATACGATTTTTTGATCATAAGGAGTCCAAGGGGCTGAAAATCCTGGTAGACTATTAGCACATTACAGGGATAGTACATTGCTGTGGTCAAGTTCTTTCAAGTGGGTCGAGAAGTTCAAATGTGGCTGGGCAAAACTAACTCACAAACAGCAACACAAACAGTCTGTAAACGTCCACAATGGCCAACAAAATGGAGAAAGCTGAATTGACGGTTTTGATGAACAGGCAGATTACTATCGATGGCATATCGTCTAGAATGAATATCAGTCATGATTCTGCCAATACCATCATCCGTGATGAACTTGGCTTGCATAAAGTTTTTTTGTCATGGACGCCATGACAACTCACTGAAGAACAAACTTAGGCGTCTTTAGGTCAGCCAATACTTTCTCGACCATTAAAACAGAGAAGGCGAGCCAGTTTTGGAAATAATAGTGATGCATGACGAAACATGGACTCATCTCTATGAGCCAGAATCAAAACGTCAGAGAGGGGAGTGGAAACACCTAGAATCACCAGTGGAGAAAAAATTCTAGTCTGCAGGAAAGGTTATCGGGAAAACCATCAACAGAGTCTATTAGTATGCATGTTGACTAACGAACTTAAACCAGCAATTTGCAATAAAGCTTGAGGTCTTTTGTCACGGGAAGTTCTCCTGTTACACAGTAACACCCATCCTCCCATGGCTCACCTCACCCTTGAGACAATCCAGAAATTGTGTTTCGAACCACTGGAACATCCGTCTTACAATCAAGATCATTCTGTCTTAGACTTCCATTCGTTTGGGCCGCTCAAAAACGCATAGCGAGATCACCGGTTTTCCTCAGACAAAGATGAGCAGCAAACCATTGGCTTCACAACCAACTGCAAACCTTTTCGGCAGACATACACAAGCTTGTTGACTACTGGGCTAAGTGCATTTCGAAGAAGGAAGACTATATTGAAAAAATAATGTGTAAATCAAACTGTATTTTTTAAGTAAATGTAGTGTATCATCAAAGCTCCGAATAATTTTTGACTTGCCATCATAAAACTGTACCCTCGTCATTTATGCTTCAACATGGACTCTAGTGAGCAACGATGTTGGTCTAACCATCTACTGATTCGTGCTTGAACATTAAACAGGACCATTCAGACAGAACTGTCAGTCGTGCTGAAATCATTTATGAAAAAGGTAAGTCACCTATTATCGTCTGCTGGAAAATTTTTGTTGGTTACATGACAATGTTAGCTTTGCTACAACGGTGTGTATGTGTGTGTGTGCGTGTGTGTATGTGTGTGTGTTTATGAAATAGACAACTATGAAATTAATGGTGTTTTTTTAAGTTAGTAGCTTGACATTCAGTTACTGTGAAACTCGCACACAGTGAACTATATACTTCCTGTAGTGTATCGATTATATTCGGTAAAAAATATGTCAGAGCTGCAACAGAGACAGCTGCAGGTGAGTTAGAGTGTTATTCATTGCAAAGCAAAACTCGGCCAGGTGGTGTTGTGAAGCAGAGTCAGCTGGGCACAGTATAGCAATGGTCGACTTTGCAGTACGCTAGCGGACAGATGGAAGCCTTTCGTCACTTGCAGACATGGAAGAGTTTAGAGTACGTGTCTTAAGTGTATTAGTACACAGACATTCCCATTCGTACACTAAATGATTCTCGTCTCAGTATCTCAGCCTAAACCACTAGCTTGTGACACACAGAGTGACATCCCAGAGTGCAGTATGGGCTCCGGTGTTCGACCACGAGAAAGGGCAGCCTGCCATGAGTCACAAAGGAGCTGCTCACTCGGTGAGGAAGTTCACAGCCATCATCAGCTGCGCCACCACACTGTCATCACGGTCGTAGCTAGGGATGTGACTGATAGCAGCATTTCAGTGATGCTGTGCTCGGCCTCACACTCTACAATTTCAGCAATGGTGGACATCTATTTCTTTACACAAGAGGCAACTGGAAGCCTCCACCAAGCTGTTCCTGATGTACTACGGCCGAGAGCCAGAAAACAAATTAATGAAACAAATCTACTGTCGTACTGATGTCTCATTTCACTCTCCACGGCAGACAATCTCATGGGTCATTATAGACTGGTGTCAGAACATTGATATACCTTGTCAGATGTATGAACCTGCAACCTTTGGTACAGTGATTTAAAAAAATTATTTGATTCTGGTCATAGAGAAGTAGTTTGATGGTCATGTATTTTGTAAAGTAGATATTATTGCAAGTAGAGTTTAATCGCTCATTTTTCCCTTAAGGCACCAAGGATGTGCAGGCCTTTGTGGGAGACTTTCGAAATGTGGATCAGATGGAAGCTTGGTCTGATAAGGAATTATTGACTGTTGCAAAACTGATACTGATAGGTTAAAAAAACTTATGTTGGGTACACAGAAGTACCTAATGGAGCCAATACATTCGAAGGATTTAAAGAAGGGTCAATTCAAAGACACGAAATAGTGCCAGACACTATAGGGAACAATTAGGGCTGACAACAAAGAATATGGAAACAGTGGAACAATTTGCATATGGGTTAAGGAAAATTAATGGCTGTACCTATGAATGGGGACAGGATGGCGGCCGGAGTGGCCGAGCGGTTCTAGGCACTACAGTCTGGAACTGCGCGACCGCTACGGTCGCAGGTTCGAATCCAGCCTAGGGCATGGATGTGTGTGATGTCCTTAGGTTAGTTAGGTTTAAGTAGTTCTAAGTTCTAGGGGACTCATGACCTCAGCAGTTAAGTCCCATACTGCTCAGAGCCATTTTTTTGGGACAGGATGCTGCAGTTTATGAAATTATTTTCCAAGAAACTGAGCAGAGGGCGCTCGACGCTTTTTTTAAAAAGGTTGCATGCAGTAATATCACGACATGTGTGGTCAGGGGTCCGATAGATTCATGCACAGCAGTTCAGTTAGCTATAGAATGTGATGAGATCGATTTGTTAACTGGAATGTTTGGTAAACGGACAGTGTTTGCAGCTAATATAACATGTTTCAGGTGTGGACAAATGGGGCACATAAGGATGCAGTGTCCCCAGTCTCCAGATAATGTGAATAAAGTAAGACGAAATAATAGTTTTAGAAGTAGAGGACCAGGCTGGAATAGTTCCAGGCCCACCTATGGTCCATCCCAGTAAGATTAGATGCTACAAAATCGTATGAAGAGGTGGATTGTGAGATAAGAGTAATGGCAGGAAAGACAGGTTGCAGGATATTGTTGGAGACAAGGGTGCATGTGTCAGTCACCAGTAGTGATCTGGTGAAATGTAAGTAAAGGACCCACCACAGTGTAGACTGAGTGGAATGGGGGGAAAGAAGTGACACTATTACAATCAGTAGACACAGACTTCTGCGTGAATACAGTTTAGTTTAAACAATGTGTAGAGATTGCGCCCCGCATGAGTGAGGGTTACGACGGGATTCTGTGGTTATATTTCTTATATTAGCATGACACCTGCTATATATATTTCGAAAGTAAAGCATCCAAAAATGGTCAAGAACATCACATGATGATGATGCTAGTAATGAACAGTTACTCATAATGAGATTTGCATTAGTCTTATTATCTAAATACTGCTTTAAAACATACAGTATTGATAGTAATTTTATTATAAAAATTAATATTGTTAACAACTTCAATCCATTCTAACATTTTAAGTATCTATTTTAATACTACATTGAGGGCTATTTTACTTAATTTCCGCTGAAAAACTTCATACTGATATTTTCAGTGTGGAGATTGTTAAAATGGAAGAGTTATGAGGTATAATTTAACGTTCATAGTGAGATGTTGCATTACAAGTGGGTGAATCAGGGGTTGTGTTTTTCTTACTTGAAAATTATGGTTAAATCTGTTGTTTCAACAAGACATTACTGAGAAAACAACCAGCATTTGTCTTATTACTGATGTACATCATCCACTAGTAGTGTTGTATTAACAAAGACTGAAGCAAAAATGTGTGAATAAATAACTGTGTGCTGTGATGTAACAACATTAAATTAAGAAAAATTACAAAAATCTATGCAGTTCAACTCTCAGTCACAATCAAAATTTATTATCATGTGTGAACAAAGAAAGACACTAAAAAGAGCAAGCAGATCAACAATTTAAATAGCTGAAACTTACTGTAATACTTGAGACAGCAGCCTGTATTACATTGCAAGAACAAAAACAATAAAATGTAAATATTATTCATGTTTAATTAAATCAAATGCAATTGTATTAAATTTACTTCCCAAGAAAGAAATGCACAACCAGATTTCACGATATCTTTAGGTCACCTGAAAAATTGCTACTATATGTGATGATCAAACATAAGCTGATGGTAAAAATTATAACACCAAAAATTATTAATGTAGGCTATTGAAATTTCAGGAATACATTTACCTAGGTAGCATATTTATTAATATTGCAATATCACAGGTTAATGTAAGTGTAACAAAATCCATTCCAAATGTGAAATGCTAGTATATTAATAACCGATGGTCTTTTCTCTCAATAGTGGCACATGGTAGTCTGGAGCCTGGTCTACACTCAATCATACATTCCCATGATCACCAATATCAGCAATCACGTACAGTGGAAACATTCCTGTCAAGTCTTTCAGCAATATCACAGAAGGAACATCCAACATCTCACAGTCCTGTTTCATGACCTTGTTCAAACTCAGTGAGGTGTTGGTAATGGTGTCTTTGTCGCCTTAAAAGCATTCTTGACTAACATCAGCTCACCACATCCTACCTTAAAGATAAGTAACACTCAAGACCATTACAGCATATATTTAAAACAAATCTGATTTGGATCCTTGTAACGGCGCTACTAACGCCACCCTTATGTGACTGGCGCGGAAAATGAATACATCATCTTTCAGATGTAGAAACATGCCTACCAACTTTCGTTTATGTCGCGCAACTCCTTCTTGATGCTGCGATTTTTTTCAGTTAGTGGATACTTCTAGAATGTACTCGAACCGAATATAAAAACTAAAATTGTACAGACCCTGCATGCAACAGTTTAGCATCATACCCACTACACCATGGTGCTACTCAGCTTCTTCTGTGACAATATACACTGAAGTCATCTAAAACGGGGCAATATAGTGATTGTCTTCTACATGTCATGTAAGCAGAAAATACATATAATAATTTTCGTGGTCGCCCAGAAGACCATTCAAAGAACTAGAACTATATAATACATAACAGAGCTCCATAAGAAACAGATGGTAATCATGCCCACTGAGATCATAACATAAACTAATCACAGCCAAACAACTCATGAAACCAATACAAACTTACATACTCATGGGTTAAGCCTGTCACTAATATGTGTTCACATAAAGTGAGGTAATCAGACTTCCACATACAGACATTATTAAAAAGAGACAGTACAAAGAGTCTGCACGTGCAGATGTCAGTTCATACACGATATATCCCCTTTATGTAAGGATTCTGACTTACCAATACTGCATACACGCCCATCGAGAACACCATATCAGCCCAACACCAAAATTAAAATGTCATGTCAAGGTCAGTGTGCTGGACCGAGTGCGTGATGGCTGCCATCTCATGGGAAAGTTGTAACCTAGTATCACTGCTACCATCATATCTAAAACTTTGTGAAGAAACATCATCATCAACACATTAAAACCGCTCATGAACAAGGTATGCCCTATTATTATGTATAGCAATAACTGCAGTAAACTGACTGCAATATTAACAGATGCGATAAAAAGTAAGTGGATATACCTCCTACAAAGCCAATAATAAGATCTGACAGCACCACATAACACAACTAGAAAGGGCAGACACCACCACGAACAATCACTAATAAGGTCAGATAGCGTCATGTATCAATATAGCCAAACAAGTGTCACTAAGTTGTACCTGCTCTTTGAGCTTTCAGAAAACTTATACCCATATAGATCACTGCTACAATAACAATATCAATAAAATTAAATTAATAACCACACATTAGGAATCAATGTATAAATGAGAACATACTTAGCAAGGCAAACCTTCAACAAGGAAGCCCATAACCAACACAAGCATAACATAGGAGTTAACCAACTGTGCTGAGGTGAACAAGTCCACAACCCCCTGTAACACCATCTACACTTACTTAATTCACGCTGAGGAAAGCACTCTAACTATACATCTTATATACAGCATGAAACGCCAGTGCCTTTCTGTTGTCCATATAATTACACATCAGCATGGATGAGGGCCTCAGCACAAGCTCTGGGGAAAGAAAGCATGGTGGAAGCAAATAAAAATATAATATAAATCTAAATGCTAAATAATGAGATCCTTTACCTTTTATAGAAAATATAGATTTATCTAATGGGATACAGCACCTCCAAAATATTATATACTGTTTCTAAGCATCCCCCAAAGCCTTAACGCAGTTTGTTTACAAACAGCCCTCTCCGGATACTTGATTTTACATTTCATGTTTTCAATTTTTTCCAAGATGTTAGTGTAAGGTCTATAGGTCTCTTGTGCTAGATATTTAAATCTTCACTAACATCCTGTAGGTTTTCGTTACAGAATGCTAGATGGAAGGAAACAAATGATGGGATTATTACTGCACCATGCTCCTTATCTCTGTCATGGAAGCATTACTTATTTGGGCTGCAAATCTGCAGGCACACTGTGGCCTCTTAATCCCATAAACACCTTTATTACCATATGATGACCCTGTCGTTCTCCATGGTGTATAAACTGTTCTCCATTTTTCTTGGGGGTTAAATATGCAGGTATGACATTTAAGGATCTCAGCCAACTATCCACCATATCTCAGACTAGTCCATAACAAGATACTCTGCAATATCTTTCCCTCTCAGGATCAATATCCTGCCTAATGACGCTACTACCCTCTAATCACATTCTCATACTCCCCGTGTCAATATTCTATTTGTTAACCATCTCCACAGTATAATCATTCACCTGGGCTACAAATCCAAGTAGGGTGGCTTATCTTATTGTGATAATTCAACGTTAAATTTAATATAAGGATGTTGGCCATTTAGCGCCTTACACGTTTCATCTATCAAATCCTTATTATCATCAAAATCACAATTATATCGTTAGTATACCTTTGATGGCCCATTACCTTATCCTAAAACTGTGGCTGTTCATTAAAGAATTTTTTTGCCTCCAAATATTTTATTCTGTTCTCAATACTGGTTGAGATTTTACATGTCATGCATAGTACTCAGTCGACTTTCCCCTCTTTCCTGATGTAAACTGTAGCACTCAGCTACTAGAGGGTTCCTAATTAAACGTGCACCATGACAGTGTGTAATGTAACTATGTCAGTTTATGAAAATCCCTCAAAAAACACGAAGCACGAATTGCAAGTGTTTTCACATACGTGGAGCATCCTCCCCTTCAGCATGACACTGCCAGACCACATACGATGGCTGTATCACCTGGAACGATCTGACACCTTGGGACCACTATCACCCTCCACACAGTCCTGACTTGGCCCCATCCGATTTTCATCTGTTTCCAAAACTGAAAACATAACTTCGAGGCACCAATTTTTCAGCGATGAATCGCTGCAAGCAGAAGTGTATCCGTTACTCTATCATCAAAGTATAACATTTCACAGTGATGCCATCGACAAACTGGTCTCTCGTGGGAGAAAAGTGTTCATCACTAGGGTGAGTAAGTTGAGGAATAAAAATGTAGACACGAAGGATAAAGATGTAGAATGTTAACAATGTGTGTTTTATTTAAAAAGCTTTAAGAGTTTTCACATAATTCTGTGACAATATTTTTCAGCACATCATTTTGTAATACTCGAGATTACTCCAAGTCTGGAGATTATTATCTATATGTCAACAGCTTCTTGAGTTCACATGTTGGAATATGTACTTTCTATAACAAAGGTCACTACTACCGCTCCTTTTGGAATGTTCAGTGCCTGCAGATGCACAGTAACTTACTTCTGATTTTTAACTACACACATCAAAAAAAGTTTTGCATCACCTCGGTTCTAAGAGCTCCGGAACAAGTACAGGAAATTGGAATAGAGAGCAACAGAAACATCATTTCCGCCGTTTTTATTGCTCATGAAAACCACACGTTGCATGTTGTACCACCATACAGTGAGACCTTCAGAGGCGGTAACTCCAATAACTAGTAGCACATCCTCTTGCACTGATGCATGTCTGTATTCGTCATGGTCTACTATCCACATGTTCATCAATGCACTGTTGGTCGACATTGTGCCACTCCTCAATGGCGATTCGGCGTGGATCCCTCAGAGTGGTTGGTAGGTCATGTCGTCCATAAACATCCCTTTTTCAATCTATCCCAGACATGTTCGGCAGGGTTCATGTCTGGAGAATGTGCTGACCACTCTAATCGAGCGATGACGTTATCCTGAAGGAAGTCATTCACAAGATGTGCATGATGGGGGGCGCGAATTGTCGTCCATGAAGACGAAATCCTCACCAATATGTTGCCAATACGGTTGCACTATCATGTATCGTACAGCCGTTATGGCACCCTCCATGACCACCAGTGGCATACATTGGCCCCACATACTGACACTCCAAAACATCAGGGAACCTCCACGTTGCTGCACTCGCTTGCCAGTGAGTCTAAGGCGTTCAGCCTGACTGGGATGTCTCCAAACACGTTTCCAGCGATTGTCAGGTTGAAGGCATATGAGACACTCATTGGTGAAGAGAATGTGATCCCAATCCTGAGCGGTCTATTTGGCATGTTATTGGGCCCATCTGTAATGCACTGCATGGTGTTGCAGTTGCAAAGATGGACATCACCATGGGTATTGGGAATGAAGTTGCACTTCACGCAGCCTATTATGCACAGTTTGAATCGTAACACGACGTCCTGTGGCTGCACGAAAGGCATTCAACATAGCGTTGTTGTCAGGGTGCCTCCAAGCCATAATCCGTAGGTAGTGGTCATCCACTGCAGTAGTAGCCCTTGGGTGGCCTGAGTGAGGCATGTCATCGACAGTTCCTGTCTCTGTGTCTCCTACATGTCCAAACAACATCGCTTTGGTTCACTCCGAGATGCCTGGACGCTTCCCTTGTTGAGAGCCCTCTGGCACAAAGTAACAATGCGGATGCAATCGAACTGCAGTATTGAATGTCTAGGCGTGGTTGAACTACAGACAACTTCCTAGTGGAATGACCGGAAATGATCGGCTGTCAGATCCCCTCCGTCTAATAGGCACTGCTCACGCATGGTTGTTTATGTCTTTGTGCAGGTTTAAGCCCGCCACACACGTTCTGGTATAACTGTCAGGTAAACCTGCAGTGGAAAGGTATACCTGTGCAGGCTGGAGCACACACACACTGCGGTAAACTGGAAGATTTTAACTCAGTCAGTCGAGAAATGGCGAGCAGACAAGACGACACAATCGCGTTAGTCGGTTTGTTAGTGGCCACGAAATGTAAAAGGAAGCAAAAACGAAAAACGTGGTGTAAAGAGTTGTTTACAAAGAGAAATGAATACACTCATACGAAATTAGTAAAAGAGTTATGTTCAGAACCTTCAGATTATCGTAATTATTTGCGGATGACTGAAGACGTCTACCAAAAACTATTGTCGCTTGTGACTCCTTTAGTACAAAGGAAAATACAGTTATGAGAACTTCTATTTCTGCCCATGAAAGACTGACAGCTACTCTAAGATTTCTTGCAATTGGTCGATCGTATGAATGTCTAAAATATTCTACTATAATATCACCCCAAGCTCTTGGCAAAATAATTCGAGGGACATGTGATGCTATTTACAATGTGCTGAAAGGAGTGTATCTTCAGGTATGTATAATAAACACACATTTTTTAAATTCTTTTATTCTTAGTAACTCTCTACAATTCAAAGACAAAATTTCAACTGAAGCATAATAATGAATAATACATTAAATTTGAAAATAATTGAAAATTTGGTATTACTCGTCAATTGAAACCATAGAATAATTAAAAATGCCCAAACATCAAATATTATTATAGGTAGCTAAGTAAGTAGCTGCTGAGTGTGGAAGAGGAAGCTCTTGATTGGTTACGAATTCTGCAGGTGCTGTTTGTTGCGTAAACTGATGATATGACGTAGCTGCAGTAGGACTTGGTGAGCTCGTACTTGAGCTGGAACTGGTTAGATATTCGGAGCTGTATGAACTCGTTGGCACGTTAAGCATTCTCATTTTAGCTTCATATAGGAAATCATCGACTATTTTTTCAACAATCAGACGCTGGCGTTTTTCCAGTGTCCTCATTCTCATTGCAATAGATTTTTTCAGTAGATCATACCTGTCATCTTGGGGCGAAGGCTTTTTAAAATGATCTCTCACTGATAGCAGAACGTCATTGGTCAGTTCCACACTTTTCCTCCTTTTTGCAAAATTTGGTCGTGATATCGGGAGTTCTTTGGAATTTTGAGGACTCTCGTTTGTCTCTGAGGGTTTTTCACTGATGGGTGTCTGTGGAGCAACATCATCGATTCCATCCTGAAAGAAGCATATTATTAGACCCTAAAAGTCATTTACTCTGATTTTATTTATTATATCAGGAATATAATTTAAAATAAGACAAAACTATAAGATGAAAGCAACACAAACCTTCTTTAAAAACTATTAAACAGTTAGTTTCACTGTAGTATTTTAAAATTCTGTTTCTTATTTTCTTTATAACCAAACTTTTTAAACAAGCATTGATTTTGTGTTATTTTCATTTTGATTGTAACAGTAAATTTATAAAGCCTGTTGCAATCAACACCGCTATAAATCCACATTGTAAAAAATATTATTAATTTACTGTTGTTTCAGTTTCCTGACTTGGCTGAGAAATGGAAAGTTATTGCTAAAACATTTGAAGATAGATGGAATTTCTCACATTGTCTTGGTGCCATGGACGGTAAACATATAGACATAGTTCCCCCAGCGAATTCCGGATCTTTTTACTTCACCTACAGAGGCAGACACAGTATGATAGTTCTTGCAATAGTGGATGCTAAGAATCGGTTCCTTCTCGTGAATTTTGGAACTAATAGATGTGTTTCTGATGGAGGCATTCTTCAGAATACAAAATTTTATGAAAAGTTAGAGAGTAACGAGCTCAAACTTCCAGAGCCATGCAATGTTACAGAAAATTTAGAAAATATTCCTTATGTTTTTGTAGCTGATGACGCCTTTCCTCTTACACTTAATATTATGAAGCCTTTTCGACAAGCACAACTAGATTCAGCTAGTAAAGAAATTTGCAACTACCACATTTCAAGAGCAAGACACGTTGTCGAAAATTGTTTTGGAATACTTGCATCCACATTTCGTATATTCCATACTCAAATCAATGTGGAACCAGAGAACATAATGAAAGTGGTGACGGCAACTAGTGCATTGCATAATTGTTTTGATGGAACAATATCCAGGCTTTTACGCTCATCCAAACAGTACCTATCAGGAGACGTACGATGCACTACTGCCATTACAGGTTTGGATACCTCGGAAACAAATATGATCGCACTGAAACGTCAGAACCACGGGAACATAACGTCTGCTGCTAAACAGCTTAGAAATGGGTTCACTTCATACTTCATGAATGAAGGCAAAGTTCCATTGCAAGACACTAGGGTTCATCTAAACAAAAAATAGACAAAAAAAAGAAATTTGGCCACAGTATGTTATTAATTCATACAGTAAAAACATTTTCCATTAATATTAATAAAAATGTTAACTCTAAATATAACCTTTACATTTGTATATACAAAATGTAGTTTAATTAAATAAAGTGTATGAGTATTATAAATAATTTGAGTACTTACTTCATCGATCTCACATTCATCCTCGTCATCCAAGTTTGACACAGACGCACAAGGAGTATCTTGATCACCAAGAAAATCGAACAAATCTAAGTACCACAATTTTGATGTGTAGATGTTGTCTGTTAAAGCTCCAGATTTCATTGACATATAACGTTTCTTCTTTTCTTTACATACATTACTTCTTAAATTATTTATTTTTTTCACTACAGATTGCTTTGTAGCGTCGGGTTCTAAGTCCTTCAATTTAATAACAAGTCGTTCATAGGCTGCACCTCTCTTTTCACGGTCGTGGTACTCTTTACTTTTCACCTGCCACAGACAAGGCTCCAACCGATACATTTCGATAAACTCTTCTATCAGTTGGTTCCGTTTCCGATTTGAAATATTGAGTAGAAGAGTTGAGCAGTACAGCGCATGTAGCCACTAGTTAACACTGTTGTGCACGTAAATACAAAGACAACAGGGGCTCTCTACTCAAGGAGCTAACCCCAGCTAACCATACACCTGTACAGTCGTGCCGGAGTGACACACACACACACACACACACACACACACACACACACACACACACACACACACTCAGGTCTACACGCCTGCTGCGCAGGTAGAAAGAATTGAATTTTGATTCTTCTTCGGTCGCCTGCACAGGTCGCTATGCCTGTACAGTTTGGCCTGAACTGACTGGCACACATGCTCCAGTTTAACTGTACAGGTTTACCTGACATGTGCACTGGAACGTGTGTGGCAGACCTTAGTGACATCTCTGAACAGTCAAAGGGACTGTGTGATATAATATCAACAGTCAAAAGGACTGTGTGATATAATATCAACAGGCAACGTCTATCTTCAGAAGTTCTGGGATGATGAAAAACTTTTTTTGATGTGTGTATATTTGATTAAAAAAATATTCCTAGTTTGAGGATATCGACGAGTTACCTAGCCAGCTGACATTCCAGACTAAAAATGGTGTTAATTACAGGTCTTGAAGCGGTTACTGTTTATGTATCTTGAATATATCCTGTAGGGAGGTAGCACTGATCGACTGCTTTGTTACAGTCACATGCTTTTCTGATTTGTCCCTGTCTCTACCAATATACATCTTTACCCACAATGAACGACTCTACTTTGCATTTATACTCAACTTGAGACATTGCATCAGTGGTTATATCCCTATCTGCCCAATTACAGAGGGGCTCCATTTTCACCTAACCTTTTCTTAATAATTTTAACCATCTGTTGGTTATCTTTAGTATGATGATAAGAGAAGATATTGTAGACTAACGTATTGTGGACCAATCTTGGGTAAAGCACGTATGTGACTGAGAGCCTTAAATGTTATACCTCCATATTTTATTCCCAAGAACAATGGACAACACTTCATGCATGGAGACTGATCAGTTTAACCTATGGTGATAAAGGTGTTTATCAGATTAAGTGTGTAGTATGTGACTGCAAATATGTAGGCCAAATGAGAATAAGCTTCCATATCAAACAAACAGCACGGTGTAGTGAATAATCCTGTCAGCCATTTCTCTGTACTTATCATTTAATAACCATAGCTTACAGGATTTTAGGGAAGAAAACTTACATATACAGCCTACAGGTCTGATGCTTAACATCTTGAAATAAAATGAAACCGTAAAATGCAAAGCTAAATATCCAGGAAGAACCTTTAATGAGCAATCTAAATTAAGGCATTATGGCATGTTTAATAATTGTATACACTGTTTTCAAAGGATTGCATACTGATAGAAGAACCCATACACTTTATAAAGCATAAGAGGTGGCATTTAGATTCACATTGTCATATTTTTACACTTGCTTCTGCCACCTGTCACCTCCCTGGTGCTCACACTAGTTCTCTCTTCCACAACAGGGTGTGATAATATGCACGAAAGCAAAACACTGAGGTTTTGTACTATGTATACAATACATAGTTACAGTGCTTTATCCATAGTGTTTGATCTTACCCATGAGATGGCACCCAAAGTTCAATCACTTGCATTGAATTTACACAGCCCACCATATTGCAATTTAACATTGGTGTGCAGCTGGTATGGTGTTCTGGATGGACCTCTATGCAGCACTTCTTTTAATGTCAGTACGTCAATGTCTGGTTACCTCATTTTATGTGGGCACATGTTTTTGACGTCCTTAACTTGCAACTACAGTAACTTTGTACTGGATGGGAGAGGCCTTATTTTAGTCAAAATTTTAATTTTTTAAAGTTTCGTTCTTTATACAGGCAAACTGTGTTAGACTGCTGAGCCATGCTTCGACAGAGATTGCTGGTCTGGTATCAGTTACCACTGGATATGGTCACCAGCCAACAGTTTGTCCATGTGGATATCATTCTCACAGCGAGAATGCTAACAAGACAATGCTCAGGTGAAGCGTTGTCACAGGGGAACACTTCTAGAAAACCTCCATTCTTCTCTTGGGCAATATGCCCCTCAGTCTGTTAGCGGCCTCCGAAGCACCACTTGTATCCGTTAGAGCTAGATTTCAGAAATAAAAATCCGACAGTTGTTTTGAACCACACTCCATTGGTCTCTTTTGAACAATTGTGTCTACTTTCATGCACTCCCAGATGCTCGCATTGTAAAATCGCCTTGCCCTCCCAAATTCCTTGTGCTGGTGTCAGCTGCAGGATTCGAACACCATCCATTTCTACATACGAGTGTTTTGTTTTGCAGATGGACGTTACGTCTTTACATCTATGTTAGGGAACTATCTGCAGGACGTTAGTGCATAGCAACGCTTTACTGTCCTAGACACGTGATTAACTCTGCCAGACTACGCTTACATCGTTTCCTCAACCTTTCCTGTCCACATATGCTGCGCTATATGAAAACTCGCGTGGGCTGACACCCCCTAACGTTCTGGCCACAGGCAGCCCCTTTTCAACACATACATCTCCTCTAGGCTGCACTACCATCACATACAGTAATATTAACGTAGAATGGAAACATAACATTTGAAAAATAATTTAAAAAATAAAATAAGGGGACTGAACTCATGAGTCAAGTGAATAACTTCTGTCTTAAGAACTTGAGGTTTGCTGATGAACTACCCGTATTTCTAAACATATTGTTCCTACACTATTCTACATCATCCATATTTGGATGTGTGTGCCTCGACAATCCTAAGTCAATGCATACCCATGTGGATGGTCACAGCCATCTTTCTTTTCTTTTTATTTTTTTCCTTACATATATACGTTTTCCTTAATTAAATGTGTATGTGTCTATTACTATCTATAACTGAGGAAATGCTTCATGTGACCTGTGGACATTATTTTGATACTCAAGAGTGTCAATTTTATCTTGTAGACTGGAAGTTAAGCAGTTACCTTTTGGATATCTGATGTGCTATCATATTAACTTTAGGCCAGATATTTTGGTCACTTACAATTGTTTACAGACCGCATTCAATTGTCTACAATCTCTCTCTACCTGAAAAGAGGGGGCACCTGAGTACGACATGATAGGTGTAACATTCCTTTCCACATTCACAGATTCAAATGTCACTGCATCCCACACAGTGCAGATGTTTGGGATATGGACCATGACCTGTTAACAAGTTCACCATACCTCGAGTAGAGGAAATGTCATGCAATCTGAACTTGTTCCTGATGCTTGGGAACATGTCGTAAATGCGCCTTGTAGTGCTCCTAGTGTGCCAATCAGACTTCTATATGTCTAACTTCCAGGCTCATAAATGTCTTATCAGTAATGCACATTCCTGTGATCTTGTACACATGATCATATTGCTCACATCCCAACCAATGCAGCATTGCCCTGTAACATACCACGAAATCCATCGGATATATCCCAAGGATCACCAGTAAACCTTCCACTGGTGTACTGCGAAAGGCACCAGTGAGCCTCAGAAGTAAGCACCCCTGAATTCGTTTCAGTATTGTTTTGTTGCTATCTTGTTTAAGGCGATGAACCCAGACACTGGCAGTGAAGCCAACAATGGCGTTCAAGTTATCTTCGTGATATGACCATACCACATTGAATGGTAATTTATAGTCAATAATATCACACAGGTAATCCATACTTTTCGCCGCTTTCTGAGTAACAGATTTTAAGTATTGTATAGTTCCTTTTCTTGTCTTGAAGAATGAATAATAATCTACAAACAGTGCCGTGTTTTACAGGTATTCCGCCGCGCCTCAGAGGATTCCTGTAAAGACAAAGTCTTCCCTTTGGAAGAATGTATGACTTTTTATGAACAGCTACAGTCAGTTTGTTGCTATTGTACCAATGCTGCATCTGAGCGAGCACATCATTCGCCTTTTACTCAAGTCTCCACCCTGAAGTCTGCAGACGCAACTACTAGGATGTCATCATGTGACAAAATCTTCAATATCATCTGCATCAGATGTAACAAGTTTCAATACTAAGATTGCGCAACAGTGGACCACTTATGGTGCCTTGAGGATAGTCCTTGGTAATCTCTTTAATTACCTTACTCTGAAGCCCTAGTATTCGATTTAGAAGAGCAACATTCCGACAAATGAGAAGACAGCTACTACAGAGACCATTTATCCATTATAAGGCAAAATCCGAATGAAGATCTTGAAGATTTTGTTGGCTGAATACAAGCAGTCATATGGCACATGTGTGTCCAGATGGGAAGCCACATGTCATGACATGTTAATTGAGGGAGCGGGAGCCAGAACAATTGACGTCTTCATGTGCAGAATAAATCTGCAGATATGTAGTGGAGTAAATGTGGCCTTACCTACTCGACTACCTGAGGCATTAAGACTGACACCGTTATGCAAGCAGGCTGCAAGGTTCGGTCCTGCTCTGTCGCAAAGCAATAAGCTGCACCACATCTTTGCAAATGACACGAATTGCATACACTGTGGGAAGCCAATGACACTGGTGAGTGCTGTCACACATTGTGGTAGGACATGCACGTAATGCCTACCCACAAGATCACAGACAGAATCCTCAATAGCGAAATTCTCCACGCGATAATAGACAAAATGTGATTACACAGTGGGGAAATGACCAGGGGCTAGGTTCCACCATCTATCCTCCCTGTTACATAAGTAATGTGTCCAGCCTAAGACAAAAGTGTAAATGGGGAGGGGGGGGGGCTAATACAATTGTGGAAGGCGGTATCAGAGGAAGGACTGTCAAAGTGCCTGCAGATACAGCAGCTCAGATGAGTGCATTATTTGTTTCTCTTAATGACAAGAATGTGCTTAAACTATTGTGTTGTAATAGTAATAAACTAAGAGAAGAAGTAATAGTGCCTGCCAGAACATGTTTTATAAACTTGCAAATAGATGGTACGAATTATGGTCTTGATAGGCAAGTGGTAAGAAGACGCAGAAGGGATTTCGGTGTCATTCTAGGGAATGATTCTGAACACAGATACTGGGTGGTGGTAGATTACAGGACGAATATTGTTCGATTCTATGCGTTGAAATGCAAGCAGTAAACAAGGTAACCGCCATTGCTACTTACCCTTAACCCCACATCGACTTAATACTGAACAGACTGGGGAACTGTAGGTTCACTACCTTTTATATGTATTCTAATTACCACCAAATTCCGATCACACCATAAAAAATCGCAATTGTTGTTCTATGAATGTTGTATGAGTTTTTACACTCTTTAAGCCTTAGAAATGCGCCTGCCACTTTCCAAAGATACGCCGAGTTCTTGTTAAGATGATTGAAGACTACAATTTCTTTAGTGTATTTGGATGATGTTTTCGAGGACTACTTAGGAACACTTGATGGGACTGAGGTACATTTTATCTAGGTTACAGTATACACATTTGAATTTAAAGTGGTTTTCTGCAGAGTCACAGGTTAAGTACCTGAGATATAATATCAGGTCAGATGAGGTTAAGCCAGATCTGCAAGTTTTCCTGGCCTCACTAATTATCATCATTTTGTGAAACATTATGCTATGACAGCAAAACGATTAAGTAAGTTGCTACAGAAAGGTGCAATGCTCGAGTGGACACAAGGATTTGAATTGGCTATGAGGAAACTTAAATATGTTTTGACAAGTTCACAATTATTAATATATACAGGCTATGAAAAGCCTTTTATCCTTTGAACAG
The DNA here is from genome assembly GCF_023898315.1 of Schistocerca nitens. Lineage (NCBI taxonomy): Eukaryota > Metazoa > Arthropoda > Insecta > Orthoptera > Acrididae > Schistocerca > Schistocerca nitens. The sequence continues at coordinate 54,255,657 of NC_064624.1, read as the reverse complement.
ATGCCTCAAATATGCTATCAGGGCTGTTCTTTGTCAGGACTATAATGATATAATGGTGAGGGCTATGCTTTTAGACAGCTGAACAAAGCATGACCAATGACAGTACTACTGACAAAGAACTGGTAGCACTTATATTCTGGGTGAACTATTTCAGATGTTCTTTGTATAAGAGAAAATTCACTGTGTTCCCTGATTATACTGCTCATTTGTACCTGCTCAGTTTAAAGGACCCCAGTAGTCATTTAAGTCATCGGGCATTAAAACTATCAAAATAGGATTATGAAGTATGCCACAAATCATGCTGTTCACACCTCAGTGCTGTTGCATTAAGCCATAAGGTCAAAATGATTCAGATTGTCAATGTCTTAATAGAAGAACCGAGAGATGCAGAATGTCACCAGTCGAATTCTCTTCCAGATTTGGTCACAGTTGATTGTATTCTATGCCACATAACTCCCCAGGGCAACAAAGTCTTAATTCCACGAAGAGTTACAAGCATGTATAATAGCTCAGTGTCACGACAGTTTGCAGGCATGTCCCACCACTCCATCTACAGGCCACAAGTGGCCCATTGGGACCATCCAACCGCCGTGTCATCCTCAGAGGAGGATGCAGATAGGATGGGCTTGGGATCAGCACACCACTCTCCCGGCCATTATGATGGTATTCTTGACCAAAGCAGGCATGTCATAATAGACAAAAACCTATGAATGCCAGAATGGACACACAGTACTGGTGGAAAGATAGACAGACTGATGTAAAGATAGACAGACTGATGTTCAGAAGTACATACGAAACTACTTGCCTTGTGGTCAGATGTCCATCCCACCATGAACTTAAATTGACTTGCCGAAACCTCCATATGCTATAAACCCATTTCAAAATGTTGCATTAGCTATTGTCAGACCATTCCCACAGAGTACACAAAACAAATATATCGTATCTATCACTGATCTTTTTCTGTATATCTAATTCTAATAAAAGTTGCAGGTATGACTGCAGGAGCAGTTGCAAGTGCCTTTGTCTATAGATTATTTTTATCATTAGGAAGTTCTGACGCTATTTTGCCTAATCAGAGGACTAATTTCATGTCCAGTTTGTTTTTACAAGTTTACAAATCGCTATGAGAAAACTGAGAATCACTCCTTTTCATCCAAAAGCTAATGACCACCTGAAATGTGTTTATCAAAGAACAGTTCAGATGTTGTCTTACTATTTAAACCACTCAGTGACTGGAACCGGTAGGTCATCTATGTAGCTTCTGCATAAAATAGTGATATACACAAATCATCTAGGTGTACATCCTAAGAGGTAGTATATGGACAGCCTATGAGCTCCCCATTTGAACTTGGTAACTTTTGACGTGGTAAAGCAACATAAATGTAAAACTACCCTGAAACAGTACAAATGAAGTAAGAAAGGGGCTGTGCTTCCTCAGTATAAGCCTGGGGACTTAGTTTTGCTTCGTAACCCCATGATTAAGAAAGAAGACTAAGAAATTCATGCCTCAATATGAAAGCCCTTATTCCATCATACAAGTCACCACACCTGTTAATAAAGATATTCACTGTGTGACTATACAGTGGTAGTGCATTCTGACTGGTTACAGCCATTCCATGGTCAAGCTCTGCCACCCTCTGCAGCGTCACTTAGTCCAGCTCAAAATAATTGATGAGAAGGTACAAGTACCAACATGCAGAAATACAGGAAAAAATGACAAGTTCCTGTCAGCATGTCCTCCGTATGCTCTGAGAAATAAGCACACTTATTCCTTGAAGTCATGTCATTAAGACATTGTTTGCCTGAACGAATTTCATGTGGTATTTTATTCTGTGCAAAAGTGATTTCACCATGTGAAGAAATGTATTTTATTGATACTTTTGTGAATAATAATTTTATTGTTCAGTCAGTCATTTTGAGTTTTAGTGCAAACAAATTGTGCTAAACTGGAAAACCATCTCCAGTTGAGGCTAGTTTACTGTTTTCCTTCTGTGGAAAAATCTTGAAATTTCTGGTAAGTTCCTATGGGACCAAACTGCTGAGGTCATCAGTCCCTAGGGTTACACACTACTTAATCTAACTTAAGCCAACCTACGCTAAAAACACACACACACACACACACACACACACACACACACACACACACACACACACACACACACACACACACACACACACACACACACACACACAAAGGACTCTAACCTCTGACGAGGGGAGTGAACCGTGACTAGATGCCTCAGACCACACGGCTAACCCATGTGGCTTTTCCTTTTCTGGTTTTTCTATATAGAAAGCCACAACAATTGCTTTCTCAAATAGAAGTGCGCCTTGCTGTATCAATAGTTACTGCATATTAACAGCAAAGTAACGAGAGCAGTGATAAAGTGATGTAGATGAATAATGTGTGACCAGAAGTAACTGCTTGTACAGTGGACTAGATCTTAGACAGATCAGTTGCTTTATAATGATAATGAAGCAGTAAAAGAGAATTTGAGGGACTATTATTCAACATCACAAGGTTACTATGTTACTCAGTAAAGCTTTAGATGTTCCTTTAAGTGAGAAATGTAATGTGGTGACACATGAAATAACTGTTAGCTTTGCGTTATATGCACTAAAGATTTTACATAATGTGAAATGGCCTTTTAACTAAAACATTTACACTATTGTAATCGAAGTTTAATCAATACTAGGTTAACGTGAGATGAGGATTAAATTTTTGAGGTAGAAGAATGTTTTACTTCACCAGTTGATAAGCAATGTTACAGTGAAATAGATAATTAGCGACATCAAGTACCAAAGTTTCTTTCCAGTAGCTGCTATTAATGGACTACTAATGTAATGGTTTCTTTACAGCAATACATATTTATCTCTGCCCACGTTTCTTTCAGAAAACTCCTACACAAAACAGTTATATTTTCACTGATCATCAGTTATCATGCTATAGCCTCTTTACTATCAGAATTCATTGTTTTCTTGTCCACGATGGGCAAGTAAGCTATTTCACTAAATCCATGAGAAAAGTGAGTACCTTTATATAACTGAAGAACCAAATTTGTGACAACGAGAGAACCTCTATATGAAATATTTGGAGTTAACACTGACGACTACTTCATACATTGAGTAGCTTAGAGATGTCATGTACTTGGCACACTGGTCTTACATCTGTAAACCACAGTTATTTGAAATTACGTGACTCTTGTAGTATACACTAGGGTAAAGTGATATGCTATAAAACAGTAGCATCTGGAATGTGTGTTAACCTTTTTTAAACAATGAATAGCTCAGAATACAACACTTTACTAGTAGTCAAGCCAACACGTGCATAATGTGCAGCATACGTCACTGTTTGGCCAAAACTTTGTACGTCATATGATATTTATTCTTTGTATGTAAAGGATAACACAACAAAATTAAGTCATCTTCCTAATTTATGGTGGAATTTATCGTATCTTTTGTGCATTGATCTTGTGAAACAAGCTGTTTATGGTTATGAACTTTGCCATAAGTCACTGCTACATGTCAAGACCACATATCCAGCATGACAAAAATATAGGGTGTAACAGATAGTTTGGAAAAAAAGCAAGCATAGAGAATTATAAAAGAAACGTTTAAGGACTGGAATGTTGCGCAGGGAACCACTCACCAAAGACACGAATTATGTACTAATGACCCCATGTAGTTACCAGACAATGGTACTTGAAAGGCACAGAGGGTGTTGAATGTAGTTTCCCAGTAATGATTTGCAAATGGTAACGCTGAATTATGTCCAGTTCTATATGATGTTAAGAGACAAACTATTTTCGAACAGCAGTAGCACATTCACTGTCATCTGGATGAATAAGAATTACTTATGGTTTTGCAAAGAAGGGTAGATGCATTGACTGACATAATTGCACAGTGATGGGCTAACTGCTCTTGTCACTGCTGCAGTTACTCTGAAAGCATGCCACTCATAAATGTTCACTTGTGTTTCACTTAAAATTATTTAGAGTCCCTCCTTTTTACGTTTGGTGTTATATTTCTGCATTTTGTTTACTGTATTTGATGTGTGATAGAAAAGAGGTCATGACAGTCACTCTCCCCTGAGACTAGCTAATACCAGTATGTTAGTTTGTTGTACTAGTATGTGGTACATTACATTCCTTTAAGCTTCAACACTCTTCCATTTAAAATACTCTCATCAGTCAGTGTGCTCCATTCTTGTACAATAATGATTTTATTTCTTATTTACGGGTAACCCAGTGATTGTGATTTAATATCCAAATTGAGAAAAACTACTTATGTACATTACAGTGACACATGTTATCTCTCCAAACAGTATTGATATCATGAACTAGACCACATGTACTATGGCCATGTAATATAACACCATTTCTTAGTTGTGGTTATGCTTCTACTGCATCTGCCATTATTGAAATGTGTGAGCATAATTAAAGCTTGTTATTCTCACAAGACCTGTTTGTATTGCCGGTATTACACAATGTTAACGTGTGAGTGGACATCATTTTGATGCCACCCCAGAATATATGAGTCAATCCAGAGATGTACCATTTTGTTGTTAGACATGATAATGAAGATTATGCTAGCCTCCTTTAATCTGGCTATCTGCTAACCAATGCACGTGAAGTCATTAGCTCTGACCCACCACTGATAAGTCATGATACACAGACATCCTGTAGTCATATCTCATTGCAGTTATTTTCTTAACCCTTCCCTGTTATTCCTGTCCCTACTACTGTGTCTGTGAATCCTTTCTTCTTCCTCATCCTCCAAGGAGGGATTAATCCGAGCTCATCTGGACCATGTCACTCTCATAGTACCAGTTCCATCTCACTATTCCAGCCAATACTACAGAGGTATCACTCCTGCCTTGTTGCAATGCCTGTTTTATATTCTCCAAAGACTTACTGCATGGTATGAGCCACCTTTCAAGTGGTAAGTTAAGCAAGGAGTTAGTGTTATTTTCTAGAGAAATGATTCAGCATATCAGTAGTCACTAATTAAGAGTTTGAGCAATGATGGGAATACTGCTAAGCCCTTCATCTTAGCTCCCATTAAGCCTACATATGACTTATTCCCATCATCTTCCCATCATCTTGGCATGAATATGTTGCCAATGGGAATATCATCCCTCTGTTCATGTGTTTCACTAATTAGATTTTTGCCCTGTTCATTATGGATTCACCACTCCACAAATGAAATATCTGAAACCTTGATCATTCTTTTAAGATATTCTTATGTAAAGTTTCAGCAGCAACAGCACAAAGGTGATTCTAGCATGTTTCAAACTGCTTCCAGTATGAAACTTAATCTGAAAGATAATTTTAGTGCTATCTTTTACACTGTCTTTCTTTACAACCACTTAAATTTAACACAAGGATGTAAGATCATTAAACAATAATATAGTGTGGGAAAAAACCGAGTTGTGTTTTCCTTGTATTGAAAAATAATATGTAACATAAATGTATGTGGATTCTGTAATTATGAATAACCTACACAGCAGTTGTGGATGTCCTATCACAAAAAAGATGGATTAAAATGTAATCATGTCAGTACAGGGTGTAATAAATAAAGAGTAGCAAAACTGAACAGTACCAGTAAGTTAATGACAACTATCTTGAGTTGTTAAAGATATAATGGGACATACTAAACCACTTTCACCAAAAACAAACAGGTAGGAAATAAAAAAAATCATTCTGAAATTAAAAATTAAGCAGAAGCTCAGAACTCCAAACATATCATGTTTATTTACAGAAATTAAGAACAATATCCACAATGGAAACATCTTTGAAATATAATACAAGACACAATCAAAGAGAATGCTCACTTGATTTATTTATTCAGTACAATAAAAATTATTGATTTGGATTATATTCATGTATTGAGTTATCACATTCTGAGCTCCAAGTGTTGTTCTCACGTATATAAATAATGGTAATCAATCTATAACACCTAATGTTTACCTATTTCATTCTGTGTAGTGCTTACACAGTATTAAATGCTGAATAAATAATCGAGAGCTTTGGTGCATAACACTTATCTATATTACCTCTGAATCATGTACAGAGTTTTATGAAACAAAAAAATTTCACAAAAAAATATACCTATTGCACACTGGTGTAAATGGCAACCAAGCACAATGAATTTGTTAGATTACACATTTTTGCTTCTGACATGTTGATGCACTGATGAGGAAAAAGTCGAGTACACTGTCCACCAGAAGACTGAATGTCACTTGTTGTAGGCATGTGATGCAGTAAGTAAATCAGCCAATCAGAAATAAACAAGGATTCATTCTACCAATGAGATGGGTTGTGAACATGTAAACCCAATGACATAAGTGACTTTAGCAAAGGGCAAGTTGTTCTGGGATGACAACCCTGAAAGAGGTGAAAGTTGTTGGCTGGCTGTCTGCTACTGTTGTGAACACCTGTGGAAAGTGGCTGAAGGGTGATAAATCCATAACATGATGAACAGGTGTAATACATCCACACTTCTTCAGAAACTTGCCTGCTCTGTAAAGCTGGACAGGTACAATTTGTGGCATATATAATGATGGAAAACAATGGTGGTGCAGCCACACAAATTTTGCAACACACAATTCAGTGCACACTGCTGAATATGGAGCTACACAACATATGGCCACAGTGTGCTTCCATACTGATCCAACAAAACTTTCAGTTGCAATTGCAATGGCCAACAGATCATCAAGGCTCAACAGTACGTCAATGTAAAAACTGCCAGGATGGCAGCAGATGGAGGCAACATTATGCTATGGGGGCGTTCACCTGGGATCCTTTAGGATATCTGGTAGTAATCAAATGTATCACGACAGCTGTAGACTGTGAGACCTTTACTGTGACTGCATATATTTTTTCATGCCAAATGTGCTTTCCCGAAGTGCAGGCATCTTCCAGCAGGATAACTGTCCATGTCACATGACCAGTATCGCTACACAGTCGTCTGTGGTGCATAGTAAAATTGATGTCTCGACCACGCTATTTGCCTCATCTGAACCTGTGAAATACATCTGTGATATCAGGCGAAAGGTTTGCACCCAAAAAACTACAAGGGGAAAATTTACAGAAACTGATTAACCTATGTATAACTGATGCAACACTTCCAAAAACGTGTGAACGAGTTGTCAAGTCCATATCATGAGGAATTGTTGATGTATTGTGTTCTAAAGGTTGACAAACAAACTATTAAGCAGGTGATCATCAGATTTTGGTATATCAGCATATGTATGTTGCTATAACATATTTATTAATGGAGTAGTAGTACTAACAGAACATGGATGTACACACTATTAGTTACATATGCAGCAAATCCCTTGAGAAAGCATACCTAAGTAAAATAACTGCCATAATCATCGTTCTCTGGTAGAGAGTTTCGTAGCCTGGGTGAAGTATGTCCAATGAACGTATTTTTGCTGCCACTGTGCCTCTAATGCAGAGCGACGAGTATCACATGATGACTATCTTTCTAATAATAAACAGCAATCATAAAATCTCCTTGGCCTTACACTGAATACTACATGGTACTTATAATTACTGACACAGGTGAACAATTTATCACAATTCACAAACTTCTTGTTTCAAGTTTGATAAGAAAAATTGAGTTAACAACAAAAAGTTGATTTATTTTTCTGCAATATTTCACACTAAAGTTTCTTCACTTCTAAGGCTGCAGACTGGAGGTTTATATTGTCACACTATCTGATACCACTCAGTAATACACCTTACTGCACTTTTTTCACAACTCTAGCACATTTTAATGTAATTTAATGGGCATCACACTTGTATTGTCTTCCTGCTACATCTGTTATTTTATAGACGTTGAGGGCACCAGCCATGGAAACCGATTTCTTTGGACTAGCACTTTCTTGTGGCCTCTTTATGATGTGAAGTAATACATGTGTCTTGAGAGTACCCAATTGAGTGCAAGACACAGCATTTGACCCCACAAATATGATATCTGTGACTGAAGTTTCAATCACCTGATCTAGCAAATGATTTGCCTCAAATATCCCATTTGTAAGGCCTATTCCTGCCGTGAATGAAAGCTCGTCTGACATAGCAAGAGGTATCTCATTTGTCGGGCCTCTTTCTCGTGTGTATTATTGAATGCTGGTTGAGATTACAAGGCCTAGCAAAAGACTTGCCACATATATCACATTTGTAAGTTTTCTTTTCAGTTTGAATTAATGACTGTTTTAATAAATGTTTCTTTGTATGTTTCTTGAGGTCGCAAAACATAACAAAAGATTTGTCACAAATATCACATTTGTAGGGCCTATTACCAGTGTGTATTAATTTATGGCGGTTGAAATAACCTGAAGTAGCAAAAGATTTGCCACATATCTCACATTTGTGGGGTTTATGTCCACTGTGAATTAATGCATGTGTCTTGAAAGCCCACAACACAGCAAAGGACTTGCCACAAATATTGCATTTGTGAGGTTTACTTCCAGTGTGAATTAATGAATGCCTCTTGAGAGCACACAACAATGAAAAGGATTTCTCACAGACATCGCATTTGTGTGGTCTTTCTCCAGTGTGAACCACTGCATGGCTCTTTAGATTAGCCGACAGGGCAAAGGATTTGCCGCAGATATCACATTTGTGAGGTTTCTCTCCATTGTGAACTAATGTGTGTTTCTTGAGGGCGCTCCACACAGGAAATGATTTGCCACAAATATCACATTTGTGCGGCCTGTTTGAAGCGTGTATTAATTTGTGTCTGTTGAAATACGCTAAAGTAGCAAAATATTTGCCACAAATCTCACATTTGTGTGGTTTCATTCCAGTGTGAATTAATGCATGTGACTTGAGAGTACAGAGCAAAGTAAAGGATTTGCCACAAATATCGCACTTGTGAGGTTTCACTCTTGTGTGAATTAATGCATGCCTCTTGAGAGCACCCACCGCAACAAAGGATTTGCCACAAATATCGCAGTTGTGAGGTTTGTTTCCGGTATGTATTAACGAATGTGTCTTGAGAGTATCCAGCACACCAAAGGATTTGCCACAAATCGCACATTGGTACGGTTTCTCTCCAGTGTGGATTAATGAATGTCTTTTCAGAGTACCCAACAAAACAAACGACTTGCCACAAATATCACATTTGTGAGATTTCTTTCCAGTGTGAAATAATTTGTGTGCCTTGAGATAATGTGAGCTAGTAAAAGATTTGCCACACATATCACATTTGTGGGTTCTGTTTGTGGTAGGTACAACATTGCGGGCGCTGACATTAACACTTGTTGGTAAAGTTCCATAATCACCGGTTTTCTCTGCATCGTTTGCCATATCTGTGTTACATATGTCATTACAGGACTCGTTTGAAGCTTTCCAAGTTTCCTGATATGAATTCTGCTCATTGTGTTCTGTGACACAAACTTCTGGCTCACTATACAAAAAGATACTGCTTTGATACTCGTCACTACAGCCATATTTTTCATCGTTGCCAACAGTTATGACTTCATAATTCTCACTCGCTCTCAAATGTTTTTTCAAGCTTACATTACTGTGAAATACCTCACCACACCATTTACAAACATACAAAGGTGGTTGCACACCATCAATATGCATAAACACATGCATTATGAGTCTGTATTTTGAATGAAAGCTTTGTAGGCAGAAATTACAACTATATACAGGAAATTCCTTTTCCCTCATACCAGAATCATATCTGGTGCCAAATGAGCTATCCTCATTCACAGTTAATTCTTCTGCATGAATACCGCACTCATGTGTTGATTTCTCCCTACGTACCTCCAGCTCATCCTTGAGCAGTCCCTGGTGAAGAGTTTCTTCAAATGAAATGCCACAGCTCCCACCAGTACTCTGAATGAATCTGAAGAGTGAGGAGGAGAATGTTAATTATTGATATATATGAGACATACAAACCATATTTGAGCGTCCAGGACTGCAGGACACAAGTTGAAAATGCATAAGAAATAACATATTTAGTAAATGCTAGTGATTTAAAATCATAATATTCTACCAGAAGGAAAGAACTGATGAGGTAAAGGCGATTTAAAAAGATAGTAACCAGAGGAAATTCAATGTAGATTAACGTGAGGCTCTGCTGAGTTCATTTGGAATTTTTCGATAACAATTAAATTACAATCTTTTTAAAATATTGTGCTACAAGTTAACAGTCTACACCAATTTATTAATTGTATCAAAAATGTATCAGTTACATATTTAATTCAAAATTCTTAAGTTTAAGGTATTTTAGAATTAATAGAATTGATGAGTATGTATAATATTCCAACACTTTTTAGTGTTCATCTTCTATCATAATAGCTCTGTAAGTGCGTTTTCTATGTTTTGGGAACACTTTCACCTTTGGAAAGGAAGTGGTACAATTACCAATGATAAATTTATTTCAGCATGTAAAACAGAACTTCTTAGTTTGATTCCTAGTGAGTCAAGAATTAATGCAAGCTCCAATACTTTTATTGGGTATCAAGTATGGTTGCCCATCAGATGGATAATGACTGTTCACAAACAAAAATCAATGTCACGTCAATAAATACAAAAAAAAGAAGTTTCCATACTGATGAATGAATGTGAACGACACACAAATTACAGATGTTTTCAACCTAATTGTGTTCTTGGCACTGCAACTTACATGAAGCCTTCCACAAATAGAAATACTGTCTGGAAAGATGGAAACTGTATTTTCCAGTACATTTTGCAGTGACCATTTTTGAAAATTTGTAATGTTCCCAACATCTGGTCAACTGGCAATGCAGAACACCACTGACTGAAAGACACACGTATAAATGGCCACATCATCACCCATTCGACACAGTGCAGGCTGACGTATTGAGTGGCAGTGGTAAGAGCTAATGCATGAGCTACCCCTGTAGTATCTGGGTCCCATTATTCCACCTGTAATTAAACCCTTTCCCACAGAACAGAAATGTGTAATGCCTTTCCGGTTCCTAGTATGTTCATCATATTGGACATGAAAGATTACAAACTACTGACAGCATGCATGCTCCAGTGTTTTCCTTCTATTCTGATTGTAACTTTTGACTGTTCTGCATTCTGTTGGATGTATAGTTTAGTTTGGTATGGTATTTGGCAAATTTTGAGTGTTTTTAACTCTTAACTGGGATCATACTATTTTTTAACGTGAACAATATCATGGTGTACGCCAGAATAATGAAGAAAGAAATCCAAAAAATATGCAAGTAAGGTTTCAAATAAATACGTTTCTTAAAGTACTACAAATAGAACATAATTAAAAATTTTTAGCCATGCCAGTCTTTATTAACAACGAAGAACAAGAAACAATTTCTGGAAAACTTCAAGGATAAATAATTTTTGATTATTACCTCTTTTTAGTGGTCACAATCTAGGCATTACGTAAGTATTGATTCCTGGTGTCTCATAATCTGAACCTTTACCTCACATACCAGCAGTACTCGTGGCAGGTACATCTATGAACTATTCATACAGTGATGATGGAAGTGCACAAGTTTATCAACACACTGAAGCGTAGTACCGTATAACGATCCTGCCTTGGAGGCAGTTAAATGGGAGATGTGTCTCAGAGCTGGATAGTGACAGATGGTGATGCGAGACTGGACGCACACGTAGTTTATGTATCAGCCAATAGAGAACAGTATTGGATAGGGGGACTGTGATTTTAGTTTCGATTGTGACCATTAGAGTGCACTAAAGTAATAGAATGTTTTTCATAAACTGTTGTAGTATTTCATAAAGTGTTATTGTCTTTTTGTGTATGTAAAATGTTATAAATGTGTTTTAGCAGTATGAATGATGCGTGAGTGTGGATTAATGTTGATATGAAGATCATTGTTTACCGAGTTATGTAGTAGGATATAGTGTGGGAACATTTCTAAGAAATTTGGATATGGACAAAGGGGGTTTTTGTAGAATAGATTTGTAAAGTAAGTTTATGGTAAAGGGAAAGTTAATTCAGGTATAAATAACAATAGTAAATAACTTTGTGCATAAACAAAACTTCAGCATATTAGATAATTACGTCGGTAAAAAGTGCAGTCGTTAGGTTTACTAGTTTGCGATTGGTTATTGATGAAAAGCGCGGATTGACGCGGGAGAGTGTTCTTTTGGTATTGGATGTTGAATAAACTGACCAATGGTAAAGAAATATTCATCACGCGCCTTTCTCTGCTGGTAGAGAAGACCGAGTATTCTAGACGGGAGTCGAAGCCTAGCCATGAAAGAGATCAGATGTGTGTAGTAGTAGTTCCGATGGAAATGATAAGTTGCCGGATCTAGCAGTGTTTCATACATCAAAAGTGTTGGAAAGTGACGGCATAATTATTCCGATGTGTGTGTAGAAATTTCGGAATTTTTAAGTGAATTTTGTGACGAGAAATGACATATATTCCGTGTGGCGTATTGAGCAGGTTGGTGGTTAAAAACTGTGACTGCATTTCGTACCAACAGACTTAATATTTGGCGAGCGTTCTCAATCAAAAACAATTAGTATTTTTGTAGCTATTAAGTTTTCGGGAAATGCAACACCATAAACTTGCTAACGTGAGTGAAAGGGATTGTCAGTGACTGTGTTAAGACTAGCATGGGCTTGGCAGTGATACTGGTTCACCTAAGTTTCAGAATATATTGAGGACAAAATTTCCAACCTTTCATTTCTTGTTTCTACCGAAACGTAGATTAGTGACTTTAATTGCAGCCTGGTTCACGTCGAAGTACAGTAGGTTTCACTCGGCTTTCCTACTGATGGTCTGCTGAGACAATGTTCACAGGTAGGTGCAGGTTTGTCGTAAAGGGACAGAAAGAACCGCGCCGCCGCAACACATATTACAGTTTGGAGAGTAACACTGCTTATGGTTTACAATTAATCTGTTAAAATCTATGGCGCTATAGCTCTTACCTCTACTTTATTCCTTCCTTTGTTCTCTCGATTCTCAAACCAAACAGCTGTCATTATGAACAAAAACCATTTCTTATAGTACTGTGAAAAACATTACATCTGGTTCTCCCTACTAACGAAAGATTATCAATGTATTTGATGCCAGATTTGGAGACTGCTGTGAATTCAAGCAAGCCTGTTAAAGCTTTTATCTCAGAAACATCAATAGCATGCAAAGAAGGTATATTCTAGACAACATTTTAATAGTATCAAGATTTTGTTTCATTACTGGTGAATCTCATCTAAAATACATGGAGAGAAAGTATACCCTATTACTTGTTCAGCATCAGGATTCCTACGCAACGCATTACCACAAGTCACAGGGCAGGAATCTGCAAAGCAATATTAGATTGCCTTGGACAAACATTGGTTGGGATTGTGCATTTCTCGATTTGAATGTGCATCCCCTACCATAAAAGCAGGAATCATGATGATTATGTCCTCTGTTATCATGATCATCACCCAGTCCCTGTTCTGAATTTGTATCAACAATTTCTATCATGTAATATTGATGAATATCACTGTCATTCAGAATTTCGTAAATCATTCATCCAAAATATACGTTGAAGCATGGTTCACTTATCCTTAGAACTCAAGTCTGTCTAGGCTGGTTTGAATGGTGAGATGAACATGCCACACACCACATACTGTACAAGACACTGGCAGAAGCCACCATAACTATTACACTGTAATTATAACAACAGACTGTAGATAAGAACCCCTATTAAATAATAATCATAGAACTTGCATGGTATGTCTGCAAGACGTCATAGCGATTTTATTCTGAATTTACTGAAGGTCAAGTTGTCCAAACAGCATCCTGCTTTCATAACAAGAAGTCGATACTAGGTGTACCAAGTGGTTATAATTAAACCGATGGTGTCCCACGTGCTGCAATATGGGGTCTATACATTACAAGATGCTTAAACATTGTAGAGTGTTCAGTAATTGATGTCCTCACCAAGTATGCTCAAACTTATTGTTTCACTTTCTCCCAACAAATGAAAATACGGCGCTATAAAGAGTCAGAATGTGGTGTCACTGCAGGGAAAGGGGAGAAACGATCAGACGAACAATAAAGTTGGTTCTGGTATGTTTATTAGGACATGGTCAGAAGTTACAATGTGTTCAAGATGGTCTACTGATTCAGCAACATGCTGTACCCATAACATGACATGGCCAACAGTTGCTTGCAGCATGTCCAGTGTTATCAGAACGATTGTCATCATATGATATCTTCCTGATCAGGAGAATCTGCATACATGACTGATAAATCTTTGAGATATCCTAACAGCCACATCTTGCATGAATTTAGGTCAGGGGATCTCTAAGACCATTTATCTTCAAAAGGCCTAGATATAATGCAGATGATACTGAAGGTTTCATGAAGCATTTTTCGCTTCACAATTGACATGTCACCCCACCTTGCATCAAAATAATGGTGCAGACACTGTTTTGCTCTGGAAATGCTATTATCACGTGTTGGATAACAAGGTCCTTCAGATGTCCTTGTAAACCTAACAGGCCCACAAGGTGTAATCATCTCAGAAAAACCCTGAGAATGAGGGCACTTGTGAAACCGCACCACAGTCACGTAAGTGGATGTTCCTGCTCAACATTTGGGAGACAAACCCATATGGCACAGTTCTGTGAATTCACAGGCCTGTGAGGAGTCCATCCAAAGAATATTCCCCAGCTACACGTCATTGATTTCCACATGACAGAAAAGGAGGAGCAAAATCACAATGTTGTAGCCTATCTTGATACTTCTTCTAGAGCACATTTTGAGTCTTACGATGATCGTAATGTAGAATGTGCCACAAAATTTTCTGTACTGTTGGCCAGGGGGGCGGAGAGAGGGAAGGGGTGGAGGAGAGAGAGGGTGAGAGAGGTGGGGGGGAGGAGAGAGAGAGAGAGAGAGAGAGAGAGAGAGAGAGAGAGAGAGAGAGAGAGAGAGAGAGGAGAGAGAGAGAGAGAGAGATCTCCTCTGACAACTGTAGCACTTGCTGCAGAATTTGAGGCATCTGCAGCATGGTTGGCTGTAGCTAAGAGCAATTCCCTGCACCATTAAATTCACCTCTTTCTTCAAATTTCTTGATCGTACTCTGTAGCACATTTATTGACATGGGGCCTCCTCTGTCATTTATTTCAATGATATTCCTGCAATGCAGTGTGCTGCTATTGCTGCTGCTCTGATAAAACAACTGTACCAGCAGTGCACAGTGTTTCTTCTCAATAGCCACTTCATTACATATGGAAGACTTAAAACTTCTTAACTAGGGTGCATGCTCAGACAAGAAAAAAATTTCCCGAATATCCCTGTTACAAACACAGTTTTTAGGTTGAATAACTTTTTCCCTGATGAAAGTACATTTTCCCATCTTAACAAATAATACTGTTTCCCTAGGGGCTGTAAACCTCATCAGTCCTTTGAATGGTGATGGATTTATAAACCAGTATTGAAGATTCTGGCACTTAAGGATTCTCAACCTAGGAAAAAAAAGCGTTTTTGAAAGATCTTATATGCATGGAAACATGTACATTAGATATCACGAAAGTATGAACACAAATTCCACCAATTACACCACAGTAGCTCGAAAAGCACAGCAAACAAGATTGTGACGTGCTTTTGTTGGTCAAGCATAGCTCGTGACACGTGGTCTCACCAGCGAAAGACAGCAGATACTCAGAGCATTGGTTAATGTTATGAAGTCCGCCAATAACAAAATGGATGTTAAGCTGCACAAACACACAAACAGAAAAAGTTAATGGTTTAAATTAATGTACACACAGTAAAACCACAAGACAAGCTACGCTTTCACACATAATACTGACTGTCAAAAATCATTTACTGTTTTTCTGAGTGTGTGGTTAGGCACGATCCTAAGAGCACCAGCTTTAATTGCAACAGCTGAATATTTCCAACATGTACATTCATAAATTTCGCTGCTGTACATGTGACACTTCGTGGGTTACATGACTGAATCCATGTTCTGTAGAGTGCTTCAACGTTTCCCATTGTAGAGTTAGTTACATATGAAATCACTGAAGAGCTTCGTACTTTTCCTTGAAAGACAAATATACTTTCTGCCAGCATTATGGCACAATCTGTAATCAATGAAAGAACTAAAATAAATGTGACAGATTAAACTCAAAACTTGCACTTTTTTGCAAGCTACCTTTTTAAGATATATCAAACAAGTGTGGCATCAAAATTTTAAGTAATGACATAAATGGGTGGTCTTCTGGCCCCTACATTTTTCTGGGTGGCAGGTCCTCAGCATTAAGTTTTGAAGGAGAGTCTAATGCTTTGTGATTTAAGAAAATCATCGCCCATTCTCACAAGTAACATCATTTTGCACAGAAGGGAATTTACTTTGACAGTAATGCTTCTGAAACCAACATTCGAAATAGTTTTCCCATGACGTTTTAGAAATCTAACCAGTTGTGACGTCACACTCATCAAAACAAGGCCCAGGAATGAGGCATATTGAAAGCAATTTGTTGTTACAGAGTATTGCAAAGTCTTTAATGAGTTGTTTAATGGTTGTGTGTGCAGTGTTTCGTTGTTGTAAATGGCGTTTTCTCTTCGCAACTCAAGTTTTATTTTGGTATTATTCTCTCGTTTGGGTCATTCCATGTCAAATCAACCAATTGTACCACATGATTTGAACCATGACCTCTCAGATTTGGATTTTTTTTAGGTAATGTACACCAGTTTAAATTTCAAATTTTTCTGACCTTTAGTTTTTGAGTTTCCACAGCTTTACTTCTGCCAGTATAAAAAAAACCTCTGTTTTTGATCAATAGATGATTTGTTTTAAAATGCTGTAGCTCAAAAACTATACACACTAGAGAGCTCAAACTTTCACCATTGTTTTCCTCTGAAAATTCCCTTCAATTCGATATGCAACATGACTATGATACCTAAATCTGAAAATTTTAAACTATTAAAAAAAAACATTTTTTTGAAATTTCCAACATATTTCCTTGGACTTTTTTATAAAAATTATGTTGTCCAATCTAACTGACTACATGCATGCAAAATGTCAAGATGGGATCTCAATGGGTTTTTGTATAAAATAATATTTCACCACTGCAATACACACTAGTGAGGTTAAATCCTAACAAACTTAAATTATTATGTTAGTCTTTTTATGCAACATTACCCTCTTATTGTTTGTTGATTCATTAAATGATATAGTCTTGTTTTAACTTAATGTTCATGATTGTTTTAAGTATGAATCAGAAGGAAGTGAACACATTTTAATTGGTAATATACGTGCTACAAGTTAAAATTTTGAATAAAGCCACTCACCTTCATCCTTAGATGTAAATGGCAGAGATTATCTTTTTCTTGGGTTGCCAGTGTTATTTTTAATCATTCACAACAAGTTCCTTATATTAGAAATTGGCATACAAGTAATTTCACTTGGGAAAAATATTAACTTGATATTTGCATGGATAGAACTGTGTCTCTAATACTAATTGGTATTTACAAAGTTAATACACATGGTATTTATACAACTTAGTGTTTAATGAGGGTAGGTGTAACATAATTTAAACATCCTTCTTTTATGATCTATTAAGATATTTTTGCAAAGCAAGAGAAGACAACTTCATTTCTTTAGCACTTAAAGTGTAGGTTCTTCCTGTAGCTGTTGTTGGATTCGCTGTTTCTAAAAGAGTATTTCCTGGGACATCTAATATATATCTTGGTTGTGGATAGTAAAAAGACTGGGCTGGACCCTTTGGGTGAAATAAATTTATTTGGTACATGTCATTGTATTTTTCTTCAATGCATCCTAGCCACCAAGAGTCGTCATATGCTACTGTCACAAAACCAGCAGCAATATTTTTCATATGTGACGGTGTTATTTGGTTCAGTGTTGTCACATATTCAAGAGACTCATCCACACTTAAATGATAAGGCTTGACAGCAATTTGACTCTGTGGAGGGTTTATATGAATGAAACTTTTGTGTTCCCACAACCGCTTTTGATTCACTAAACAGAGGAAGTAAGTATTCTTTGGTCAGTTCATAGTCCTCTGTTGTGCAATATTCAAAGTCAATGTTTTTCATGTGTTCCATGGCAAATACATATAAGCAATGTGGGTGTTAAGATTTGTTGGTCATATGGCCTTTGAAAGCTGGCTTTAGCAGCTAGCTGCTTAACAGTTCCGCCAAGGCCAACACATTCACTCTTGCCATGGGATATTGCAAAGAACTCGCACTCTGCCTCAACTTCAAAAACAGTTTTATGCAAATAAAATTAAGGAAGTTTTTTTTATTTTTATGTTGTGCAGTGCTGCCATCAGAAAAGTAAGTAATCTTTTTAAGTGCAAAAGGCAAGGTTTGCTTTACGATTTCTAGCAGTTTTTTCTGGACTACACAGAAAGTGATTGTATTATGTTTAAGGCAATCAGATATGAAGACATACTGCAGATGTTTTAGTTTTCCTTCCCATTTATAATATATGGTGAATGGATGCAGTGTACCTTGGGTGGTAGTCCAGTGCAATGATTGTATTTCATCTTGTACTATGAAGGAGTAGTTTTCTGCAAAATCACAGCTGCCTACTACATGGCCTTCTGTTAATTTGTCCTTGATTTCGCTGTAGTATTCTTTCTGCTGACTAGCTATAAATGAATGAGTTTTTACCTTCATTAGTGTGTCCAAAAACTCATCCATAAAGTCATCAGTACTACAGTTTCCATCAAACACCTATCTGCAGTTACCCACTTTTTGTAGATAACTTCATCAATCATATGGTCCGTGAACTTTGCATTCAATAGATCTTAGAGTCTAGAGACACCAGGACATTCTTTACAAATATCCATAAAACATTGTTGCGACGGTGGATTGCACATCATCTTGACTAGGCAGGAATGATAAGATTTCAAAGCAGTTTTATCTCCATCCAAAACAAAATTTTGCATCTTAGCACCATTCATCATTAGCTTAATGTTTTGGTGTAAGGTACACACACAAACAGTAGGTGTGCCACTTCTTCCAGCCAGGATACAGTTCCTTGCTGTTAATTCACAAAACTTGGAAAAGCCAATTTTGTTTGCAGGGATATTTTCCTTCATATATATATATATATATATATATATATATATATATATATATATATATATATATATATATATATATATATATCAACTTAAATAACTACATTTCTTTTATATGGAACATTCTAGAAAATATATAGTAAATAATCGTATTTTATGTTTGATATATTACCGCATACATGGCATGGCATACACTACGACTACACCGCTCTATACTACATCACTTTGACAACTTAACACTGGAACACAGTACAATATAGAGCACTCGCAAGTTCTTTTGCTATGACTATTTCGTACACATTTTAATGTAGGGCCGAGGCCCCACTTCAGCCACATTACTGACATGTTTTTAGGTTTTATTATGTTTAACTTGTAGGAAATGAAAATATAATACTTAATCTTACCTCTCAATACATTAAGTTACTTCTGATGCTTTGTACAACATGTAGAATACAAAAAACAACAGGTTGTGTGTTGCTTGAAGAAAAACACGATATAACTTCTGCAACCCAGATCTTTTCATTAAATCATGACTTCAAACAAGACCAAACAAAGAAATGTTTCTATAGAAAATTGAATAGCACATTTCATATTGCTTATTATAAACTATGGTAGGACTGGCTGGTATTCCAAAGGAGCTTAAAACTCCACCCGTTACATCAAGGTGGCCGTAAGTGGGGTAGTGGCCAAAACTAGAGCCTTGACCCTATATGAAAATCTCACGTTTTTTATACTAAGAAGTGAATGTGGTATAAAATTTTAAGATTCTTAAGTTGTTATTTTTTTATATTTTATTCTCGCACTAAAATATCATTTAATTAATTAACAAACAATAAGAGAATACGGTTGCATAAAAAGGCTAACATAATAATTTAAGTCTGTTAGAATTACATAGGCCTACCTTAGTATTAATAGCCTGCTTTTCACCTCACTAATGTGTATTGTGGTAGTAAAATATTATTTTATACAAGAACCCATTGAGATCCTGTCTTGAAATTTTGCAAGCATTTAGTCAGACTGGACAACATATACAATTTTTATAGAAAAATCCGAGGCTACATATTTTGGAAATTTCAAAAAACGTTTTTTGGAAGTTTAAAATTTTCAGATTTCGGTAGCATAGTCATGTTACATATCAAATTGAAGGGAATTTTTAGAAGGAAACAATGGTGCAAGTTTGAGCTCTCTAGGTTGTATAGTTTTTGAGCTAGAGCATTTTAAAACAATCATCGATTGATCAAAAACAGAGGTTTATTTGATTTTTAAACCCTTGAAACTCAAAAACTAAAGGTCAGAAAAATTTGAAATTTAAACTAGTGTTAGTGGGTACATTACCTGAAAAAAAATTTCATCCAAATCTGAGATATTCAGTTTCAGACTGTCAGTTGATTTGAGATGAAATGACCTGTTTATGTTTTATTGCTTATTTTGCAGTGGCGGGCTAAAGCAAAATTTTTTTTGGCATATCAGTTTTTACCGATCAAAATTAGAAAAATTTAGCTGAAAAAAAGATAATCAAAAATTCCTGAAATACTGAAAACTCCCGGCGCTTCTAAATTTCTCCCAGATGAAAAAAGTTTTGGGTTTCGCCTCGATTTCTCAGTTGTTCAGGGACATACACACCCTGTTAACCCCTTACACGAACAATCACTTAACAAAAGGAATCAACACGTCACCAACACTCAAACAGCATGCTGATGTCAATATAGGAAACATTTGACCTGACTGATTGCAGTACGATATTTCCACCAGTTGCTAGAACGTGGAACTATTATTCAGCATACTTCACGGTCAATGAGCCGTAGTTTGCAAAGAATTTACGATTTTTTTCGTGTAGTTGTTTTAGAGAGAATCAGGGAACGATTGACAGCAACAGAGGAAAGAAATACAGCAGTCGAAGACTGGGTAGCTTTGAGAGATGAAATAGTGAAGGCAGCAGGGGATCAAGTAGGTAAAAGGACGAGGGCTAGGAGAAGTCCTTGGGTAACAGAAGAGATATTGAATTTAATTGATAAAGGAGAAAATAAAAAAATGCAGTAAATGAAGCAGGCAAAAATAAATACATATGTCTCAAAAATTATATCAACAGGAAGTACAAAATGGCTAAGCAGGGGTGGCTAGAGGACAAACGTGCAGATGTAGACATATATCACTAGGGGGTGAGATAGATACTGCCTACAGGAAAATAAAGAGATGTTTGGAGAAAGGAGAGCGCAGATGGAAAACCAGTTCTAAGCAAAGAAGGGAAGGCAGATGAGTGGAAAAAGTATGTAGAGGGCCTATAGAAGGGTGATGTGCTCGAGCGCAGTATTATGGAAATGGAACAGGACGTAGATGAAGATGAAAGGTATGATACTGCATGAATAATTTGACAGAGCACTGAAAGATCTAAGTCGAAACAAGGCCCTGGGAGTAGACAACATTCCATTACCCTTGAGAGAGCCAGCCCTGACAAAACTCTACCATCTGTGAGAAATATGTATGAGACAGGCGAAATACCCTCAGATTTCAAGCAGAATATAAAAATTCCAATCTCAAAGACAGCAGGTGTTGACAGGTGTGAAAATTACTCAACCATCAGTTTAATAAGTCACAGCTGCAAAATACTGACATGAATTCTTTACAGAAAAATGGAAAATCTAGTAGAAGCCAACCTTAGGGAAGATTAGTTTGAATTCCACAGAAATGTTTGAACATACGAAGCAATACTGACCCTATGACTTACCTCAGTGGAGAGACTAAGGAAAGGCCAACCTACGTTTCTCGTATTTGTACACTTAGAGAAACCTTTTGACAATGTTGACTGGAATACTCTCTTTCAAGTTCTGAAGGTGGCAGGGGTAAAATACAGGGAGCGAAAGGCTATTTACAATTTTTACAAAAACCAGATGGCAGTTATAAGAGTTGACGGGTGCTAAAGGAAAGGAATGGTTGGGAAGGAAGTGAGACAGGGTTGAAGCTTATCCCTGATGTTTGAGCAAGTAGTTAAAAAAAAACAGGAAATAATTTGGGGTATGAATTGAAGTCCATGGAGAAGAAATAAAAACGCTGAGGCTTGCCAATGACATTGTAATTCTGTCAGAGACAGGAAAGGACCTGGAAGAGCAGCTAAACATAACGGACAGTGTCTTGAAAGGAGGATCTAAGATGAACATCAACAAAAGCAAAGCAAGGATCATGAAAGGCAGTTAAATTAAATCAGGTGATGCTGAGGAAGTTAGATTAGGAAATGAGACACTTAAGTAGTAAATGAGTATTGCTATTTAGGGAGCAAAATAATTGATGATGGTCGAAGTAGAGAGGACATAAAATGTAGACTGGCAATGGCAAGGAAAGTGTTTGTGAAGAAGAGAAATTTATTAACATTGAGTATAGATTTAAGTGTCAGTAAGTCTTTTCTGGAAGTATTTGTATGGAGTGTAGCCTTGTATTGAAGTGAAGCAATAGACGATAACTAGTTTAGACAAGAAGAGAGTAGAAGCTTTCGAAATGTGGTGCTACAGAAGAATGCTGAAGATTAGATAGGTAGATCATGTAACTAATAAGGAGGTACTGAATAGAATTGGGGAGAAGAGGAATTTGTGGCACAACTTGACCAGAAGAGCTCGGTTGGTAGGACACGTTGTGAAGCATCATGGGATCACCAATTTAGTAGGTTGGTTTGTGGGATTAAAGGGACCAGACTGCAACGGTCATCGGTCCCTTGTTCCAAAACTTAAAAACTACCACACAGAGTAAAAAAAAACGGATAATAGAGACAACAGACAACACAGGACAAGAAAAACTCAGACAAAGAACAGATATAACAAATTAAAATCACACGGAGTGTGGCGGTGGTTGGCCGACCATAGAATAAAAAGGAAAAGCCAACCACCGAGAACACATTAAAAACTCAGTTTAAAACCGTAGGCCAAAGGATAGAATCAACACAAAACAATAAAATAAAACACAAACGCTCATATTAAATGATAAAAACTCCCTGCCTGAATAAAACGTAAAACTAAGCCAGCCATAGCAGGGTCATCAGTTAAAAGGGCAGGGAGCGTATCAGGCAGCGCAAATGTCTGCCTGACCACAGGTAAAAGGGGGCAGGCCAACAAAATGTGGGCCACTGTCAAAGCCGCACCGCAGCGACACAGAGGAGGGTCCTCCCGACGCAGTAAGTAACTGTGTGTCAGCCAAGAGTGGCCAATGCGGAGCCGACAAAGGACGACTGAGTTCCTGCGGTTGGCTCGCATGGATGACCGCCACACTGTCGTTGTCTCCTTAATGGCACGGAGTTTATTGGGTGTGATCCGATCGCGCCATTCAGCGTCCGAAATCGCAAAAACTTTTCGGCGGAGGACTGCTCGCAAATCAGTCTCTGGGAGGCCAATGTCCATAGATGGTTTACTGATGGCCTCTTTCGCCAGGCGGTCAACATATTCATTGCCCGGGATACCGACATGACCAGGGCTCCACACAAAGACCACAGAGCGGCCGCAACGGGCAAGAGTATGCAGGGACTCCTGGATAGTCATCACCAGACGAGAACGAGGGAAACACTGGTCGAGAGCTCGTAAACTGCTCAGGGAATCGCTACAGATCACGAAGGACTCACCTGAGCAGGAGCGGATATACTCTAGGGCACGAAAGACGGCGACCAGCTTAGCAGTGTAAATGCTGCAGCCAGCCGGCAATGAACGTTGTTCGGAATGGTCCCCTAGAGTAAGCACATAACCGACACAACCAGCAACCATCGAGCCGTCAGTGTACGCAATGCCAGAGCCCTGATACATTGCAAGGAGGGAAAGAAAGCGGTGGCGGAAGGCCTTTGGAGGGACTGAGTCATTCGGGCCCTGTGCCAATTCCAGCTGAAGGCGAGGACGAGGCACACACCATGGGGGTGTACGCAGAGGTGCCCTGAAAGGAGGCGGAAGAAGTAAGGCCCCAAGACCGGAGAGAAGCTCTCGGATACGGACCGCGATCGTACTGCCAGCCCTGGGTCGACGTTCTGGAAGATTGACGTGCGACTCTGGGAATAGTAGCCGATAGTTAGGATGCCCGGGCAAGCTGAAATCATGGGCAACATAAGCGGCCAGCAAAAGTTGGCGCCGTAACCGCAGCGGAGGGACACCTGCCTCCACTAGTATGCTGTCCACAGGGCTGGTATGGAAAGCACCAGTGGCAAGGCATATCCCGCTGTGGAGGATTGGGTCCAGCACCTGCAACGCAGATGGGGATGCTGAGCCATAAGCCAGGCTCCCATAATCCAGACGGGACTGGATTAACGCCTGGTAGAGCCGTAACAGGGTAGATCGGTTGGCGCCCCAGCGGGTGTGGCTCAAGCATCTCAGAGCATTTAGATGCCGCCAACACGCCTGTTTAAGCTGCCGAATATGAGGCAGCCAAGTCAGCCAGGCATCAAAAACTACACCCAAAAACATGTGGGTCTCCACCACAGCAAGGAGTTCGTCAGCAAGATAAAGTCGCGGCTCAGGATGGATCGTTCGGCGCCGGCAGAAATGCATAACGCGGGTCTTGGCAGCCGAAAACTGAAAACCATGCGCTACAGCCCAAGACTGCGCCTTGCAGATAGCGCCCTGTAGTTGACGTTCAACAGCTGCAATGCCAGTAGAGCTGTAGTAAAGGCAGAAGTCGTCAGCATACAGGGAAGCGGAGACAGAATTTCCCACTGCTGCAGTGAGCCCGTTTATTGCGATTAAAAACAGGCAGACAATGAGGACAGATCCCTGTGGTAACCTGTTCTCCTGGACTCGGGAGGAACTATGAGAGGCCGCGACATGCACGCGGAAGGTATGATACGACAGAAAATTTCGGATAAAGATCGGCAGAGGGCCCCGAGGACCCCATCCATGAAGTGTAGAAAGTATGTGATGACGCCATGTCGTATTGTACGCCTTCCGCATGTCGAAAAAGACAGCGACTAGGTGCTGACGGCGAGCAAAGGCAGTACGGATGGCCGACTCCAGACTCACCAGATTGTCGGTGGCGGAGCGGCCTTTACCGAACCCACCCCGAGATTGAGCCAGAAGGCCCCGAGACTCCAGTACCCAATTCAAGTGCTGGCTCACCATCCGTTCGAGAAGCTTGCAAAGAACGTTGGTGAGACTAATGGGGCGGTAGCTGTCCACCTCCAAAGGGCTCTTGCCCGGTTTCAAAACGGGGATGACAATGCTTTCCCGCCATTGCGATTGAAACCCACCCTCGACCCAGAGACGGTTGTAAAGATTGAGGAGGCGTCACTTGCAGTCCACTGAAAGGTGTTTCAGCATCTGACAGTGAATGCGATCTGGCCCAGGAGCGGTATCAGGGCAAGCAGCAAGGGCGCTGTGAAATTCCCACTCAATGAATGGAGCATTGTGGGATTCAGAATGGTGGGTGCAAAAAGAAAGGCTCCGACATTCAATCCACTCTTTAATGGAGTGGAAGGCCAGTGGGTAATTGGAAGAAGCGGAACTAAGAGCAAAATGCTCTGCCAAGCTGTTGGCAATTTCGTCGGAGTCTGTACACACTGCTCCATTCAGTGAGAGTGCAGGGACGCTGACAGGGGTCTGATAGCCATAGAGGCGTCGGATCTTGGCCCAGACCTGCGATGGAGAGACATGGAGGCCAATGGTGGACACATACCGCTCCCAGCACTCCTGTTTGCTTTGGCAGATAAGGCGGCGGGCCCGCGCACGCAACCGTTTGAAGCTGATGAGGTGTTCAATGCAGGGATGTCACTTGTGACGCTGTAGCGCCCACTGGCGATCTTTAATCGCCTCAGCGATCTCAGGCGACCACCAAGGCACAGTCCGCCGCCGAGGGGACCCAGAAGAACTGGGAATGGCAGATTCTGCGGCAGTAACCATGCTGGTAGTGACTGAGTGAACCACCGCATCAATGTCGTCACTAGAGAGAGGCTCAATAGTGGCAATGGAGGAGAACAAGTCCCAGTTAGCCTCATTCATAGCCCATCTGCTGGGGCACCCAGAAGAGTGACGCCGTGGCAGTGACAGAAAGATTGGAAAATGGTCACTACCACACAGGTCGTCATGCACACTCCATTGGACAGATGGTAAGAGGCTAGGGCTACAGATCAATAGGTCAATGGCAGAGTATGTGCCATGCGCCACACTGAAGCGTGTGGAGGCTACGCCAATAAATGCTCAACGGTGGCGCCCCGACCTGTTGCCACTGACCCACCCCACAGAGGGTTATGGGCGTTAAAGTCGCCCAGTAACAAGAAAGGTGGCGGCAATTGGGCTATCAGCGCAGCCAGGACATGCTGCCCGACATCACCATTCAGTGGAAGGTAAAGACTGCAGACAGTAACAGCCTGTGGCATCCACACCTGAACAGCGACAGCCTCTAAAGCTGTATGTAAAGGGACGGACTCGCTGTGAAGAGAGTTAAGGACATAGATGCAGATGCCACCAGACACCCTTTCATAAGCTGCCCGGTTCTTATAATAACCCCAATAGCCACGGAGGGCGGGGATTCGCATTGCTGGAAACCAAGTTTCCTGAAGTGCAATGCAGAAGAAAGTGTGAAGGCTGATAAGTTGGCGGAGCTCAGCTAGATGGTGGAAGAAACCGCTGCAGTTCCACTGGAGGATGGTATTGTCCATGTCTGAGAAAGGCGTGACGGGACTGGGAAGGCAGATTACGCCGCCGGGTCACCTGCTGCCTCCAAATGAGCACCTGTGCTAGTGCTTTCCATGGCGTCTGAGGGACCGGCGAGATCGAGGTCCTCAGCGGACGCCAGAATATCCACCTCACCCTCAGACACAGTGCTTGTAGGAAGCGGTGGGATGGTTGCCACCGCAATGTCGTTAGCCTTGGGGACTTTCTTCTTCTTCTGTTGCTCTCGCTGTGCCTTCGGTGGTTCAGGCTTGGAGGGCTTCACTGGGTCAGTCTCAGGGATGAACGACGACCGTGAGGCTCTACGACCAGGGGCTGGTGGTTGTTTCAGCCAC
Source organism: Schistocerca nitens (assembly GCF_023898315.1). Taxonomy (NCBI): domain Eukaryota; kingdom Metazoa; phylum Arthropoda; class Insecta; order Orthoptera; family Acrididae; genus Schistocerca; species Schistocerca nitens. The sequence goes on along the minus strand of NC_064624.1, from coordinate 54,228,674 downwards.
TTGCGGTTGTCCGCTTTTCCACTGGTCGGAACTTGCGAAGGTAGGCCCCAAGGGACCCCTTCCTGGCGAGAGTAGCCGAAGAAGTCTTATTCTTCTCTGGCGGGGAAGGGGGAACTGATGTCCCCGATGGTTGGGGGGCGGGAGGGGTGTTGCTCCTGAAGAAGATGGAGCAGGAGCAACAGGGAGTGAAGTGCCCCCCACAACCGAGGGGGCCGTTGGATTCTGACAGATCTTAGAACCAACAATAAGTGACGATGGGAGAACCGTTGTTGCAGCAGCGGCATAGGTCGACGTCATTGCCACAGGATGGAGCCGCTCATACTTCCGTTTAGCCTCGGTGTAGGTCAGGCGGTCCAGGGTCTTATATTCCATTATCTTTCGTTCCTTCTGGAATATCCTACAGTCCGGCGAGCAGGGGGAATGGTGTTCTCCGCAGTTAACACAGATGGGAGCCGGAGCACATGGAGTATTGGGATGCGAAGGATGTCCACAATCTCGGCATGTGATGCCGGAAGTACAGCGAGATGACATGTGCCCGAACTTCCAGCATTTAAAACACCGCATCGGAGGAGGGATATATGGCTTCACATCACAGCAGTAAACCATCACCTTGACTTTTTCGGGTAAAACATCACCTTCAAAGGCCAAGATGAAGGCACCGGTGGCTACCTGATTATCCCTCGGACCCTGATGGACGCACCGGACGAAGTGAACACCTCGTCGTTCTAGATTGGCACGTAGTTCATAGTGGGGCTGCAGAAGAAGATCCCTGTGGAATATAATACCCTGGACCATGTTTAAACTCTTATGGGGAGTGATGGTGATGGAAACATCCCCCAACCTGTCGCAAGTGAGCAACCTCCGTGACTGGGCAGAGGATGCTGTTTTGATGAGAACTGACCCAGAGCACATTTTGGACAAGCCCTCCACCTCCCCGAACTTGTCCTCTAAATGCTCCACAAAAAACTGGGGCTTGGTCAACATAAATGATTCCCCATCTACTCGCGTACACACGAGGTACCGGGGTAAATAATCTCCACTGCCTTCTTTGGACAAACGTTCCTCCCATGGAGTGGCCAGGGAGAGAAATGATCTCTGATCAAATTTCTTTCCATTGAGGTTAGACCTCGATCGCTTAGAGACTGCTGGTGGAGGCCCACCAGCAAGAGATGATGTACCACACTTCATTGCGGGTCATCCGCCCTGATGCCACCCACTCCGACCAGGGGCTCTCCCCACGGGCACCACCCAGCCGCAGCAAAGACCACCTGGCAGGATGGCCTTTGCCGGGAGTTCCAATGCCCCAAAGGGATAGGCATCTACTCCTCGGCATACGTGGGGAGGTAGCAGCTCAGGCATCAGCAGTGCAATCCCTGTGTAGTCAGGGGGCTACCACCAAGAGGGTACATGACGACCCCACCACAACGGACTGGGTACCGTGCTGGATGTCGGGTGTCGAAATATCCATGTACATTACGAGGGCAGAGATGGAAGTGCACAATGGAGGGAAGGGATGCTATCCGGAACACACTGCAGCAGATGTGGCCGGAAGCTCGAAGTAAGTCCAACTCCATGAAAATATCAGGTGCGCCAGATCTTAGGGCAAGATGGATTAAAGATGCACCACGTAAGGTGTCCTTCCCCAAATGGTACGCACTAATGGAAAAATTTGGAAATAGAGTGTTCAAACCCCTCAGGGGCCCATCACATTAAAGGCCGAAACAGTTGAGACTCCTTTTAGTCACCTCATACGACAGGCAGGAATACCGCGGGCCTATTCTTACCTCCGAACCCGCAGGGGGGTCACCAATTTAGTATTGGAGGGAAGTGTGGAGGGTAAAATCGTAGAGGGAGACCAAGAGACAAATATACTAAGCAGGTTCAGAAGGATGTAGGTTGCATTATGTAACTGGAGGTGAAGAGGCTTGCACAGGATAGAGTAACATGGAGAGCTGCATCAAACTAGTCTCTGGAGTTAGACCGCAACAGCAACAAGAACAGTTCAGTAATTGTCACCCTGTATGTTTTATGCATCAGAGATGCTCGGCACTGGGCTGCATATTCCTTACTGCTACCTGAGTTTTGACTGAGTAATTCAATTACATATGTTGGTGTGGCTTTCTACCCAAGTTGAAAGTAAGGGTATCATTTCCTGTATCATAATGCACAGGAAGTCGAAATCATTGAATGTTAATCATCTTTCCCCCACAGAATCACTCCCTTCTTCCCTCTCTCATTCTTTCATACAAACAATTTGTGGCAAAGAGAAAATTTAAGGGACCTCTGATTGAAACTTTCCCCTTTTGGTGAGGTTTGTTTACTGCATAGTGTCCATCATCGATGTACATATACTTACACATCACTTCACAACCATTTAGTCTAACGTCTAACCAAATATATATCCTTTGTGATTAATGAAAATGTTTTCAGACTGTCACTTTACTGGTTAATAGTTTTGACTGCTTAGGATGTTTAATACTGCTTCAATGATATACTAAAGATTGTAGTTTAGGAAGGATACAATGAAATGGCCTTACAGAAAATTAACAGTGAAATGGCCTTACATCAAATTTCCAAGTCAGCAGGTTAATGCGTAATATTCTATCCCATTGATTTCTGTATACTGTGTTTTCAAAATATTTGCCTGTCAGATACCTGTGCTGGTACATTTCTTATAATCCCTGCTTCCCGATAGGGCAGGGAACACAGTATGGAGGCCTAGTGAATCCTTTTTAGATGTTGCTCAGAAGACTGAAGCTTTCACAATCTACAGATGGCCGGAGGTGACTACTTGAGAGTCCTCTAAACACAACTAATAAGAGAAATACAGCCTTAACTTATCACACCCTGCTCAAATGTAACATTATCACATGGAAGGTCAGTGCATTCCTGCAATCATAGTGTTCAGGGTGGTGTGATACCTTTTGAACCTAGGCAGGAAGTCAGTGTTGGTTGGTTTAAAAGAGTGGGGAAAGGACCAAACTGCTAGGTATTTGGTCCCTTGTTCTGAATAAAACAGTGCCACAAGGGTGAGAATACAAGAAGCAAGACTGACAACACAAAATGGAGAGAAAGGAAATACTACAAGAACGATGGAAGGGCAACAAACACTTAAAGGGAAAAAAGGGGAAAAGAAAACCACAGAAATACAAGAAACAGGAAGAAGGGGTTATAACAACTAAATAGATTACCACGGCTGGCTGACCATGAGAATAAAAAGGAGAAGCCAGCCACTCTGCAACACATTAAAACCTCCACCCTAAAAGCACTAGGGTGGAGGACACAGAGAGACAACGGACATGTGCTAAAATTTAGATCAAATGATAAAACGTGCAACTAAATCAGCCAATAAGGCTGCAGCAACGAGTCCGGTAACAAAAGATTTTGTTGTAAGGCAGCCAAAGTGGGGCAGTGCACAAGAATATGGGCCACTGACAACAGGGTGCTGCATCGACATTGAGGCAGATCTTCACAGTGCAGGAAGTACCTGTGCCTCTAACAAGCATACCAATGTGAAGCCGGCAGAGAACGACAGAGTCATTGCGAGAGGCCCGCATGGAGGACTGCGTCACATTCAGTGTCTCCTTAATGGCACGCAGTTTGTTGTGTGTGCTGAGACTATGGCATTCCATATCCCAAAGCCGAAAAAACTTGGTGACGTAAAAACAAACGCAGGTCAGTTATTGGAATGCCGATCTCCATAAGCGGTTTCCATGTAGACGATTTGGCCAGCCTGTCAGCAAGTTCGTTGCCTGGTATCTTGACGTGTCCTGGGGTCCACACAAACACCACTGAACAACGACCATTTTAGGGCATAGATGGACTCCTGGCTGGTCGCTACCAAAGGATAATGAGGGTAGCGCTGGTTGATAACTTGCAGGCTGCTCAAGGAGTCAGTACACAGATGAAACGACTCCCCAGGGCATGAATGGATGTGCTCAAGAGCGCGAGATATAGCCACCAGCTCTGGCTGTTCAATATGTCCTCCATGGGCATATGTGAAGCTAACATGGGGTTAACTGAGGCCTTTGGGCGATGCGAAACCTCCAGGCACAGCCGCAGCCTATGTGTACATCATGGAGATGTATGTGATTGGCACTCGAGTATAGGTGGTAAAGGCAAAAACTCCAGTTCAGATAGAAGCAATTGGACACGAACTGCTAATTGTAAGCCATGACCTGGGCTGCCGATGTGGGAGATGAACCGCCGTGGGTGGGAAAAAGAGACAGCGATTCGGATGTGCAGGAGAACTATGAACATGTGTAATGTAACTGGCGAGCATTTGTGCACACCTGACCTGCAATGGAGGGACTCCAGCCTCCGCAAGGACTCGTCCTAAAACCTCCTGTTGCTAGTCGAATGCTACAGTGGTGCACTGGGTCGAGTAAACGCAATGCTGAGGGCGCCGCCGTATCATAAACCAGACTCCCATTGTCAATGCAGGATTGAACAAGGGCTCTGTATAGCTGCAGCAGCATAGAGTGATCTGCACCCCATTTGGTGTTGCTCGGGCAGTGGAGAGCATTGAGGTGCTGCCAGAACTTCTGCTTAAGCTGATGAAAATGAGGAAGCCAAGTCAATCGGGTGTCGAAAACCAGTCCTAAAAAACGATACATCTCCACTACAGTGAGGGGATCATCAGTGAGGTAAACTTCTGGTTCTGGATGAACGATATGACACTGACAGAAGGGCATAACACACGACTTTGAGGTCGAACACTGGAAGCCATGGGCTAGAGCCCATGACTGCACCTTGTGGATGGCTTCCTGTAAGCGCTGCTTAGCAACACCAGTACTGTTGGAGCAGTATGAAATGCAGAAGTCATCTGAATGCAGAGAGGGTGATATGGACGACCCTGCTGCACTTGTATAATGTGCCACGGATATGATGTCGCCAGGTAGTGTCAGATGCTTTTCGTAAACAAAAAGGACGGCAACAAGGTGTTGGCATCTGGAAAAGGCTGTTCAAATGGCAAACTCTAGGGACACAAGATTATCAGTTGCAGAGCGACCCTGGAGGAAGCTGCACTGACACGTAACCAGCAAGCCACGTGACTTCAGGACCAACCCAACTGCCAACACACCATACATTCCAGCAGCTTACAAAGAACATTGGTGAGGCTGATAGTTATCCACATCAAGCGGGTTTTTGGCAGGTTTGAGCACAGGCATGATGGTGGCCTACCGCCAGTGCGATGGAAAGATGCCATCACACTAGATCTGGTTGAAGATCACGAGGAGATGTCGCTTGTAGACAAACGAGAGGTGTTTAATCATCTGACTGTGTATCTGATCAGGCCCAGGAGCTGCGTCAGGGCAATGTACAAGGGCACTGAGAAGCTCCCACTCTGTAAATAGGCCTTATAGGGTTCACTGTGTTGTGTAGTGATCGAGAGGACTTACCCTTCCATCTGCCATATGAGAGTGGGAAATTGGAGGGAGGGGTAATTCTCCGATGCAGAGGTGCGAGCACAGTGCTCAGCGACGTGCTTGGCAATTGCGCTTGCATTGGTAGATAACATGCCATTTATGTTAACACCGGAAACACCTATTGGGGTCGGGTACCTAAAAACTTGTTTGATCTTTACCCAGACTTAGGAGGGTGACATATGGCACCCAATGGTCGACACATACCTCTCCCAACACTCCTATTTCAGCCTATTGATAAGCTGGTGAACACAGGCACAGAGCCCTTTGAAGGCTATGAGGTGCTCCAGAGAAGGGTGCTGCTTATGCCGCTGTACAGCTCGCCGGCGCTCCTCAATTGCCTCAGCAACTTTCGGCTACCACCTAGGGACTGTCTTTCGCTGGGGCACCCTAAAGAATGAGGGGTCGCGTTTTCCACTGCAGAAACAATTGTCGTAGTTACCTGCTCAACCACCACATTGACATTACCATGTGGGGGAGATTCAATAGTGACAGCAGAAGTGACGGCTTCCCAGTCTGCCTTGTTTAGAATCCATCTTGGCAGGTGTACACGGGCCTGACGTTGGGACAGTGACAAGAAGAAGGGGGAAGTGGTCACTACTACACAGGTCGTCATGTGCTCTCCAGTGGAAAGATGGGAGAAGGCCTGGACTGTGAACTGAGAGATCAATGGCTGAATACATGCCATGTTCCACACTGAAATGTGTGGCGGCCACAGTATTTAAGAGGCAGAGGTCGTGTTGTGACAGTAAATTTTCGACATCTCTGCCTCGGCCAGTAAGAACTGTGCCACCCCACAAGGGGTTATGAATGTTAAAGTCTCCCAAAAGCAGGAAAGGTTTAGGGATTTGATTGATCAGTGCAGCCAATACATTCAGAGGTACTGCACCATCTGGAGGAAGATATGCATTGCAGACAGTTATTTCCTGAGTCTTCCTTATCCTGAACGCCACACCTTCAAGAGCAGTTTCAAGGGGCACAGGTTCACTGCACACTCAGTTCAGGACATAGACGCAAACTCCAACTGACTCACTATTATAGTTTCTACAGTTCCTGTAATATCCCTTATAGCCAACGAGGGCAGGGGTCCACACTGCTGGGAACCAGGTTTCCCGGAGGTAAATGCAGAAAGCACATGGAAGGCGTAACAGTTGCTGCAACTCAGTCAGGTGGTGGAAAAAACCGCCACAGTTCCACTGGAGGATGACATGATCGTGAGGCTGGGAAGGTATGCAGTGCGCAAGGAGGCAGGTTATACCTCACAGTCACCTACTGCCTCCGACTGAGTATTTGTAGCCATTCCTGTGGTGGATGAGACATCACTGAGACCCAGGTCTGCAAGGGATGCTAAGATCTCCACTGCATCCTAAGATGCAGAACTGATAGGGAGTGATGGTGTTGGGGCCACCAGAGGGTGATGTTTCTTATCAGACTTCCTGTTAGTTTGCTTGCTCTCTCGCTATTCTTTAAGGACTTGCTGGGAAGATATCTCTGAAGCAGCTTCAGGCACGGAGGAACACCGTGAAGCTTCATCCAGCAGCTTTTGGTTCCTTGAGCCACTGGCGATTGTCTGCCATGGCATTAGTGGAGATCTTGGGAGAGAGGGCACCAAGCGACCCCTTCTGCATGAGAGCAGTCACAGGAGGCTGTTGCTTGTCCAGTAGGAGGGAGGTGACCAATGTCCCCCTGCCTATGGAGAGGCCTTGCTCCCAAAGTAGGTGCTTTGGGGGCAACTGAGGAAGATTTGCCCGTACCATAAAGGGGGCAGATGTAGACTGGTGGCCCATCGGGCCCACTGTTCATAGTACAGAGTGAGGAACCACTGGCACTTGGGACGGCAATGGTGGCGTAGGTGCAGCATTTGTCGACATCAACTGAATAGGGTGTAATCTTTCAAATTTACGTTTAGCCTCTGTGTAAGTCAACCAGTCCAGTATCTTGTACTCCATGAATTTCCACACGTTTTGGAGTACTGGGCAGTCTGGCGAGCAAGGGGAGTGGTGCTGGTGGGAGGTGGCGCACATGAAGTATCTGGGTGTAGTGGACGTCCACAGTCTCGACATGTGCAGCGAAAAGACATGTGCCCAAATTTCCAGCACTTCAAGCACCACATAGGGGGAGGGACATATGGTTTAATATCACAATGGTAAACCATCACCTTGACCTTTTCAGGCAATGAATCACCCTCAACGGCCAAAATGCAGACACTGGTAGTAACCCTGTTTTTGGGGTCCCCGGCAAACGTGCCAGATGAAATGAACACCACGCTGTTCTAAATTGGCGTGGAGTTTGTCATCAGTATGCAAGAGGAGATCACGATGGAAAATTATCTCCTGGACCATGTTGAGGCTTTTATGGGGAGTGATGGAAACAGGAATATCACCCAGCTTGTCATAGACAAGTAACACTCGCGATTGCACTGGGGATGGTGTCTGACAGCACTGTCACTTCTCCAAACTCAAGGTGACCAACGAAAAACTGAGGCTTCGTAGGTAGAAAAGAGTCCCCATCAGTTCTGCTGCAGACTAAAAACCGAGGCGAATATGGCTCTCTCCATTCTGTAGCTCTACATTCCTCCCATGGTGTAGTGAGCGGGGAAACGATTTAGGGTCATACCTGTCGGCGTTGTATTCTATCTTGCCCTTCTTAGAGACTGCTGGTGCCATACAGTCACCAGCAAGAGATGACTTAGTGCGCTTCATTGTGAGTCATCTGCCCTGATGCCACCCACTCCGATCAGGGGCTCTTCCCATGGGCCCATCCGGCCACTTCAAAGGCCAACTGGCATGATGGCCGTTGCCAGGAGTCCTGATGCCCCAGGACCACAGGCATATACTCCTTGGCATACATGGGGAGTTTATAGCTCAGGCATCAGCAGTGCGTTATACTGAGTGCACTATCCGAAAATTACCTCGAGCAATTAAACAGAGAACAGACTCGTGGAGATAACATCTTGGACCTACTGGTAACAAACAGACCAGAACTTTTCGACTCTGTATGTGCAGAACAAGGAATCAGTGATCATAAGGTCGTTGCAGCATCCCTGAATACGGAAGTTAGCATAAGGAGGGCTATGCGTGAAGCGTTCAGTGAATTAGAAAGTAAAATTCTATGTACAGACTAGACAGAAAATCCTAGGAAGTTCTGGTCTTACGTTAAATCAATAAGTGGCTCGAAACAGCATATCCAGACACTCCGCGATGACGATGGCATTGAAACAGAGGATGACATGCGTAAAGTTGAAATACTAAACACCTTTTTCCAAAGCTGTTTCACAGAGGAATACCGCACTGCAGTTCCTTCTCTAAATCCTCGCACAAACAAAAAATGGTTGACATCGAAATAAGTGTCCAAGGAATAGAAAAGCAACTGGAATCACTCAACAGAGGAAAGTCCACTGGACCTGACGGGATACCAATTCGATTCTACACAGAGTATGCGAAAGAACTTGCCCCCCTTCTAACAGCCGTGTACCGCAAGTCTCTAGAGGAACGGAAGGTTCCAAATGATTGGAAAAGAGCACAGGTAGTCCCAGTCTTCGAGAAGGGTCGTCGAGCAGATGCCCAAAACTATAGACCTATATCTCTGACGTCGATCTGTTGTAGAATTTTAGAACATGTCTTTTCCTCGAGTACCATGTCGTTTTTGGAAACCCAGAATCTACTATGTAGGAATCAACATGGATTCCGGAAACAGCGATCGTGTGAGACCCAACTCGCTTTATTTGTTCATGAGACCCAGAAAATATTAGATACAGGCTCCCAGGTAGATGCTATTTTTCTTGACTTCCGGAAGGCGTTCGATACAGTTCCGCACTGTCGCCTGATAAACAAAGTAAGAGCCTACGGAATATCAGACCAGCTGTGTGGCTGGATTGAAGAGTTTTTAGCAAACAGACCACAGCATGTTGTTATCAATGGAGAGACGTCTACAGACGTTAAAGTAACCTCTGGCGTGCCACAGGGGAGTGTTATGGGATCATTGCTTTTCACAATATATATAAATGACCTAGTAGATAGTGTCGGAAGTTCCATGCGGCTTTTCGTGGATGATGATGTAGTATACAGAGAAGTTGCAGCATTAGAAAATTGTAGCTAAATGCAGGAAGATCTGCAGTGGATAGGCACTCAGTGAAGGGAGTGGCAACTGACCCTTAACATAGACAAATGTAATGTATTGCGAATACATAGAAAGAAGGATCCTTTATTGTATGATTATATGATAGCGGAACAAACACTGGTAGCAGTTACTTCTGTAAAATATCTGGGAGTATGCGTGCGGAACGATTTGAAGTGGAATGATCATATAAAATTAATTGTTGGTAAGGCGGGTACCAGGTTGAGATTCATTGGGAGAGTCCTTAGAAAATGTAGTCCATCAACAAAGGAGGTGGCTTACAAAACACTCGTTCGACCTTACTTGAGTATTGCTCATCAGTGTGGGATCCGTACCAGATCGGGTTGACGGAGGAGATAGAGAAGATCCAAAGAAGAGCGGCGCGTTTCGTCACAGGGTTATTTGGTAACCGTGATAGCGGTACGGAGATGTATAACAAACTCAAGTGGCAGACTCTGCAAGAGAGGCGCTCTGCATCGCGGTGTAGCTTGCTCGCCAGGTTTCGAGAGGGTGCGTTTCTGGATGAGGTATCGAATATATTGCTTCCCCCTACTTATACCTCCCGAGGAGATCACGAATGTAAAATTAGAGAGATTAGAGCGTGCACGGAGGCTTACAGACAGTCATTCTTCCCGCGAACCATACGCGACTGGAACAGGAAAGGGAGGTAATGACAGTGGCACGTAAAGTGCCCACCGCCACACACCGTTGGGTGGCTTGCGGAGTATAAATGTAGATGTAGATGCGTTGTCAGGGGGTTACCACCAAATGGGTACATGACGGCCCCATCACAGCGGACTGGCTAGTGCTGGATATTGGGTGAATCCCCATGGGGGAAAAAAAGAGGACAGGAGATAATGGAAGTAGACAACATACGCTGGAGAGTGTTCTGGCCCAAATAGTTGAATCGCAGGTGGAGATGAAAAGCCATGACAAGAGATTCAGGAGATCGAATCTAAGGGTACTCATGCACCACATAAGGCATCCTTCCGAACATGACCTGGACTTCTGTAAAATTTTGGAAGTGGCAGGTCAAACCATAGAATGGGACCTGAACTCATATGGCTGAAAAGTGTGAGACTCCTTTTAGATGTGTCTTATGACAGGCAGGAATACCTGGGGCCTATTCCAACCCCCGGACCCGCAGGGGGGAAGTAAGTATTTTCTTAGATTCTATGGCTCAGGTAAACTATAAGCTCACCAAACTTATCAACTTACTTTGCTTACAGCAGGTACGATACAAATTATAGTAATTATGGTGAAATGCAGAACCCTTCCCTAGTTTAATGACAATACACTATATTACATTAATACTTGTTCCCCTGATCATGAATATGACATTGCGAGTTTAACATTAGTTTTGGTTCCACAATATATATTTTTTACAATTCCTACTTCATATCAAAAGATTTATCTGTTGAGTACTAGTTTTCAATCATAAGTGATTTTAATTTTTTTTAGATGCTGGCTGGCTACTTTTAATGCTGTTTGGTAAATGACCAAAGTTTTTTGTTGAAGCATAATTCATCTCTTTCTGTGCCAAACATATAGCCCACTGCACTTTGCTATTATTTTTAATTGGAATTGGTTATTAAGAACAAATATGCATGGTGCAGGTACTGTGAATATCTCCAGCTATTCTTCCGATTACATGCTTTTGTGCAATGAATGCTGCTACTTTTGAGGGAGGGGAGAGGATGTCAAACTGCTCGACTTGGAGCAGGAGGACATTTTAATTTCCACTGTCTATACTTTTACAAATAAATTCATAAAACTTTGTCAGCATGACCAGAAAGGATTCACACTCATAGCAGTGGAAGTCCAAAAACATAACAATTTTTTTTTCTTTTTTTACATGTGAAATTTCATCATTTTTTCACTTACTATAGGCTGCATTTGTTGCTATAGGTACACTTTTCTTCATAAGTAACAGAGATTCTTCAATGAATTTTGCACAGCATACAAACCATTGTTGCAAGGTATGAAACTCTAGAATTTATTTACGAAAAAATAAATGAGCTGTTACATTTTAAACTTCATTGTTTGAAAAAACTTTAATTTGAGTGATAATTATCTCAATTTTTACCACTGTTTTTAATAGATTTGGAAAATTCTAGAGTTTCATACACATGCTGTGCAAAATTCAACGAAGAATCTCTCTTACTTATGAAGGAAAGTGTACCTATATCAACAAATGCAGCCAATACTAAGTGAAAAATGATGAAATTTCACATATAAAAAAATTTATTTTGTTATGATTTTGGACTTCCACTGCTATGGGTGTGAATCCTGAATCGTCCCTGGTCATGCTGACAAAGTTTTATGAATTTATTTGTAAAAGTATAGACAGTGGATATTAAAATGTCCTGTGGTGCCTCTTCTGCTCCAAGTTGACCCGTTTGATGTCCTACCCGCCTTAGTGATGAAATACCACAAAACTTGATGCCATATGAAAGCAGTGAACGGAAATAGGCGTAGTAGGTTAATTTATTGATATGTTTCCCACCAAAGTTTGCAATACCCATAACAGCATATGTCACTGAACTGAAAATGTTTCATCAGCTCATCTGTGTGTTTCATCCAATTCAATCTCTCGTCAATGCACACACCCAGAAATTTTGAATATTCTGCCTTAGCAATAGACTTCTGTTCAAAATCTATTTTTATCAACGGTATTATGCCATTTATTGACTGTGTTTTTTCAAAATTTATTGACAGGCCATTTGCAGAGAACCACTTAATAATTTCCTGAAAGATATAATTCACAATTTCCTCAGCTAATTCTTGTTTCTTGGGCATGATTACTGTACCTGTAATATCAGAAAAGAAAGAGAGCTAGCTTTGCATCTATATGAATGTAGAGTGCCAAATCATTAATATATATAAATAAAAATATGGGTCACAAAACTTAACACTGTAGGACACCATTCTTGATATCTCCACAGTTAGAGGACTTCTGCACACTACCTGTACTATTGACACTGGCAGATTAAAACTGTGTGCCAAAACAAGACTCGAACTCCTTTCATGGGCAAGTCCTACATCTGAGCTACCCAAGCACGACTCACGACCTGTTCTCACAGCTTTAATTCCGCCAAATACCTTCCAAACTACACAGAAGCTCTCCTGCAAAAATTCAGAACTAGCTCTCCTGGAAGAAAGGATATTGCAGATACATGGCTTTCCCACAGCCTGGGAGACGTTTCCAGAATCAAATTTTCATTCTGAAACACAGTATGCACTGATATGAAATTACCTGGCGGATTAAAGCTGTGAGGACGGGTCGTGAGTTGTGCGTGGGTAGCTCAGATGGTAGAGCACTTACCCGTGAAAAGCAAAGGTCCCAAGTGCATGTCTTATTATTACCACAATACTTAAGTGTATCTATAAGAATTTCATGATTAACATAGTCAAAAACCTATGAGAGGTTACAACCAATCCTAATTGGCGATGTTCAGTTCTGCAGAGCATTTAATATTTGAGCTATGAAAGCATATATAGGATTTTCTGTTGAAATGCATTTCTGAAAATCAAATTGACTTTTGTTAGTACTTCATTTTTCAAGCAGGTGAAGCTACATCATTCTGCTCCAAGACACTATTGGCGAGAAATTACGAATGTTCTGGAATTTTTTTGAACAGACCTTGTATATGGCAACTCCTCTTTCCACAATGTGTCGACTTGCATGTGCTGAACGGTTATATCCACCTTCCACATTTCTGATGTTTGCACAGGTGTACATTTTTTCACCCTCAGTTTCTAAATCTTCTAAACGCACAAGCAGCTTCCCTGACAGTATGATGCAATAGACTGACGTTATTTTTCATTGTACTTTTATGAGAATATCTGTAGTACACATCTATCAATAGTAACAGGAACCAAATTCATGCCTGACAAAGTAGCTCCCCGAAGCAGCTGGTTTACTTGATATTGACATTCCTTACAAAGCTGATCAATTGGTGCAAACTTAACAACATGAAAGCAGGAACCAAGTCCACATGTGTACGGTTCATTGCAGATGCTATTTTCAGCAGGCCATACTCAATATTGTACACATGATCTATATCAATACTATTTCCTGTCCTAGCCATTATCACAACATGATCCTTCTTTGTTAAACCCTTGCACAATGATCCCACATCCTGTATCACTTGGCTAAGACATGCACTGGGCTTGCAAAAACTTGAGACCTGTAACTTGTGACAGAAACAAGACTGGCTCCTTGCAGAAAATTTGTGATTCTCCACATCAGGGAGCACCAATTGGTAGTTGAGAGGGTTATGCCAGTTTCCACAACCTTCGTCTTCTCTCAATTTTTTGAATGTCAACGAGAAGCCTTTGGCCTATTCTGGCTTGGTCCATGGCTCTTAACTCCTACTTTTGCCACAGCATGTCATGTGGTAACGCTGTGCTTCATTAATGCTGCTGTTGCCAAGCTTTGAACATTTTTTGATACTCACTCTTCAACATTCATTTGTGCATGCTGGATGGAAGCATTTGTTTGCTAAGAGAGAACTGATGTCCATTGGTTAGCATTGCAATTTTTATTTCCAACTTAACATGACTCAGTTCCAAAATACACAGAGCCAACAAAGAGTGTTATATACAAGCTAAAAGAATTTCTTCATGACCTTAAAGACAACACCAAAAGAGACGAAAACTCATCAGCACTGCAAACTTCAGCAGCATAGGCATCTTGTGTTTGACCAATAACTGTACTGAGACTACCTGCAGAAGTCCAGTCAATGGAAACCTGTGTCCCAGAAATGGACTTTCAGTCTCAAAGGGAAGATATTAGTAGACGAACTGTCACTGATTTGGAAGATTACCAGAAAGATGTTCTTCATTGTACTATTTTGTAATTTTATGACCATGGCGGGTATTCTATATTATAAAATGTAGTAGTTGTTTCAAATTATAAGATATCTTTCACAGGGGACAATCAATCGAAAGGAAGAATTCTGAAACATTTGGAATATACGTACAGCAAATGCAATGATGAAAGATGCACTCAAATGGAGGATCCATTACTGCAGAACTACATCTACTTTTCTGAGAAAAATTTACAGCATCAGGAAAGGAAATAATCGTTGCCCTACTATTTATATAGAAGAGATGTGGCTCACTCAGAATCATGCAATAAACCAAATGTGACAGGGTTTGAAAGGCAATGATGGGTTGAAATTACTTTTTAGCAAAGGAAAGTCAGTCACCATGTCATGCAGGATGATCTTTGCCAAAAGCCTTTTATTTACATCCCACAAATCCTATGATTATCCGGAATTCAATAGTGATGTAACTGAAGCTTTTTTTATCTTTATTGTGTGTATTCAAAGAGCGCTGTCTGTCATGCGTAATGCCAGTTATAATTCCAGAATAAAGAAGAAATTTTCTAATTCACAAACAAGGAAGGCAGAAATTCCACACTACCTGGAAGAGAAAAGTAACTCAATTCAATGCTGCTATACCAAAGTGGAGATAGTGGATGATGTCAGGTGCCTTTTCCATCTTTACAATCATCATGAACTTGACAGTTTAGCAGCAGAAATGGACCACAAGGTTGTGAGATTGCCCCTAACCACTGCCAACACAACTCGACACAAAATGTGTATGCACTAATAAATGTAAATAACATTTCCAGGAGCTTTATATACAGAATGAATGATGTGCTGAATTTACTTGGGAAAGAAACTGATATTATGGTGGAAGACTGGATTAAATGTTTATGCCACACTGAAAATCTGCAAAAGAAAAAAAAAAATGAAAAAAAGAGAAGAAAAAAGGACATTCTGAAGGAGGTATCTGAGACAAGTTTGTAGAAAGCATTGCCATTGCTTCAAACAACTCCACAGATAGGTTTCAGAACAGGATGATTAAAGAGAGTTAAATTGCATAAAATGTTTCCAGATTTCCTCATTCCCAAAGATGTAAACGCTCTTTTCCTGTCATTTCAAATGGCTCTGAGCACTATGGGACTTAACATCGATGGTCATCAGTCCCCTAGAACTTAGAACTACTTAAACCTAACTAACCTAAGGACATCACACACATCCATGCCCGAGGCAGGATTCAAACCTGCGACCGTAGCAGTAGCGCGGTTCCGGACTGAGCGCCTTAACCGCGAGACCACTGCGGCCGGCTCCTGTCATTTCCCCTTTCCTCTTTCCTCACATAAATTTATCAATATGAGGCACGACAGCCACCATGCATAAACTGCCTCTGCTGATAGAGGGTGTTTCAAAAATGACCGGTATATTTGAAACGGCAATAAAAACTAAACGAGCAGCGATAGAAATACACCGTTTGTTGCAATATGCTTGGGACAACAGTACATTTTCAGGCAGACAAACTTTCGAAATTACAGTAGTTACAATTTTCAACAACAAATGGCGCTGCAAGTGATGTGAAAGATATAGAAGACAACGCAGTCTGTGGGGGCGCCATTCTGTACGTCGTCTTTCTGCTGTAAGCGTGTGCTGTTCACAACGTGCAAGTGTGCTGTAGACAACATGGTTTATTCCTTAGAACAGAGGATTTTTCTGGTGTTGGAATTCCACCACCTAGAACACAGTGTTGTTGCAACAAGACGAAGTTTTCAACGGAGGTTTAATGTAACCAAAGGACCGAAAAGCGATACAATAAAGGATCTGTTTGAAAAATTTCAACGGACTGGGAACGTGACGGATGAACGTGCTGGAAAGGTAGGGCGACCGCGTACGGCAACCACAGAGGGCAACGCGCAGCTAGTGCAGCAGGTGATCCAACAGCGGCCTCGGGTTTCCGTTCGCCGTGTTGCAGCTGCGGTCCAAATGACGCCAACGTCCACGTATCATCTCATGCGCCAGAGTTTACACCTCTATCCATACAAAATTCAAACGCAGCAACCCCTCAGCGCCGCTACCATTGCTGCACGAGAGACATTTGCTAACGATATAGTGCACAGGATTGATGACGGCGATATGCATGTGGGCAGCATTTGGTTTACTGACGAAGCTTATTTTTACCTGGACGGCTTCGTCAATAAACAGAACTGGCGCATATGGGGAACCGAAAAGCCCCATGTTGCAGTCCCATCGTCCCTGCATCCTCAAAAAGTACTGGTCTGGGCCGCCATTTCTTCCAAAGGAATCATTGGCCCATTTTTCATATCCGAAACGATTACTGCATCACGCTATCTGGACATTCTTCGTGAATTTGTGGCAGTACAAACTGCCTTAGACGACACTGCGAACACCTCGTGGTTTATGCAAGATGGTGCCCGGCCACATTGCACGGCCGACGTCTTTAATTTCCTGAATTAATATTTCGATGATCGTGTGATTGCTTTGGGCTATCCGAAACATACAGGAGGCGGCGTGGATTGGCCTCCCTATTCGCCTGTGACTTCTTTCTGTGGGGACACTTGAAAGACCAGGTGTACCGCCAGAATCCAGAAACAATTGAACAGCTGAAGCAGTACATCTCATCTGCATGTGAAGCCATTCCGCCAGACACATTGTCAAAGGTTTCGGGTAATTTCATTCAGAGACTACGCCATATTATTGCTACGCATTGTGGATATGTGGAAAATATCGTACTATAGAGTTTCCCAGACCACAGCGCCATCTGTTGTTGATAATTGTAACTACTGTAATTTCGAAAGTTTGTCTGCCTGAAAATGTACTGTTGTCCCAAGCATATTGCAACAAACGGTGTATTTCTATCGCTGCTCGTTTAGTTTTTATTGCCATTTCAAATGTACCGGTCATTTTTGAAACACCCTGTATGTTTATTGGTGTAACTTGTGGCAAGCATAGGATCCACATTTCCTGCTTTGTACAGAGATTAAGACTCATATGTTTTAATGGTTATAACCCAAACTGAAATAGCTTTAGAATTAAACATAGGAGCAGTAATGTATTTAGCTGTATTAAACCTTCTAAAACACACAAGAATATGTTACGAAAAGGTTGCTATTTCAGTACAGTATTTCCTATCATTTTCTTCATGCAAGGTTTTTGGACAATAATAGTCTGAAGTAAATCATTACCTGCTTCTGATTCTAATATCCTCCTTGTAACATACTATCTGCCAGTTTTGGGTATTACACTTTTCAAATGAGTGCCATGTAATGCTTAGAGCATTATGTGCAAGACAGCATTGTCTGATGGTATAGTTTATGCAGCTGGCTCAACACATAGTGGCCAAAAGCTTGCAACACATGGGAAGTGAGGTGTGCAGTGAGCACAATATTGGGGGAAGTGTGCAGAAAAGGTGGAAGTGGTGCCATTTACACTTACCTCTCCAGCCACCATTTTCGCTGCTGCCTAGTACAAACAGTCTCCTTCTAAAAAAAAATATTAAGGTCTGTTTTGACGGTTTCTGAAACATGGGTCGATTCCAAGGCTGATAGGATTTGACTCCTGCGAATACTCCATCTGAAGAGGCCTCAAAAGGCCCAATGGAACTGAACAACCACCATGCCATCCTCAGCCAATAGGCATCACTGGATGGGTATGTGATGGAGCATGTGGTTGGCACATCACTCTCAGCTGTAGTCAATTTTCGTGCCCAGAGCTGATACTTCTGTATGAAGTTGCTGCTCAATTAGCCTCAAATGAGCTGAGTGCACCCCACTTTCCAACACCACTTGGCAGACCCAGATAGTCATGTATCCACTTGCTAGCCAAGCCCAACAGCATTAACTTTGGTCATCTGACAGAACTGCAGCAAGGCCGTTGGTAGACTTCTGAGAATGCAGAATCCAAATTCCACATGAAGAAAGGTCAACTACATGCATAACAGATTTATAACATCCATCTTAATTATCACTACCGGACAATAAAAAGTGATATCTAGATCTTTTATGTGACTTTCCGATTATTTGAGGTATGCCCCCAATGGTTATGGGCATTCCTGCCTTATAAAGCATCTTCTATGGTCCATTGTGGCTTTAATAAACCATGCTGGTTGCATCTCATTCTGGTATAGGGTTTGGTGAACTGAAAAGTTCTCCACTGTACAAATGTTTACAAGACTTGAAACAGCATTATGTTCTCTGCACATCATCAACATTAGAAATGACACCAAACTGTATGCAAGACTCCTGCTGTGGGCTGACACATTTAACTCTGCCATAGGCCATGTGCACCAGCAGTGTGGTCAGTCTACAGAAAGGAACAGACAGTTGGATGGGGCAGGCAGGTGGCCAGGGAAGGGGGAAGTGGCAGGGCAGAGGGCAGGGAGAGAGGTGGGGAAGAGGGCTTGGGTGGGAGGGACACAGGAGAGCAAGGGGATATGTGAGGGGGAAGGGGAGGGATGGGAGGACCCTCCTGCCTCATCCCTTTGCTTCTGATAATTTTGCTAGGAGCACTTCCCATGCAGTGCACCCCTCTGCTCTGCATTCATAAGAATGTGCATCAGCATCCAGCCATGAGCACCTCCACTCCCTTGGCAAGTGCTCCTGCAACTTTCATGAAGCACCCTCTGCCCTGTGCACCTCATGTGTCTGCACCCATGATGTCACTTCAAATTACAACAATTAACATGTATGAAATGTTGCATATGGTGGAGTGCCTGTCCATACCAGAAACATTTAAGAACTGATCTACTTGTAACTTACATTATGTTTTATTACTATTAGATCAGCAGTAGTTTTTTAAATCCATGAACAGCACTTTCAAAGCATTTGCATATTAACAAAGACTGATGATGAGATGAATTGTAAGTATCAGAAACACAAAAGAAATATCTGCCATTCTTATGTCACGCTGCTAAGCATTCGATTTCTATACCGAATCAATTTACTTTTTTTCCACAGCACGATATAATGGAAGTGCTGATTAAGATATTGAAGCAACTTGCTTTTGTTGCTGTGGTATTCCAGCAAATGTATGAGGATATTGTTGGCAATCATCTAAACAGCAACTGGCATGCCACCTCAGGCTCTGAGATGATTATCAGCCACACCACCTAAACATCCTAAGCCAACATGCATAGACATATGTAAGATGATGATAACGACTTTCATCTACATGATTATGCAGCAATTCATAGTTGAGGGCCTGGCAGTGGGTCATCAAACCACCATCTTTAATCTACTTCTCTTACCATTCCACTCTAACTGCATGTGAGGAAAACATCTTTCAATGCAAGCTCTAATTTCTAGTATTTAATTATGATGATAGTATCTCCCTACATAGATGGGTGCCAAAAAATATTTTCATACTGACGATAAAATTCATGATTGAAATTTCATAAGAAAGTCTTGCCATAGTGAACAACGCCTTTGTTTTAATTAACACCAACCCAATTCATGTATCGTATCCATAGAACTCTCTCCCTTATTTTGCAATAATAAAAAATGTGCTGCCTTTCTTTGAACTTCTTTGATGTTCCATACCACACTGCAATATTCCAGAGGGCACAGAAATGTAGTGCAACGAGTCTCTTTACTAAGCCTGTTACGTTACCTGTGTGTTCCGCCAATAAATCACTCTTTGGTTTGCTTTCTCCATGGCATTATCTATATGAACATTACAGTTTAATTTATTCGTAAGTGCAACCACTATGTATTTAGTTGAGTTTACAGCTTTTAGGTAAACACCTTCAGGTAAACAAAATTTATCACATTTCTTTTAGTACTCATGTGGATGACTTCACACTTTTGACTATTTACAGTCAATTGCTATTTTTCAGACCATACAGATATCTTGTCTATCACTTCACAATTCGCTTTGACCACCTGATGACTTCGCAATACGGTAAATAACAGCATACTGGTTCAACTGGCTCTGAGCACTATGGGACTTAACTTCTGAGGTCATCAGTCCCCTAGAACTCATAACTACTTAAACCTAATTAACCTAAGGACATCACACACATCCATGCCCGAGGCAGGATTCGAACCTGCGACCATAGCGGTCGCCCGATTCCAGACTGTAGCGCGTAGAACCGTTCGGCCACCCCGGCCAGCTAAATAACAGCATAATCTTCAAACAATCGAAGAGAGCTGCTCAGATTGTCTTCTAAATCATTTTTATAGATCAGGAACAACAGAGGACCTATAACACTTCCCTGGGAAACATCAGATATTACTTCTATTTTGCTCAATAACTTTCTGTCTGCTATTATGAACTGTGACCTTTCTGGTACAAGATCTCGAACCAGTTCACACAACTGCGATGATACTCCATGGGCACACAATTTAAGTGAATGCCACTTGTGAGGAATGGAGTCAAAAGCCTTCGCAAATCCAAAAATATGGGATCAATGTAACATCATCTGTCCATATTACTCATTACTTTTTGAGAAGAAAAAGCTTGTTGTGGGTCAATAAATCATGTCTTCAAGCAGATTATATTTTCCAAAATCCTACTGCAAAGGGGCGTTAGTGTAATGGATTACTCCCATTTCTTATCTTGGGTGCTGATGTGATTTGTGCAACTTTCCGGTCTTTGGGTATGGATCATTCAACAGTGGAAGAGCTGTATATGACTTCTAAGTATGGAGCTATTGCATTAGCATATTCTGAAAGGTAACTGAATAGTGTACAGTCTGGACCAGAGACACTGCCTTTCTTAAGTGTGCACCTCTACATTTAGGATATATGCTTCCAAGTTACTCGTGCAGGCAGTTATTCTTGATTATAATTCTGGAATACTTGCTTTGCATTTTTTGTGAAGGAATTTAGGAAAACAGTCTTCAGTAACTCAGCTTTAGTAGCACTGTCATCAGTAGCATTACCATTTTTATTGTGCAGTGAAGGTATTTATGCATCTTGTCAATGGCATACTTTATACACAACCAGAATTTCTTTGGGTTTTCTACCAGATTTCGAGACAGAGTGTCATTCTGGAATCTATTGAAAGCATCTCTCACTGCAGTTTGTGCTAAATTTTGAGCTTCTGTAAAACTTCACCAATTTTGTGGATTTTGCATTCGTTTAAATTTGGCATGTGTTTTTCATTGCTTCTGCAACAATCTTCTGACCAGTTTTGTATCACATGGAGGATCAATTTAATTTAATTTATTTGACACATATCTCTCAGTTACCCTTAATATTATTTCTTTGACTTTAAACTACATCTGACCTACATTTAGAAAGACATACATGAAGGAGGTGGAGACACTCTTAGCAAGATGTCAAGCGAATTTTTATCTGCTTTTAAGTACAAATGTATTTAATTTATTTTGGTGAGTTTGGATGTTACAATATTCAGTCTTGCGGACTCTTTGTGGATCAACTACCTTGTGGGATCTTTTGTTATGCTTCCTGTTTGGTCAAGGTTATCAAGACGTCAAGTATGCTTTCACAACCATTTACACTTTGAGTGAGCTTGTGATTTCATTCTTCAAAATAATTTTCTGAGACAGCATTCAGTACAGTTTCGGACAACATTCTATGCCCCCCCCCCCCACTGATATTAAAAATGTATTTTTGCTAATATATAGATGGTAGATTGAAGTCCCCACCAACTATAATTATACGAGTGGCATACCTATTTGAAACAGCACTCAAGTTTTCTTTGAACTGTTCAGCAACCGTATCATCCAAATCAGAGCATCGCTAAAGGGAAATGATTATTAATATATTCCCATTGTCACTTATAACCTCTACCCATATTAAGTCACAGGAACCATCTACTTAAATTTCACTACAAGGTAAACTACTAACAGCAATGAACACTACACCACCAACTGTATTTCATCTACCCTCTGTGAACACAGTTAGGTCTTTTAAAAAAAATTTCACCTGAACTACTGAACTATTTAACTTAACCCATAAACCCACCACTCTTTGGTGCCAGCTGAGGAATCTGCAATGCACACAGCCGCAAAACTGCCTGGGACTCTGATTCAGACCATCATTCCACTCTGTACTGAAGGACCACTGTCAGTTCTGCCCATGATGCTGCATGTCCACAACAAAGAATGGGAGTCTTACTATTTTAGCTAGTCACCGGAAACCAGAGAGAATCTCTTCTGATCCAATATGGCGCATATGGTTAGCACCAACATGAGCCACCACCTGCAGCTGGCTACACCATGCTCTTCATGGCATCTGGAAGCACCCAGTCCTCATGTGTAAAGACTACTCCCAGAATGCACATTGGATTATTTACCCTCCAATGCAGTGGGGTGCCATTACACACATACACTGGAGCTCCCAATTACCAGTAGCTCTAGTCTCTGTGAAAGTCCAGTCTTGCATTCTGAGAGGCTTCCTCTGGAACATGGCAAGCGACTTGATCTGGCTCTTGGACTTCAACAGCCATAGACAGCATCCAAAATCTGTTCCTCAGATGAATGGGCAGGTTCTCCAATTGGCCCCTCGGAAAATTGTCACTGTCACTCAAACACTTGAATAACTTCCCACTCCACCACAAGCGAGGGCAATCTCAGTGTGAGCAATACCCAAGGTGACCGCAGCAATAGACCAATTGTTGGACAACACTGCCTGCAGCTGTGAGTGACGAATCACTGACTTTGTTCACATCTGAACACAGCAATTACTAATTCTGTCCATACCAGTGTTGGCATGGGAAATACAAAGACAGACATGAAATATAGGAGTTGAAGTTGAAGAACACTGACAAAATTAAAAATATGTTGCTTCCTATAAAAACGTGTTGGTGCATAGTACTCTGATGTGCTACTCCTGCTACCACTTGACTGGAGGACATAACTACTACAATCGGCTCTTTAAACACAAAACAAATGTGTAGCACAATGCAACCTGGTTCTATGCACTACACAATGAATAAAATGTACAAATGTGCCTGATGAATACACCAATGCACACAAAATAGGGGATTTGAAGCTAAATAATAATAATATTATTGTTAAATTGTAATTATAATAGTAGACGTTATGAAAATATATTGACAGCAATTGATGAATAGTTCATTCACTTGTGACAGAAACATCAATGGGTAAAGATGTCGAGTCATGTATCAATGCTCCCTGCTGTGAAGCAGTTCCAGTATTAATGCTGATGCTCATCAACAGAGAAAAAAAGCTAATAAGTTTAACTAACACACTGTGCTTTCCTTGCAGGCACCTGGTGTCAACATAATGCAGTTCAACCAAACCTACTATTTGTATACCAGTGGGTGTAACCATGTCAGTGCCAGTGTAATATCAAATAGGGAGTTCTACTATGTGGTAGTATTTGAAAACTATCAATTTAGTGATGATAAAGTAATATTATTCTTGGATGAATGACATTGACCATGCAATGTGTCACTGCAGATTTTAGCCTTGTTCCACAGAAAAGTTCACTTTCCCTCAGTGCTACCCGGTGATCATACCATCTCTGTAGGGGACTTACCTGGTACAGTTAAAATATTTAACATTAGAGACAGTTCTGATCGACATGGGCAGACTTTTGAAGAGTTAATGAAACGCAATACAGAATGAGCTAAAGTGTTGGCAAAGGTGGCAGTCACATATCCACTGATTTTATGACACACTGCGCATTAATCTACTCTCGATAGCTCACCGATCTCTCCACCCATTGCAAACCACTGTAGCTCAACTCCATGATTCATTCTGTGCACTGATGAAAGTGGAAGTGTGTGATTCAACATTACCAGATGTGGGCACTAAATTACGGTCTTATTTAAGTTTATTTATATATCCAGCTATAAGCAACAGTTAATAAAACTCCCTCCATTTCAATGTAAATGAGCAGTTACCACCTTAACCAAGACAATGAAACAGTCTCACCACAATGGTCTTATTGTAAGTGGCTGCTCCTGTAATGATGGTGGAAAGTAGAAGAACAAGATGAATGAGTGATTACTTCCTGATATTACAGGTGCTTTGGTTATTATGGCTTCATGCTGAGAGAAAAGAATCTAGTTTTTAAACTGTTGACATCCTGGGAGAGTCCACTTTGTACATGTGTATATTCTTTTGAAAATTTTGTCAGTCAAAATATCAGCTACTGCAAGAGATTTCACGTGGAATTAAGGGAGTAACATACCAGACAACCAGCAAAAGCAGTGATATTCCACCATTTGAAAAAGTAAAGCCAAACAGCATATTCATATTTGCCACCTCAGTGGAAAACCAGAATATCTGAAACTATTTCTGCTTTGCTCACCATATGCAAGTCAATATATTTTATTTCAGTGAGATGTAGTTATACAGCAGATGGCCTAGGATAACAGAAATCTTATTATCTCTTTCGAACAGGACAATCTGAACTTAAAGCATATTTACCAAGCACATGTACAAACTGACATGTTACTCAATGAATTTGTTAGATGTGAGGATTGAAGAAGCAACTAACAGTATGGCTTACTGGTTAAAGATAGAACTAGCAAACTGAATGAGGGTCAATAGAAATGAAACTTCAACAAGATTCTCCAAAAACGCAATGTACCAAAACTTCACTGTATCAGTATATTGCACACTATGTAAAATTTTCCATGTGTTACATATTCATTCAGAGGATGCAAAGCATGTGGATTTGACAGAAAAATGGGGACAGTCAACACTAAATTAATGGAACTGAAATTCTTGTCAAGGGAGGTGCTATGAATGTTGATGTGTCGAATGCTCGAATATAGCAATGTGAACTATGTGTCAATGAGAAATTAAAGTAGGTAATGCAAAACTAATGTATGTGTTGAACATCAGTGTGATGGCTAAGGCACTTCACGCCCATCACCACCGATAGTCTCAAAGTATACGTAAGTTGTAAACTGTCTCAGAAATGGCTTAGTATACAGCATCATGTTGTAGAAAGAACATAATGTTATTGAGGTGTGGAAGGTTATTTGACAGAAGTTACTTTTGTTAAAGATAGGGAAATTGCATTGAGACCAGAAACTCTTGGTAAAATTTAAGCCAGTAACTGACAAGCTGAAAGAGCTGTCATGCACTATGAACAAGAGCAGAAATGGAGGAGGAGGAGGAGGAGGAGGAGGAGGAGGTGAGGAAAGGTTATTACTGACTTACAGTAATGCTGAGTTGAGACAGAGCATATGGGGTCATCACAACAAAACCATATTTGTTAGGTAAGCATTCAATATGATTAACTGAGAATCCAGTAAGAAATGGGAACAAGAAATCTGAAAGAATGCCTTGGCTGTTACAGTTAATGTTCTAAAAAACGTCGAATGTCAAAAATATACACTGAAAATATAAAAACCTATGGTATTATACCACAAATGGCCAATCAACGTAAGACGACAACATGATGAGAAAGTCTCAGATTGAAAGACTGAACAATCTACCTCTAGAGTACATATATTATGACAACTGAATGAAATCATAGATTGATTACAACTGCATACAGCTTCAGCCAGTGCATGTGACATGAACAAAATAGTATCAACCATATCTGAGCTTCAAAAAAGATGCATCATTGAATAATTATGGAAAGAGGTGTTCATGAGCTTTACTTTTCATGCAAAATTTTTCTGTGCAGGTGTGATAATATACGGAATGCCGGATTGATCTCTTAGATATGAAACACTCATGGTATTATATTTTGGGATAACTCTTCCCATTCTAATAGGATATTTTTGGCTCAGAAACAGGCAGTTCAGGCAGTAAGTGGTGTCAGTTCACAAACCTCTTGTCGACTCCTCTTCACAAGTCTGGGTATTTTAACATTGGCCTCTCAATATATACAGCCCTTACTGCCTTTCTTGTTAACAATATTAACTTACTCCCAAGAATAAGCAGCTTTCACTCAGTTAATACTCCGCAGAAATAAAACTGCATTTCGATCAGACTTCCTTAACTCCTGTGCAGAAAGGTGTGCAGTATACTGCTGCATGTATTTTCAATAAGCTAATGCTCAGATTAAAAGATCTAGGCAGTAATCCACACACTTTCAAATCAAAACTGAAGAGTTTCCTCATCGGTCACTCCTTCTATTGTGTTGATCAGTTCCTTGAAAAATTAAGCTGATTCTTGTTGTATTGTTGACTGCGTTTACTTAAACTTATGGACTGACTTTTTTCGGGTTCGTAAAGTTTTATTTTTATCTGTTATTCCTTTTATGCTGTAATTTCATGCACTGACACGTTCCATGACCTCAGATTTGTTCCTACGGAACTCGATGTGTAAAAAAATAAACACAATCAAATAATGGTTTCGAGTACAGTCTAATGGTCAGATACACATTCCACGTTCGCTTGAGCCTTACATTTGAAGGTAAAGACAGGGAAGGAAGTTTCAGAGGTTTTTAAACAATTGTTGCAGGCTGGAATGAATCGATTGCCTGACAACCTTGAGGCTGATCATGGAAGTGAATATTATAATAGGCATTTCAAAGTAGAAATGGATTGATGTGGGATAAATCACTATTCAACATTCTCCCATTTGAAAACTAGTATTTTCAAATGGTTGAACTAGACAATCAAAAGCTGAGCAATTTTATATTCAACATATGTACAAACGACTGAACGTACTATGACAAATCATTGACAATTATAATCATATTACTCACCATACAGTTAAGAACAAACCTATTGATGTCACAGAGGAACACAAAGGAATTACAGAAAAGCTCTGAACCTAATATGTTCCTCATACAGCAGGTCACGAGTCATTGAGGGAATAGGGCATTGGGGAAATTGCTGTTTTTCATCAAAGCTCAACAGATGGGTGAACACTCACAATTTGCTGTGTAATATGAAAAGCAAATCTCAAACCATGCAGTAGTGTAAGAGTGCTAGGGAACATCAACAAACTTGGAGGTGGTATTCTTGAGAGTCTGCCATCAGAAATTTGTATCTCTGGATACAATTTCTGTGGATCTGGAACAAAATTGAAATAGCACATAGGTTATGGAGATAAAGTCTTTAATGTATTGGACAATGTATGCAAAGAGCACAACATTGCCTCCACTACAAATAAATATCACAATATTGCACACCAAATATTCATTAATAAGGCTGCACGGGCATGTCAAAGAAAGGACATTCATGTAGGACAACCTATTGCTGTATTTGTGGTAGATACGACAATGTGTGCCCAAACTTAAATAGGTTACTGGACTAACCTTCAAGCAATAATGAATGCAGGTCGTCACACACTAAAGAAAAAGAAAAACCTATGGGATGTTTAAAAAATTGCATCAAATCAGTGGTGACAGTGGCAAAAGGTGCGTTGGGGCAGAAAGAAGGAAGGAAACAATGTGTTAAAGCACCCAGGCTACTCCAATAACAACATCTGGTGGAATAATTCTGTTTGTAATACCTTCATTTACTGGGCTGTTACCCACTGGTTTCATTAGCTAGGGGAGCTGCTATCATATTTAAAGCAGTACAGAACGCTCAAAGTGAAAAGCAATTACAAGCTGCTAAAAGGCATAATATGATCGTGGAGGCCTTCGCTATCAGAAAAAGCCTAGAGAGGGATTACAAACATAAATCTGCTTAAACTCGTCAGAAAACTTAAAATCACGAGATTTTACAGTGTGCTTATGTAGGATACATTGCTTGAGAATGTGGAAATCCAAGAAACATGGCACTGTCAATTTAGATGTTATCAGGGGTATAGAGCTAGCTCTCAGTGATTTGACACCACCTGAAGAACTGTGTTGTCACTTCACTAATAGGAACCAGGTGTTGTACGATCTTTGACACTACAAGGACTTCAACTCATAGCTCTGATGATATCTCTGCCTAATATTTTTCCCAAAAATTGCATAAAAACAAACAGTAGGTAAGTCTCTGCATCATTTGAAGTTGCAATGTAATGACATTCACTCTAATCCTAAAAGAACATTGGTCCAAATTAAAACCAAACTACTTTCCTCCAACAGATGAGCAGGGGATAGTGATGTACATTGTTGAGTGGTTTTGAAACACACAAAAGCACAGCTAACATCACTGAATGAAAAATAAATTCCATCTACAGAATGGGGAAGTTGTGCCAATACCTTTGGCTCTTGTGACATTGACAACTGATATGTATACTTAAAACAATTTGAAGAAGGATCTCAGGTACACACGAACGTTACTATGTTTAAATCTGAGATAAAAAAACACAAGGCACTGTGGACAAGTCATAAATATTCAATAGCATGGCTACTAAGATTCTTGAAGGAACAAGTGAGGGTGCATAACAACGATAAATTTTTTGAGTAATCAACCAGTGGACACACTGCCAGTCAGTATAATTTGTGTAGAGTAATCCTGCGACGAATTTTGTACCTTGAAAATTTATTTCCTACAGTAGGTCCTGCTTATAAAACTGAAGGAAATGAAATCCCAGACGGACATGGGCTGCCACATAAACCCAAGGTGGTGAAGGGTTGACACCCATCAGCAACATAGCAGGTACCATGAAATTAAGCTGCAGAAGCAGCAGCCAAATATGAAGTCCAGAAGGTAACAGAGAAAAAGGGCATGTCCCATACTGCCAGGCAAGGGAGTCATCGAAAAAGAGAGAATAGGACAAGTGGACGGGCATGATGGAGAAACGGCATCCTTATCCACAGAGGGGGACATCATGCCAATATTCCATGCTGGTGGATTGTGTTAAGACAACATATAATCAACAGAGATGCAGAAGAATAAACGAAACCCCCACAGTCAAGTCTTGAATGGGCAAGGGTTCACAACAAACAGAGGGTGGTAGTCTGATCTGCTCCCCAGGAAGTACTGCTTAGGACACGTAGGGCACTGAGAAACTGGGCACAATGTACAGGCAGGTAAGACACATTAAAGGACCAAGGAGGGTTCCTATCAAGCATGAGCCCCCCAAAACTTCATTTTTTTTAATGAACAGAATAGCAATAGGCACAACGTGTAAAGATAATGCAACAAACTCATTGCATTCCAAAAATTTATACAAAAGAGTAAGTCAGTGGAAAAGTGAAAGCCACTGTCCATGCTCCACAAGTAAAGACAATAGAGATGGTGTTGGAGACACCACTCAAGGAGACAAGTTTATGGAGAACTGCAACAGATTTTACAATCATTGACAAAAAGGGAGACAGAAATGCTTGGTGCGAGACACTCCCTAATAGGACAAACAGTGATAGCAAAGAGGACTACAATCAGTACGGAGCCTTCAGACACCCCATTTTCCTAGATAAAGGTGTCTCACAAGGCTGAACCTACTTATACCTTGAGAAAACTTTGTCTTTCAAAACCTTCCTAATAAATGGGGTAGATGGCCTTGTAGACCCAGATGTATAGCATACAGGGGATACCAGACCCCCAGCAGGTTTATCACGCTTTCTCCAAATCAAATAACATTGCCACTGTCTTGTATTTTCACAGGAAACCATTCATGATATGGTTGACAAAGTGCCAAGACAGTCAAATGCAGAACAGTGTGCTCGAAATCCACACTGTGCAGTCCTTAGTAGTTTGTGAGACACAAGGCACCAAACCAGCCACCTATGAATCACACATTCAATCACTTTGCAAACACAACTGGTAAGAGAAATGGGGCAGTAACTAGAAGGAAGGTATTTGTCCTTACTGGACTTAGTTACGAGTATAACAGTGGCTTCATGCCAGCATCTATGAAACATGCCACCTGCCCAAATATGATTGTACTTACAAAGGAGAAGGTGCTTACCCACAAGAGAACCCTACAACATCTGAATGTGAACATCGCTTGTCTCTGGGGCAGATGATTTGGATGAAGTGAGAACATGCTCTAGCTCCCTCATGGTAATAGCGACATTGTAACATTCATAATTCTGAGGATATCGTCCAATAGGATCCACAGTGACATTACGACCATACCAGAAATTGAGGAATTGAGCTTGGTACCAGAGAACCGATGAGTACCGCCACACAAAATGGAAGAGGGAGCGAAACTCTTAAAAGAACTAATAAATTACATCCACCCTGCTTTTTTTGGTATCCCAAATAATATGACAACACTGCACACATGACTGTTCACAACGAATACGGTGTATCATTGTAGGATGATGGTTAAAAATGTGAACAGCACACCTCCACAAGCAATCTACGAGGAACTGAGAAGCAAGTGGGAGGGTCTTAAAAAATCTTTAGCCTCATTCTGTTTATGTTTCATAGATACACGCTAAGATGGTATGGTGTTTGAGTCATTGCAAAAAAATCCCTCGCGATTGCCAACATCTCCAATGGCACGCTCCTTCCAACTCAGGGCCCCCTCAGAGGGGGATTCACCCACTGTAAATGACTGTTCACACCTAAAGTAACAGAGGGTGCAATTGGCATTTGAGAAGGTACCAGCTCAGGCAGTCACCCCTCTCTGGGCCTGGCCTGTACTGGACGATGTGTGTGTACCCTATCTGTTAACCTGGGGCTCAGAACTGTGTGTTACCTAGTCACCTGTTGTGTGTCTACTGCATGGGCCAGCCTTCAGGAACACACAGGGAGGAAGAAGAGACAAAGACACCTCAAATGCCAAAGCAGAGGAAGGTGAGATGGAGAACAGAGAAAGAAAGAATAAATAGATGATGAACTGTTCCAATGCCAGGCTATCAAAACTTCAGAAAGCATTCCTGATACTATACAAAACACGTTCCTCAAGGAAAGGGAGAAAGAATATCAGGAGGATAGATATGTACACAGAAAGGGAAGACATGCTGCAGAGGCTGGGGCCTTGTGGTAGCAGAGCACGAAGAGTGGTGAGCAGTGTGTGTGTGTGTGTGTGTGTGTGTGTGTGTGTGTGTGTGTGTGTGTGTGTGTGTGTGTGAAAACATACTTGCCTTCCTGCACTCTGCACTTGATAATTACTGTAAATTCGATAAGAATGATCAAGTGAAACACTGGCCTTTCGTTTTGCTACTGAAATGCTGAACATCACTGGGTCTCAAAATAAATAGGCAATGGATCTTGCAATAAGTCCTCTACGAGGATTTTTCAGTGGCAGATTTTCGAAAGTTGACATCATGGTTTCCAGATGCCCTCAGTTAGGACTACGGTGAATCCCCACTGATTGTAGAGACAATGTTATGTTTCTGTGTCACAGTTAAGTCTTCACAACTTTACTGAAATTGGCACCAACTACTTAAGCTGCTTCTTGATGGTAGCCCGTAAACTGTCACTACTACAAGCTTGTGTGATTCCTAAGCACCACTGTGGCACAGCACTGAAAGAGCTATTCAACACTATATTGAATAATCTAGAAGGCTGGGATTTGGTTCCAATGTTTGGATATATAGCCTCTGATCCTTTCTCCTTACTTGTTCTACAGCAGTATGACATTAGCTTGTGCCCATCAAAATGGATCTGTTGAATTTCAATTATTTTCATGTGACGTTCTGCATTAAGCACAATGCAGATGCCGACATTCCACCTGAACTTTTATTTTCCTGTATGGATATTAGAAGTTCGCTCTATTTATTTAGGAAAAGTCACACAATGGCTGTTGTAGAGAAGAGCATTACTGACTGTAGTGCCTTGTAATGTTGTTTCTTATTGGTAATACTGAATAATTAACTAAGTGCACTTTATATCTGAAAAAGTACTTTATCATTTAGTAAATAAATATAAATATTTCTTAAAAAGTTCTGCGGTGAATTATGATAACTTACCTTGCACTATCGCAGGCATATCTTGTTGAGGTTGCCACCTGAAATATTTAAAGAAATGGTCAGTGATTTACAACTGATGAAACAGTAAATAAAATTCTATTAACACCCACCAACATCTAATTGGTCCATAAAATGCTGTAAGCCATTGATTCAATTGTAACCACACCTCCTACTAGACACTTAAAAAAAAAAGTGACCAAAACATCTTTCATCTGTTATGTACTTATGCTTTGTGTAAAATTTTCTCTCACTGAGACACATTTGGGCCTTTGTGCTCTGGGGAGCCCAAACCAATTAGCAGAGGCGAGGAGTGTCCTCTAAGCCCAACCATAAAATTCACACCTAAAATTAAGCATAGGCTTGGAAGATTAAATATACAAACATTAATAAACATTGGCAAACTCAAAATATTGTCAGACGTTGTAAACTGACAACAAAATTATTACAAAAGAGCAGATTCACAGATGAAGAAATACCACAATCGGAGAACTGTAGATTCTTCACAGAGAACACAGAGAAGAAATTCGCAAAAATACTCCAGAAAAGGATCTGCATTAATAAATGGCAAATCTATACTGCAATTGGTACCAAAGTTTTCATTATGTTCAGAAAGACTCTACCTGCAATAATTCAATGCATAAATGAGAGGTACACAATAATTAATGCACATGCACCAATAAATCAGTACAATAAGAAATATAGAGACAAAGTAAAACAGTGCCAAGAATGATGTTGAGACGCATCTAATGAAGTGCCAGAGGAAAACAGAAAAATTTTATTATATTTTTATCCTCAAACTGATGCAGATAGAGATTAGAACATTT
The DNA here is from genome assembly GCF_023898315.1 of Schistocerca nitens. Lineage (NCBI taxonomy): Eukaryota > Metazoa > Arthropoda > Insecta > Orthoptera > Acrididae > Schistocerca > Schistocerca nitens. Next base: position 54,195,816 of record NC_064624.1, on the reverse strand, counting down.
TCTGCCTAAACTGCTGTTAACCATATTTATTCACAACTGGAATTTTGACTGTTACGCCATTATCAAGTGACAGCTTATTATGAAGAAAGTCAAAGTTATTAAATGTCACACCCAGTGCCTGGGGAATGGAAGTTAAAATCTGCAATATGATTGGTTGGTTGGTTTAAATGCGAGAGAAGGGACCAAAATACGAGGTCATCGGACCCTTGTTTCTAATTAAACAATGCCACAAGTGTGAGAATAAAACGGGCCAAACATATAACATAAAACAGAAAGAAAGGAGAAGCCACAAGAACAAAGGAAAGGCGATGAATACTAAAAGGAACAAAAGATGACAATAAAAGAATAGAGATGCTAGAAACAGAAGAGAGTAAAACACGAAAGCAGATTACAGAGGCTGGCCAACCCCAAGAAGAAATAGGGAAAGCTAGCCACTCTGCAACACATTAAAACCTCCACCCTACAAACACTAGGGTGGAGGACACAAAGGACATGTGCTAAAGCCTTCACAGACGTATAAAACCTACTCTCACAGATAAAATGTAAAAGGCCAGTTGCTGTGGAGGCATTGTCGCCAAACGCTGAAGGCAGGGTGCTGGGAAAGTTAAAAGTCTGCTGCAGAGCAGGTAAAAGTGGGCAGTCTAGCAACAGGTGGACGACAGTCATTTGGGAGCCACAGTGACACTGAAGAGGGTCCTCGTGATGGAATAGGTAATCATGCGTTAGCCACGTACGGCCGGCGCAGAGCTGGCAGAGGACAACTTATTCCCTGCGAGAGGCCTGCATGGAAGATTTCCACATTCATAGTCTCCTTAATGACACGCAGTATGTTGTGTGTGCTATTATGGCATTCCGTCTTCCAAAGCCGGAAAGCCCTGCGGTTCTTTTTTTTTTGTGGTTTTAGGGCGCACAAATACAATGGTCATTAGCACCCAGACTACATTAGGAATGCACCGTGAGGCACAAGTTTAAAACAGCAACTAAAAGGGATAACACAATAGACAGATTGACAGGCATAGGATTAAAAAAACAGCATAATCAAATGTCCTTAGACAGGTCTGTCAAGTTGATAAAACTAAGAACGAGAGCAGCTGCTCCTGGGTCATCCGTTAAAATGGCATCTGGAGTACATGGCAGGCCAAGATCAAGGCACAGTGTATTAAAATCCGGACAGGACGTTAAAATGTGGCGGACTGTCAGCAATTGCCCACATGGGCAGAATAGCGCCGGCGCAGCCGTCAGCAGATGGCGATGGCTGAACCAGCAGTGTCCAATTTTTAACCGGGCCAAAACGACCTCCTCCCGCCGAGAAGGGCGTGAGGAGGATGTCCAAGCCACGGGAAGAGGTTTCAAGACCCGAAGCTTGTTGGCCGTAAGTGCAGCCCAATCGGCATGCCACAGCGATAAAATGCGCCGACAAATGACCCTGCTACAATCTGATGAAGGGACACAACAAGAAGCTGTCCGAGGCTGGAGGACCGCAGCCTTGGCCACGGAATCTGCAGCTTCATTCCCAGGGATACCGACATGGCCAGGAACCCACATAAAGCTAACCGGAGAACCGTCGTCCACCAGCTGCTGAAGAGAGCGTTGGATCCGGTGCACAAAAGGGTGAACCAGATACGGATCACTGAGGCTCTGGATGGCGCTCAGGGAATCTGAGCAGATGACATAAGCAGAATGTCGGCGGCGGCAGATGTAAAGAAGAGCCTGGTAGATGGCAAAGAGCTCAGCTGTGAAGACCGAACAATGGCCACGGAGCCGGCCGGTATTTGAAACTTTGTGCCCCGACAATAAAAGAACACCCAACCCCGTCATTGGTCTTAGAGCCATCTGTATAAATGAAGGTCATATTAATGAACTTCGAACGAAGTTCGACAAAACGGGAGTGGTATACCGAACCGGGGGTAACCTCCTTCGGGAGCGAGCTCAGGTCAAGGTGAACGCAAACCTGAGCCTGGAGTCAAGGTGGCGTGTAGCTCTCGCCCACTCTAAAGGTTGCAGGGAGTGAAAAATCAAGGTGTTGAAGGAGGCAACGAAAACGAACTCCAGGGGGTAGCAGGGCAGAGACATACAACCCGTATTGACGGTCGAGAGAGTCGTCAAAAAAGGAACGATAAGATGGCTGGTCGGGCATGGACAGTAGCCGACAGGCATACCGACAAAGCAGTATATCGCGCCGGTAGGTGAGTGGCAATTCACCGGCTTCAGTATGAAGACTCTCGACGGGACTAGTATAAAACGCTCCGATCGCAAGACGTAAACCCCGATGTTGTATGCAAAACTCCCATAATCCAGCTTGGAGTGGACAATCGACCGATATAGGCGAAGTAGGACGGTTCGATCCGCTCCCCACGACATACCACTGAGAACACTGAGGACATTTAGAGAACGGGTACAACGGGCAGCCAAATATGACACATGTGGAGACCAGCTAAGTTTCCTGTCAAATGTAAGACCTAAAAATTTTGTTGTCTCCATGAATGGGAGAGCAACGGGACCTAGTCGTAAGGACGGTGGGAGAAACTCTTTGTAGCGCCAGAAGTTAATACAGACTGTCTTCTCGGCAGAAAAACGGAAGCCATTGGCGACACTCCAGGAGTAAAGACGGTCAAGAGAACGCTGAAGACAGCGCTCCAGGAAACAAGTATGCTGCAATAGATGGTAAAATCGTCCACGAAAAGGGAGCCTGATACAACAGCTGGGAGGCAATCCATTATTGGATTGATCGCTATGGCGAAGAGAGCGACGCTCAAAACTGAGCCCTGTGGCACCCCATTCTCCTGGCGAAAGGTGTCTGACAGGACAGAACCCACACGTACCCTGAACTGTCAATCCATTAAAAAGGAACGAATAAAAAGAGGGAGGCGACCGCGAAGGCCCCATGTATGCATGGTGCGGAGAATGCCCGCCCTCCAACAGGTGTCGTAAGCCTTCTCCAAATCAAAGAACACAGCCGCGGTCGGGCGCTTCCGCAAGAAGTTATTCATAATGAAGGTCGACAAGGTAACCAGATGGTCAACAGCAGAGTGAAGCCTACGAAATCCACATTGTAAGTTGGTGAGTAGGTGTCGAGATTCGAGCAGCCAAACCAAACGAGAGTTAACCATTCGCTCCATCACATTACAGACACAGCTGGTAAGCGAGATGGGTCAATAACTGGAAGGCAAGTGCTTGTCCTTCCCCGACTTAGGAATCGGTACAACAATAGACTCGCGCCAGCATGCGGGAACATGTCCCTCAAGCCAGATGGGATTATAAGTACAAAGAAGGAAACCTTTACCCGCAGGAGAAAGGTTCTTCAGCATCTGAATATGTATAGAATCAGGCCCTGGAGCGGAGGATCGTGACCGGGCAAGTGTATTTTCGAGTTCCCGCATGGTGAATGGGGCATTATAGCTTTCACGATTCGAGGAGCGGAAGTTAGGTTGCCTAGCCTCCTCTGCCTGTTTGCGGGGGAGGAAGGCAGGGTGGTAATGAGCGGAGCTCGAAACCTCTGCGAAAAAGCGGCCGAAGGCATTGGAGACAGCCTCAGGGGCCACAAGGACGTCATTCGTGACCGTGAAGCCAGAAACTGGTGAGTGGACCTTAGTGCCAGATAGCTGGCGCAGGCTACCCCAGACAACAGAAGGAGTAAAACTGTTGAAGGTGCTTGTGAAAGCAGCCTAGCTGGCTTTCTTGCTTTCTTTAATAATACGACGACACTGCGCACGTAATCGTTTATAATTGATACAATTCGCCACTGTAGGGTGGCGTTTAAAGGTACGTAAAGCACGTCGACGAGCACGTAAAGCGTCTCTACAGGCTGCGGTCCACCAGGGGACCGGTACGCGACGTGGAGAAGAAGTAGTGTGAGGGATGGAATATTCAGCAGCAGTGAGAAGGACTTCTGTGAGGTGTGCGACCTGACTATCGCCGCTTGTGAAGGTTTGATCCTGAAAGGTCGCCCTGGAAGAGAAGAGCCCCCAGTCTGCTTTGGAGATGTTCCAACTAGTTGAGCACGGAGAGGGGGTATGATGCAGGAGATGGATAACACACGGGAAGTGGTCGCTCGAATATGTACCAGAAAGTGCATACCACTCAAACCGGCATGCAAGTTGGGTAGTACATATAGAGAGGTCTAAATGGGAATAGGTGTGAGATGTGTCCGAAAGAAAAGGAGGGGCGCCAGTATTGAGGCAGACAAGATTGAGCTGGTTGAAAAGGTCTGCTAACAGGGAGCCCCTCGGGCAGGATGCTGGAGAGCCCCAAAGGGGATGGTGGGCATTGAAGTCTCCAGTTAACAAAAATGGTGCAGGTAGCTGAGCAATAATTTGCATCATGCCTGCCCTGGTAATGGCAGACAACGATGGAGTGTAACGGTACAAATGGAAAATGTAACAGTGGGGAGAGTAATTCGGACGGCAACTGCCTGCAGGCCGGTGTGTAATGTGATGGGATCGTAGTAAATATCATCCCGGACCAGCAACATAACCCCTCCATGAGCCGGAATACCTGCCACAGGGGGTAGGTCAAAATGCACAGAGGTGTAGTGTGCCAAAGCAATTTGATCGCATAGGCGTAGCTTCATTTCCTGGAGGGCTACGACGAGCGGACGGTGCAAGCGGAGCAGCAACTTCAAGTCCTCTCGGTTGGAGCGAATGCTGCGAATATTCCAGTGAATAAGTGCCATCGTGAGAAGAAAAAGAAAAAGAAGATGCAAGAAGGGGTCACCTCGAAGGCCGCTGAGGGCCTGTCTTCAAGCGAGCACTGCCGCCAGTATCAGTAGGCGGACAGTCATCGTCCACTTGTTCTATACGTTCATCGGCCATCTTGTTAAGATGGCCGGGAGGGGGAGCTTCCTCCACCGGTGAACGGCCAGATGTTCGGGTACCAGCAGTGCGGCCAGGCAAAATGGATGATGGCCTAGGGCGGCAACCGCTGGGTGGCGCAGGAGAAGTAGTGCGCAGGGGCGGAGAGAGGAGAACTGTACTTCCTATGAGCCTTCTTGGAAGGTCGTTTAGTGGAAGTACTGGTCGATGGCTGGGAGTTCGAGGTACGTAGGAAGTCGGCACGGGAAGGTTTCTTCTTGAAGTCCCGTGCATCTGACTTCTGGGTCTTCATCTTGGCAGAAGGTGATGAAGGTGCTTGTGTCTGAGGGGTGATGGGAGGAAGAGGAGATGTCGACCGGGCAATCTTAGCACTGGCCGAATGGACGAGCATAGTGCTGAAGGTCAGATCACATGTCTGCATTGCCACCTCCCTGGTAGCCCGAGGAGAGGTGAGTACAGTACTGTATTTCCCCGCTGGGAGCAGTGTGGGCTTCCTACTAGCAAATAGGTTGCAAGCAGCCGAGATGGACACTTTCTCTTTGACCCGAATTTCCTGTATACAGCATTCTTCCTTGTAGATGGGACAGTCGTGGGAGGACGCTGCATGGTCACCCTGACAGTTCACACAATGAGGAGACGGAGGTGGACAGTCACCCTCATGGGCATCCCTGCCACAAGTGACACATTTAGCCGCATTGGAACAAGACTGGCGAGTGTGATTAAAAAGCTGACACTGGTAGCAGCGCGTAGGTGTCGGGACATAGGGGCGAACAGAAATAACCTCGTAGCCCGCTTTGATGCGCGATGGCAGCTGAACACTATCAAAGGTCAAGAAAAGGGTCCGGATCGGTACAAGGTCATTGTTGACCTTTTTCATGACCCTATGGACAGCCGTCACGCCCTGCTCAGCGAGGAAAGACTGAATCTCCTTGTCAGTCAATCCGTCGAGTGATCTAGTATATACCACACCACAAGACGAATTCAAAGTGCGGTGAGCCTCCACTCGGACAGGGAACGTGTACAGGAGTGTGGCCCGAAGCAGTTTTTGTGCCTGAAAGGCACTCTCAGTTTCTAGTAACAAGGTACCATTACACAACCTGGTACAAGACTTGACAGATCCGGCTATGGCATCTACGCCCTTCTAGATAACGAAAGGGTTGACAGAGGAAAAATCCTTTCAGTCGTCAGATTGAGAAACTACGAGGAACTGTGGGGCAGGCGGTAGTACTTTTGTCACTCATGGCTGGTCAAGTTTCCGTTTTTGGGCAGAAGTCGAGAGAGAAGAAGGAGAGAAATCCATTGCGGAGGAATCCCCCATGATTGCCAGCGTCTCCGATGGCGCGCTCCTTCCTTGTGGGGACCCTCTCAGAGGGCACTCCCGCCTTAGGTGAATGTTTACACCTCAGGTCACACCTCTCGAGAAACGGACGGAGGGACCAATTGGCATGGTCGGAAGGTGTCAGCTCAGGCAATCACCCCTCAATGGACCTGGCCTTTACCAGGGGGTACGTGCATGCCTTACTTGTCTACCCAGGGCGGGGAATTACGTGTTACCCCGTCACCGGCTACGCGTGCGAACGCGTGGGTAGGTCTTCAGGCACGCACAGGGAGGAAGGAAGAAGAGGAAAAAGAAGCGAGAGAGGGAGAGAAAGGACAGACTGTCTCAAACAGAGAAGGCGAGGAGGAGAAGGCGAGGAGGAGAAGGCGAGGAGGAGAAGGCGAGGAGGAGAAGGCGAGGAGGAGAAGGCGAGGAGGAGAAGGCGAGGAGGAGAAGGCGAGGAGGAGAAGGCGAGGAGGAGAAGGCGAGGAGGAGAAGGCGAGGAGGAGAAGGCGAGGAGGAGAAGGCGAGGAGGAGAAGGCGAGGAGGAGAAGGCGAGGAGGAGAAGGCGAGGAGGAGAAGGCGAGGAGGAGGAGAAGGCGAGGAGGAGAAGGCGAGGAGGAGAAGGTGAGGAGGAGAAGGAAAAGGAGGAGAAGGCAAGGAGGAGAAGGCAAGGAGGAGAAGGCAAGGAGGAGAAGGCAAGGGAAAGAGTAAGACAGTGAGATGGTGAAGAACAAAGAAAGCTACCAACCAAAGGAAGGAAGAAACCAGAAGTGAAAAACCAAAATGACCGCAATTATAGGTCGTGGAACCGTCCGTCTCCGGACACAGGCGCTAACTACCCCCTTGAGGGGGAGGGACTCCTTTTAGTCGCCTATTACAACAGGCAGGAATACCTCGGGCCTATTCTAACCCCCAGACCCGCAGGGGGGAAACCCTGCGGTGTAAGACAGAACGCTGGTTAGCTTCTGAGATGCCAATCTCCAGAAGCAGTTCCCGTGTCACTTGTTTGGCCAGCCTGTCAGCAAATTAGTTGCCGGGGATTCCGACATGTCCTGGGGTTCACACAAACATCACAGAATGGCGGGACTGTACCAGGGCACAGATGGACTCCTGAATGGACGCTACCAGAGGGTGGTGAGGGTAGCAATGGTCGATAGCTTGTAGGCTGCTCACGCATGAGCAGATTTACTCAAGAGCACGAGATATGGCCATCAGCTCTGCAGTGAAAACATTGCAGCCGACTGGCAAGGAGTTTTGCTCATTATGTCCTCCATGAACATATGTGAAGCCTGCATGGCCATCAGCCATTGAGCTGTCTGTGTAAACCGCTTCAGAGCCCCAAACACGTCAAGAATCGAGAGGAAGTGACAGCAGAGAGTCGTGGGGTTAATGGAGACTTTTGAGCCATGAGAAAGATCCAGAAGAAGCTGTGGCCGAGGTGTGCACCATGGAGGCATATGTGAATGGACCGGAAGTAGAGGTGGTAAAGGGAAGGACTTCAGTTCAGAGAGAAGGGACCGCATGCAAACCACAATTGTTAGCCCCGTCTGGGCCGCCGATGCCGGAGATGGACAGCAGAGGGCAGAAAAAGGAGGTGGTAATTCGGATGCTCAGGGGAACTATGGATGTGTGCCGCGTAACTGGCGAGCAGTTGCGCACATCTGATCTGTGGTGGAAGGACACCAGCCTCCACCAGTACACTGGTCACTGGGCTCCTCCTAAAAGCTTCTGTCGCTAATCGAACCCCACAGTGGTGCACAGGGTCGAGTAAATGCAATGCTGAAGGCGCTGCAGAACCATAAACCACACTCCCATAATCAACTCAGGATTGGAAAAGGGCTCTATAGAGCTGCAGTAGCATACAGCGATCTCCTCCCCAACTGGTGTTTCTCAGGCAACGGAGGGCATTGAGGTCCTGCCTGCACTTCTGCTTAAGCTGACGAAGATAAGGCAGCCAAGTCAATCGAGTGTCGAAAACCAGCCCTGGGAACTGGTACGTCTCCACTACAGAGTGGATTGTTCTGGATGAACAGTACAACACCAACAGAAGTGAATGACACAAGACTTTGCAGCTGAAAACAGGAAGCTGTGGGCTAGAGCCCATGACTGCGCCTTTTGGATGGCTCCCTGGAGGCGCCGCTCAGCAACAACAGTGCTGGGGCAGCAGTACGAAATGCAGAAATCGTCTGCATACAGAGTGAGACGGAGGGCCTGACAGCTGTTGATAGACCATTAATTGATACCAGAAAGAGAGAGACACACAATACAGGGCGTGGGACTCCATTCTCCTGGATATGGATAGAACTATGGGAGTCACTTGGACATGAAAAGTAAGGAGCAACAGGAAGTTTTGAATAAAAATCGGGAGTGGTCCTCAGAGACCACACTCGTATAATGTTGCAAGGATATGATGTTGTGAAGTTGTGTTGTATGCTTTACGTAAGTCAAAAAAGAAGGCAATTAGGTGTTGCGATCTGGAAAAGGCTGTTCAGATGGCAGACTCTAGGGACAGAAGATTATCAGTGGTAGAGCGACCCTGGCAGAAGCCGCCCTGACATGGAGCCAGCAAGCCACATGACTCCACAACACAACCCATCCACCGACATACTAGACATTCCAGCAGCTTACAAAGAATGTTGGTGAGGCTGATGGGCCGATAGCTATCCTCATCAAGCGGGTTTTTACTTGGTTTGAGCACCAGAATGACGGTGCTCTCCCGCTACTGCAATGGAAAGACAGCATAGCACCAAAGCCAGTTGAAGATAACGAGAAGATGTCACTTGTAGGGAGATGAGAGATGTTTAATCATCTGGCTGTGGATGCGATCAGGTCCAGGAGCTGTGTCGGGGCAATGTGCAAGGGCACTGAGGAGCTCCCACTCTGTAAGTGGAGCGTTATAGAATTCACTGCAGTGTGTAGTGAATGAGAGGACGTACCCTTCCAGCCGCCGTTTGAGTGTGCAAAAGGCTGGGGGTAATTCTCCAACGCAGAGTTTCGAGCAAGGTGCCAAGCAAGGTGCCCAGCAAGGTGCTCAGCTATCGCATTTGCGTCGGTACATAACTCGCCATTTATGGTAACACCAGGGACAGCTGTTGGTGCCTGGTACCCGAAAAGACGTTTGATCTTTGCCTAGACTTGGGAATGTGACATGTGGCACCCAATGGTGGAGACATCTCTCTCCCAACACTCCTTCTTCTTTTGTTTGATGAGGTAGCGAACACGAGCACGGAGCCATTTAAAGGCTATGTGGTGCTCCTGGGAAAGGTGCCACTTATGCTGATGTAGAGCTCGCAGATGCTCCTTAATTGCTTCAGTGACTTCTGGCAATGACTAAGGGACTGCCTTACACCTCGGGCGCCATAAAGTGCGAGGGATCGCGTTTTCTGCCGCAGAAACAATTGTGGTAGTCACGTGCTCAACTTCACATCGATGTGGGGGAGATTCAGCCGTGACAGCAGAGGTGAAAGTTCCCCAGTCCGCCTTGTTCAAAGCCCATCTGGGCAGGCGTCTGTGTGCCTGACACTTGGATAGTGACAGGAAAATGGGGAAGTGGTCACTATCATGCAGGTCGTCATGTGCTCTCCAATGGATAGACGGGAGAAGTCCTGGGCTGCAAATTAATAAATCAATGGCAGAATAACTACCATGAGCCACACTGAAATGTGTGGCAGTCCCAGTATTTAAGAGGGAGAGGTCGAATTGCGACAGTAAAGTTTCGACATCTCTGCCTCAGCCAGTAAGCATTGTACCACCCCACAAGGGGTTATCGGCATTAAAACCTCCCAGAAGTAGGAAAGGTTTAGGGAGTTGATCAATCAGTGCAGCTAATACATTCAGGGGTACTGCACCATCTGGAGGATGATATACATTGCAGACAGTTATTTCCTGCATCGCCCTTATTCTGACAGCTACAGCTTTAAGAGTGGTTTGAAGGGGCCCATATTCACTACAGACAGAGTTTAGGACATAAACGCAAACTCCACCTGACATTCGATTCTAGTCACTACAATTCCTGTAATATCCCTTATAGCCATGGAGGGCATGGGTCCACATTGCTGGGAACCAGGTTTCCTGGAGGGCAACGCAGGTAGCAGGTGTAAAGCTTAACAGTTGCCATAGCTCAGCCAGGCGGTGGAAAAAAACCGCCGCAATTCCACTGGAGGATGACATCGTGAGACTGGGAAGGCAAAGAAACATTCACTGAGCCAGTTTACGTCTCAGAGTCACCTGCTACCACCGATTTATTGCTTGAGCAGGCTATATCCATTGTGTCTGAGGGTCTGGCAAGATCTAGATCCTCAGCAGTTGCCAAAATCTCTACCCTACCCTCAGCCTCAGAGCTTGTAGGTAGCGGTGGTGTGGGCGCCGCCACAATTTCCTTGGTCTTAGGGGTTTTCTTTTTGGATTTCTCTCGCTGCTCCTTGGATTTCCCTCGCTGGGAGGACTTCACTGGCTCAGTCTCTAGGACTGAGGATGAGTGTGAAGCCCTACGACCAGCTGCTTTTGGGCTCTTCAGCCACTGATGGGTGTCGTCTTTCCCACTAGAAGATACTTGGAATGAGAGTGACACGAAGGATCCCTTCCTAGCGAGAGAAGCCAATGATAACTTATGCTTCTCCAGCTTAGAAGTGTGCACGGACATCCCTGATGATTGGGGGGGGGGGTTGCTTGCAAAGTAGGTGGTGCAGGAGCAACAGGGACCGAAATGCTCCCCATCATCAAGGGGGCAGGTGTAGTCTTCTGGCTCTAAGAGGTGACCTGGGTTGGCAGAGCTGATGGTGTCAGAACTGTTGTAGCAGCGGTGCCAAACACACAGGATGCAGGTATACAAATTTTCTCTTAGCCTCAGTGTAGGTCGGTCGGTCCAGGGTCTTTTACTCCATGATTTTCCTTTCTTTCTGGAGAATCCTGCAGTCAGGTGAGAAAGTCAAATGGTGCTCTCCGCAGTTGAAACAGATGGGAGGCGGGGTACATGGAGTATTGGGATGTGATGGGCATCCACAATCTCGGCATGTGACACTAGAAGTACAGTGGCAAGACATATGGCTGAGCTTCCAGCACTTAAAGCACCACATCAGGGGAGGGATATAGAGCTTTACATCACACCAGTAGACCATCACCTTCACCTTCTCAGGCTCAAAGGCCAAGATGAAGGCACTGGTGGCAACCTGATTATCCTTCGGACCAGGGTGGACACACCGGACAAAATTTACACCTTGCCGCTCTAAATTGGTGCACAGCTCATCGTCGGACTGCAAAAGAAGGTCTGTGTGAAATATGATTTACTGGACCATATTTAAGTTCTTATGGGGAGTGATAGTTACAGAAACATCCCCCAGATTGTCACAAGCGAGTAACTCCCATGGCTGGGCAGAGGACGCTGTTTTGATCAACACTGAACCATATCTCATTTTGGACAAGCCCTCCTCCTCCCCAAACTTGTCCTCTAAATGCTCAGCAAAAAACTGAGGCTTCATCGTCATGAAAGATTCCCCATCAGCTCCCGAACATACAAGGTACCGGGACAAATAAGATCCACTGCCATCCTTAGCCTATTGTTCCTCCCATGGTGTGGCCAGGGAAAGGAACAATTTGGGGTCATACTTCTGTGCGTTGAATTGAGCTCGTGAACGGTTAGAGACTGCTGGTGTTTCACCACCAGCAAGAGATGATGGACTATGCTTCATCACGTGTCATCTGCCCTGATGCCACCCACTCCGACCAGGGAACCTCCCCATGGGTGCCACCCAGCAGCAGCAAAGGCCACCTGGCAGGATGGCCATTGCCGGGAGTCCCGATACCTAAGGGAATGGGCATCTACTTCTTGGCATACGTGGGGAGTTAACGGTGCAGGTATCAGCAGAGTGATGCCTGTGTGGTCAGGGGGCTAAAACCAACAGGGTACATGGCGGCCCCACAACAACAGACTGGCTGCCGTGCTGGATATCAGGTGCAAAGAAGTCCATGGTCATCGTCGATGCAGAAATCAACACTGCATAAAGCATAGTGGGAAACGCACTCAGGAAGGTGTCCTCACCCAAGAGATGGAGAATGGGCAGGACTGCAATGCGACGACGAGAAAGTGGGCTGAGGATCTCATTGCACGATGGGCATGATGCAGCTTGTAAGGCGCCCTTCCACAATTGGCTCGGTCTTTGGGAAAATTTTGAAGAATGGAGGTCAAACCCTACAGGGGACCATCACATAAAGGATGAAACATGTGAAACTCCTGGACCCACAGGGGAGGGGGGGGGGGCAGTGTGACATGACTTTGTTAGAAATTAGTATATGAAGAACTGCCATTGTGTAGGCATACAGAATACGAAGAATCACATCTTATAATGAATACGGAATTTGTAAATGTGGCTAACACAAGGAAAGTTTTGTCTCAAAAGAAATTATAAAGCATTCAGACATCACAGTGAGCTATCACTTGAGAATGGTGTAACTGCCAAATTAACAATTTTTAATGAACACATTCCATAACAGTCCAGGGAGAAAATGTTTTCATTTATAAATTTCTGCCCAACTGTGGATGTTAGAAAAAATGAAAATTGTTTTTGGCAGCTAATCTCCCCCCCTACACACACACACACACACACACACACACACACACACACACACACACACACACACACACAGGTAAAAAGACACAAGATCAACAATAATATGATTTGAGAATATGAGATAGCTCATGTGCCAAAAACAAAGCAAATTCCAAAAATATACCAATTTTAGAGTCAGACATAGATACATGTTGAAATTTACTGTTACCACTGAATAATAAAATTAAGATTCCTGGCCTAGAATAAGCGATAACTATATTCTCAGAGGAGAAAAGAGCATGGGAAAAACAACAGCAGAATCTCAAAATTACAGGAGATATTAGGGACGGCTTAAAAAAGGTAGGTCCTGTGATGGACAAATTGATAAGAAAGGACTAAAGAGTAAAATACTACTGGATTACATTTGTAAAACTTTGAAAGGCTTATGATTAAAAAGCAAAACTGCTTTCATCCCAAATTCTTAAGCAACCTGAAATACAAGTTCTCTTGAAAGAACTTCAGCCTCATTTGAGATAAGAACAGACTATAGTCATGGACTACTGCATTCTTCTTTCAGCCCATATTTGAAAAAGTGATCACTGAACAGATGGAGCAGTTTTCAGAATCTATTATCAGAAGTTGAATACTACCTGGTTAGAAAATGGATGTCAAAATCAACTGTTTGACTTTTGTAGATAATTTAGCTGTATTAACAGTGTAGAAGCACAAAAACATAGAGAAATAAAAACGGTAGGAAAAGCATGGCTACACATCTCCTCTTAAGAAGCAGTAACAGCTAACAAAATGACTGCAACATCCAAATCAAAAATGAAGTATGAGGATATCATGAGAAGACAAACTGAAGTACCAATGAGAAGTCATATAGCCAAATGGTGGAGAAAAAGAAGCCAAAAGAGCAAGACTATGAAAGATGGATTTCACATATCACTTACCAAAATGTTTATAGTAAAAATTCACTCTCCAAAACAGCAGAACCTCTGACTTGCAAGGCAGTCATTTGATCAGAATACACATCTGTATCACAAACACGAATTTCAGAACCAATAAAAGATAGCAAAAATTCCCAAAAAATGAAGGTATTAGGAAATACAACAACAGAACGAACATTTAAATTCAGAAACAATATGGTATACAAAAACATGTTGGAAAAAACTGCAGATAAAATTTGGAAAAGAAAAATTGTATATCAGTAATAAAACTTAAAAAACAACTCAATGGCTTACAGAAGTGTACAAAGAACTAGAAGAAACTGGCATAAGCAAGAAACTGAAAAGCAAACTAAATACAGAAACATAATTGAAATGATAAATTCTCCATGACAAAATACACTACTGGAAATGGAAAAAAGAACACATTGACACCGGTGTGTCAGACACACCATACTTGCTCCGGACACTGCGAGAGGGCTGTACAAGCAATGATCACACACACGGCACAGCGGACACACCAGGAACCGCGGTGTTGGCCGTCGAATGGCGCTAGCTGCGCAGCATTTGTGCACCGCCGCCGTCAGTGTCAGCCAGTTTGCCGTGGCGTACGGAGCTCCATCGCAGTCTTTAACACTGGTAGCATGCCGCGACAGCGTGGACGTGAACCGTATGTACCGTTGACGGACTTTGAGCGAGGGCGTATAGTGGGCATGCGGGAGGCCGGGTGGACGTACCGCCAAATTGCTCAACACGTGGGGCGTGAGGTCTCCACAGTACATCGATGTTGTCGCCAGTAGTCGGCGGAAGGTGCACATGCCCGTCGACCTGGGACCGGACCGCAGCGACGCACGGATGCACGCCAAGACCGTAGGATCCTACGCAGTGCCGTAGGGGACCGCACCCCCACTTCCCAGCAAATTAGGGACACTGTTGCTCCTGGAGTATCGGCGAGGACCATTCGCAACCGTCTCCATGAAGCGGGGCAACGGTCCCGCACACCGTTAGGCCATCTTCCGCTCACGCCCCAACATCGTGCAGCCCGCCTCCAGTGGTGTCGCGACAGGCGTGAATGGAGGGACGAATGGAGACGTCTCGTCTTCAGCGATGAGAGTCGCTTCTGCCTTGGTGCCAATGATGGTCGTATGCGTATTTGGCGCCGTGCAGGTGAGCGCCACAATCAGGACTGCATACGACCGAGGCACACAGGGCCAACACCCGGCATCATGGTGTGGGGAGCGATCTCCTACACTGGCCGTACACCACTGGTGATCGTCGAGGGGACACTGAATAGTGCACGGTACATCCAAACCGTCATCGAACCCATCGTTCTACCATTCCTAGACCGGCAAGGGAACTTGCTGTTCCAACAGGACAATGCACGTCCGCATGTATCCCGTGCCACCCAACGTGCTCTAGAAGGTGTAAGTCAACTACCCTGGCCAGCAAGATCTCCGGATCTGTCCCCCATTGAGCATGTTTGGGACTGGATGAAGCGTCGTCTCACGCGGTCTGCACGTCCAGCACGAACGCTGGTCCAACTGAGGCGCCAGGTGGAAATGGCATGGCAAGCCGTTCCACAGGACTACATCCAGCATCTCTACGATTGTCTCCATGGGAGAATAGCAGCCTGCATTGCTGCGAAAGGTGGATATACACTGTACTAGTGCCGACATTGTGCATGCTCTGTTGCCTGTGTCTATGTGCCTGTGGTTCTGTCAGTGTGATCATGTGATGTATCTGACCCCAGGAATGTGTCAATAAAGTTTCCCCTTCCTGGGACAATGAATTCACGGTGTTCTTATTTCAATTTCCAGGAGTGTAGTTACAAAAAGACAAAGTAGAAACTGGACAACAGGTGAATGGAAAGAAAAATGTGAACATATGAAGGAGTAGCACAAAGAAACATTGAACTTTAGGCTGGCCTGTAATGATGGAGGATGAAAAAAAAAAAAAAAAAAAATATGTAGCTCCACATTTGTAATTCCATCTCACTAAAGTTTAGTGATGGTATATGTACTGCAAACAAATTACAGCAAGGTGGTCCACAAGTCTCTGTAAATATGAGGAAATCACTATTCAGAGTGTTTTATCAGGCTACAGCAGTGCTCAGAAATATTTTGCAGTTGCGCTGTTATGCTGTCAGTATTGCTCGCATGCAGTAACACTAGAGCATCGTATATTTTGTCATTCCATCAAGAGCTTCATGCTGCTGTTATTATAAATCTAGTAAATGAGCAAGGTCAAATAACAACAATTGAAGTATATATACCTTTAGCTCAAAAGTATGTAACTTGCCTTGATGGTATGGTATTCACTTTTTCTCCTAATGCTGTTTGTGATATCTGACGATTGCCCATGTTTGACACTCCTTGTGTCCCATTCTTATTCCTCCAAGATATCCATGTTAGTGATTAACAACTGCTTTGTTAATACTACTGTTACTCAGGCATTCACTCAGTGATGGTTTACATGTAGAGAACTAGAAGTATACCAGAACAGAAATAACACTTGCTTGATGTGAGAGAAGTTGTTTTGTGTGTCTTCAAAGATTGTGAGGTAACAGTCTAGCACTGCTGGACACAACAGCATCATCACAACAACTAACGTGTGCATAGTCAATGGCAAAACAGGAAATAACAGTGACCAATAAGCCAAGGCCAGGTCATCCTTGAAAAAGAGCCAGGAGGGAAGACAGAATGATTTGTAAGCAATAGGCTGCTGTTCCCACAGAAACACTGCAACAAATTAGGGATGATCCGAAGCAACATCATGGACTGAGCTGACAGGTCTACTGTAAAAAGTCAATTAGTAGCTGGTGATTTACATGATAAATAAGCATCGCATAAACCCACACAGAAATTTAAAAAATAAGGATAGGATAGAGTTCGCAAGGAAACACCAAACTTGGAATGCCACATATCGGTCTAAAGTTTTAAGGTGTGACAAAAGAAAATTTAACGTTTTTTTTTTTTACTGGTGGTGTGCAGTATAAACACAAAAAAAATTCAAAAGGGACAAAAAAGCATCAGGCACAAACCATTAAGTACAGTGGACGTGTCATGGAGTGGGTATGTTTCCTGTGCCGTCACATTTTAGAAAAGAATATGATTCTATGTAGGAGAAAGAATATGTCAAATAATTGGATATTCCAGCAGGTCAATGATTCAAAATGCACCTCTGTCTATTTAAAAATCCTTTTGAGACCAAAAAAGGAAACTTTTGTATTGCTTAACCCACAACCTGGATCTAAATCCAACTGAACACCTCTGGTATGCACTGAATTGACCTCTTCAGGACAGATGAAACTTGTACAAGGATTAATTTGCTAGTATCTTATTGGATCCATGATAAGAACTCCCACAGGGTGTATACGTGGACAAGTAAAAAAAATTCCCGTTTTTTTCCGGATTTCCCTGTTAAAAATACACTTTCTCCCGGGTGACAGTATATTTTCCTTTAACAATTCTTTGAATGGTTATGGTTTTATACATGGGCATACAATTTCAGGGCGTACAATTTCCCGGTACTTTAGAAAACGAAACTCAGGGAAAAAGACACGTTTTGGAAATATCTTTGATGTGCAGAAACATGTACGCTGTGTATTTTCGTATTACAAAAGTATACATTGGAATTCCACCAAACACCGCATGTTACTTTCCGAATCATTGAAATCGAGATTTCGATGCGCTTTTGTGTAAGCCGTTCATAGCTCATGTCACGTGATCTCGCCAGCCGATGACAGCAGTTATTCAGAGCATAGGACACGTGATGTAGTCAGCCAACAGCAACATCACTGTTAAGTCGCACGAACACACAAACAGGGAAAGTTAATAGTTTAAATTGATATACATAGTGTGGCTACGAGAAAAGCAAAGTTTTCACATATAGTATTGGTCTCAAGCTGCAAGAGAGACTAAGCTTTCACATATACTGTTGATCTTTTTTGCGCATATTACACTTGTAAGATATATCACGCAGATGTGCCAGTAAAATGTTTAATAATGACATAAATGTCTGACCTTCAGGGTTCGAAATTCTTCTAAATGGCTGGTCATCAAAGAGTTGATTTTTAAATGAGAGTCAAACGCTCTGTGATTTAATAAATTCATGGTACATTCTTGTACATAGTTCAACTTACGTAAAAGGATATTTACTTTAAAAGTAACGCTTTTCAAACCACTATTTGCAACATTTTCCTGCGACCTGTTAGAAATTGGTTCGTTTCAGCAGTTGACAGAGAGCGCTGATAACAGGAGACACCGCGCTTGGGTAGTTATCATGTAGGAAGCCGGTATGTAAGCACGTGTAAAATATTGAAAGATCATACATTATGTCATAAAAGAAACAAGACATCAGAGGATACTGCAAGAGCATCGGAATTTCGTGAACCATATTAAAATGTCCACATTTAAAGTGCATACTTAAAGGGTACATTCGTATGTCCAGATTCCCAATGAAGTAGACCTCGACCTGATATTAAGCTTTTCAGTGTGGTTTTCGGATTGTAAAATTTCTTGGAGCACCAGTACTGTATTATATCATGTTTGGTTCTTTATTAAGGCATAATGCCATACGTACTAGAAAATGAAAACGTGCACTTGAAATGCAGCAAGTACTGTACTAGCCAGTACTGTGGAATTAAACATTTCGTTTCAAATACATTGACTGCCTCTGCGGAAGAGGTTAACAAAAGTCAAATTTCTTCAGCAAACCGACAATAATAACTTCATTGTTCCAAAAAATATAAGGCGATTAACGCTCGACTGTCAGAAAGGTGGAAATAAAATAAAATCTGAAACTAATAACATATTTCAGCCTTCCGTAATTATGTGAATGTGTTTTAATTCACCTGATAGCTCCCGGCCACAGCTATCCGTTTTGTTTTCATTTAATGTGAAAGTAAACGAAGGGGAAACAGCAAAATCACTAAATGTAAACACGGGTCACGTGGAGACTACCCACTATAACTCACTCCTCTGCGCATCAGCACCGGATCTACATTTGTGAAGCAGGTCAATACTAAGGTAATCGAATTTTCAAAATATGTTCATCTTTTAGCGCACATCTTTCTGAAAAGTCAAACATAAAACATATGTATTCGAGGAAATGTAAGAGACATTATTTGGTCTTAAGTATGCTAAAGTGTAGTGTCACGCCTTTTTCTACCGCACGTTCAAATTATATTCAAGAGAGTGGAAATTGAAATGTCCTGTGGTGCCTCTCCTGCTCCCAGTCGGCCGGTTTGACAGCCAGCCCTTAGAACAAGAACTCTTCAGAAAATCTGAACTCTCTATTGCCTATTAGGTAATAACTTTGTTTTTTGTGACATAAAATTAAATATAGGATATATAAAACCAATACTGAGAAGAGATAAGCAAGAAATTACACATTTCTTCAAACCTTAGCTCCTAGCATTTTTCTCTCTAATCTTGCTACAGCTTTACATAGCGTGCTTTCCTTTCTGCGAAAGAATCTATTACCTCATCAAAGTTCGTCAAACGTTTTGCTGCATGAAAAACTGAAATGTCATTATCTAATACTGAAAAAGCTGTTAATAATACCCAAGACTGGTGTGGTTTCTCGATCTGAGTACGTCTACAGGGTGTCTACGTGGGCAAGAAAAAAAAAATTCCCGGATTTCCCGGTTAAAAACACAATTTCCCCCGGATGAAATTGCGTATAAAGCGGATGAAAATACATCCGGGTTAAGTAACAGTATACTTTCCCTCGGAGCTATAAAACGTATCAGTCCTTTTGAATCGTAAAGGTCTTATACCGGCGGAGGACGTCCCACCACTTTAGGAAACGAAATCCTGGAAAAACAATGCGTTTGGAAAGTTGTGAAGATGCGAGACAATTATTTTCGTATTGCGAAAGTATTTACACAAATTCCACAAATTACAGCACGGTAGCTTCCGAAACTTTAAAATAGAGATTGCGTTGAGCGATGCACTTTTGTAAGCTCATGTCACGTGACCTCGCTAGCGAATGACGGCAGTTATTCAGAGCACGAGGCCTACGAGAAAGACAGGCCGCGGCGCGTCCGTTACGAAGTTACGCCGAGCTCGCTCAACTCAGCTAAGTGCGTTTCTACACCGGTTAACTCGTAAGCAGATGTGTATGTACGAACGAGAATTGCATCGTCTATTGGCATCCACTGTTATTAGTCCTACAATGATAGGAAGTCCGTAGACCTACTAACAGGCTCTAATTTGGCAATTAAAATCGTGCCAAAATGATTATCAGTTGCGTAGAAAAGTCGAAGTGTTATGGCATGAAGAGACTTGTGACATTGCTCAGTAACACATTATGCACATTTTTTTGAAGGTCAATTACACTTTTTGGCATCGATTGCATAGTTTTTTATCTATGAAAGAACAACATTAAATATGAAAACTAACCTGAAGCTCGGTCTTTTTTTAGCGTGTGTTACATGTTAAGTCATATCAAATACAAATGTGCCGGTAAAATTTTAAATAGTGGCATAAATGACTTATCTTCTGGGCCCGACAGTTTTCAAATGGCTGATCCTCAAAGTGTTACGTTTTGAATGAGAGTTATAACGCCCTGTGATTTAAGAAATTCACTGCACATTCTCACACGTAACATAAATCATCTTGCATGGAAATTTACTTTGAAAGTAACGCATCTCAAGCCACTATTCGTAATATTTTCTGGTGATCTGTTAGAAATTTAAACAATTGTGACGTCACGCATATCGAATGCACGTTAGTTGTTACGGACGTACTGTATAATCTTCGACCTAAAGCCTTTGACACTTTTCGGTGTCGGCAAACTGGTCTGTGCATTGTGTAAATTACCCATTTTCTATCCAACTAAACTTTCATTTTGGTGTTATTCTCTGATTTATGTTTCATTGCTGCAGTATTATTCAGCAGTAGTGGACTAAAGTTCTTTGTCAGCGTATCTGATCTTACACGTCAAACATACAAAGCTAACTGAAATCTAAAACAATGAAAAATCCCGGAATTCTAAAAAATTCCCGGGTTTCTCTCGGATGTCCCGGGCCGTATACACCCTGGTCTATTTTGTCACTGTCTGCTAGATAAAACAAAATAGGTCTTTCTTAATATTGCAGCGGTTTTGTAGCACACACCAAATAAACGAGACTGTTTTGGCATAAATGGCCATTTTTATAACACGACAGAATATAATCCACGAACTACCAATATCAAATGCCTATTAGGCCTACGACAAGCAAAAAGCTTTATGTTAGGAAACAGTTTCACATATCATTCATACGCACCAGCTTCTCAAGCATGAGATCGAAAAGTAGTATTACGAAATTTTTATATAAATTTGGAATCGTCTTATTGTTCCATAATTTGTGTGATGTCCCGGTTTCTTCTCCTTCCTCGTTCTAACAAACAATCTTGTCATCACAAATTCTGTAGCTATTGCTGCCACTGTCAAAATTTGTTCGCCGATTAACTTCACTAACCCTGCCAGAATCTCAGATTTAGTTATCCCGCGATTATTTTCCGGTTAGGTGTTATTACGTGTTCGAACAACACGTTTTCCGCGTTACTTCCAGAATAGAACTTACGCGGCTGCTAGCCGTGGACTGTACTACTGGTCCTTACTAGAGTAGCGATTTGGCCAATTTTTTTTGTCAAAATTTCCTTTTCTTGGATACACCGAGAAGATAATACGTAATCTTTCTCACCTGTTATTCCTGTCAGTCGTTTATTTCCATTCTGGTAGTCTGAATCGATGGATTTCGCGAGAACTGCATCAAACCAGTCTCACGACTGAATACCACAACAACAACAGTAATTATAACAACGCTGATCATTCGCAAACCCAATCAACCACATAATCAGACAGCGATTGGCATTCATCCGTTCGGCTTTACTCCCTCAGCTCGTATAGCCCCGTCCCCTTTTGTCTGCGGAAAGTTTATTTCTAGATGGGACGAGGATTCCCCTGACAGAGACATCACGTACCCAAGTCAACTTACGATTCATTCAGAAATCAAAATGTGTTCAAAAATGTTAAGAAACCAACAGGGAAGCGTTTCAAAATCATATGAATAATCGCTAGACAAACGTTCGCTGGATGCTAGGCGCTTTGTGAAACAAGTTTTTTCCTCAAGAATATGAATTTGGCACACCCTTTTCCCGGTAGCATCTAGCTGCTTCCTGCGACTGATTGCACAGCCAACAGCCACATTCATCTAGCCAGAAGCGGGAGAATCTACTACTCAACGTGACTCAACTGCACATGCGCATGAGGCCGCGCATAACTGCTAAAACAAATCGAATGTAAATAGTTCCGACTTCACGCTCATAGGAGGCGATTTGTTGTTATGAAGCAGTGCATAGTCTTCCTACAGCCTTTGACACATTTTCCATTGGCAGAAGCTTGCATGAGCACTGTGTATCGTTGTTGTGTATGGCGCATTTCGTTTGCAATTTAAGATATTTTCCTTTTTTCTCTCGTTTATGTTTTATTGTTGAAGTATTATTCTGCAGTAGCGGGATACAGTAATATCCTTTGTTAGAGTATCGGTTCTTTCCAGTCAAAATTACAAAAATTTAACTGAAAACTAAAACAATGAAAAATTCCCGGAATTCTAAAAATATCCCGGGTTTTTCCCGGTTTTCTCCCGGATGAAAAAATTCGCGAGTTTTTCCCGGATCTCCCGGGTCATATACACCCTGTTCCATTTCACCCATTACAAAAGCTTGTGGATTCAATGTCAAATTGACATGCAGCTGTGATCAAAGCCTTGGTTACGCGACAAAATGTAGACTTGTACTAAGTAGATTGCAATTACATACTTTCCAATTATCCAATGGCAGTTTTTTCTATTACACTCTTATGTTTATGTAATTGTAACTTATGCTTCCTACAAAATACTTCTGTGTACTACTGTAATAGGACTGCATTTTAACCACAGTGAGAAGAAAGGAGCAGATAATAAACAACACTGGCCAAGTAGAACTACTGTTTTGTTCTGCGGATCACTATAGTAAATCTGATGCCCTCTGAACAGCAGAAACAATCCTTAAGTACAATGAGTGATGTGAGCTCAACAGATCAAATCAAACCTCATTCAAAGAAAACAACCACCATACTTTACAGACTGCAAGATGCTACAGACTGTAAGGTGCACCTTAATTTTCAAGCATTTTTTTAAAAAAATACATTTTTACCATTTTTATTGTTCGATTGCAAAGTCAGACTAAAAACCTTTTTAGTTTATAAAAATTCTTACTCAGCATCATTGTCCTCTTTGTATATAAAATGATCTTCACTGCTATCGAGAGCAGTCTTTGAAGAGTGAACAATGATATTTTCTCTCACTCTAGACCAGACCACCTTATTCACTGGCACATTTATTCTATTGTAGGTCATTTTAGAGCTCCCTATTTTGGCTGAACCTCACCCTGCACCTGATCCATCCCACAAATTTACTGTGATGGTTAAAGTACCAAAGTCATGAACCAGGAAATTATATGATGGCAGCTGTCTCTGGTAGAACATCATGGAATGCGCCAGCGTATGGCAAAGTAAAATCTGTTGTAGGTCAACACATGTATCGTGTATATTATTGTTCCTTTTTAGCCATTTCCGTATTGTTTTTTTTAGCAGTTTATATGCTTGGTCTGCTTTTGCATGAAGCAACTGACTTTTAAGTTCAATGTTGTGAATTTCTATTTCATCTGAAGCTGCGTTCATAAATAATCGATACATATTACAGAGGTTGAGTTGAGGTACAGACATTCTTTTGAGAACTTATTCCTGCTTTGAGAAACTCTAAATATGTTCCCGAATCATAGCCCTGCCGGCATTTGATATGGCATCTGACTTACTGAAGTATTTTCCTCAACTATCTTCAGAAGTGGTCACCCCACTTTTCAGTTTATGTTGATGAAAGAGTATTCATTGCTGGATGATGCAGAATATGTGAAGCAAAGTTTTTTTATACACTTCTTTTGGCTGCACTTCATATTTGGAAATAGCTTGTTTCCATATATTACTGTCTGCCTTACCTTCCTTTCGTCTGGCTGGCATGCCCGTTTACATGGAGTTGATCAAGTAAATTGTCCGATCTCTGAAAGTGACATATGGCCGGGAAAGCGGTGTGCTGACCACATGCCCCTCCATATCCAAATCCAGTGAAGCCTGTGGGCTGAGGATGACATGGCGGTTGGTCGGTACCATTGGGCCTTCATGGCCTGTTTGGGAGTATTTTCTTTTTTTAATCAGGTAAACTGACTGCTCATTGTGCATCAAGGCATGATATTATTCATACAGTTTTAACTTAATTTCCAGGTTTATGTCCTTGTATCCTCCTTTCGAACACACTTCTGCATTGCATACATCATGCCGAATCAAGCTGTCAATAATACTACCTAATATTCAACTCGATTATCATATTCCACATTCTCTTTTAATAACATAGCAGTGTGTATTCTATTTTTCATCAATGATGAAGACAGAAGTGTAGTTAGTTTTATTGATGTTACATAATGTATGTCAGAGCTATGTGCACTACAGGGCACATCTGCTGCTGTTCAGGACCCATGTTACTCTATAGACATATGTCCTTTAACAGAACCAATCCAGCATTATTCCACTCATCTACATTGGTGGATGTTCCAATCCAGCATCTTTAAGTTTTTTTCTCTTAATATCCTGCCAAGTTCACTTTCCTTTCCTGTGCATTATTTGCACGTTTCAAACCACTTGCTGTAAGTGTCACCTTGCTACTCTGCCTACTCTACCGTTCTTGCAACACACAGTAAGCACACAAGATGGTCATCTCATGCTGTGGTCACATCATGTCCTCCAGTGCCCTGTCTCCACTGGTTCCACATCTGCCTCACTGTTGATGCAGTGCACTGTTGATGCAGTGTGCCTTGTGTGAACTGCAACATCACCAAATGACAAGGCCACCTTCCGGAGACCAATCATTCTGCCCCATCTGGAAAAACCCACACACACACACACACACACACACACACACACACACACACACACACACACACACCAATATACCACTCTGTGAAACTGGCAAGAAGTAGTGGCACTTGATTGCACATTTCTATTTAGTGTGACAGCTCAGCACGAACTGAGAGTGGTGTAACACTGACCTGTCTGATCACACAAAAGAGGGTGATACTGGGCCTACATGCATGCTACCTCTCCACCATTCAAATCACTTATCATGTTTCTACTGTTCTACACTCCTCTTATTGTGGCATGCAGCAAACCATTGCATCTGAGTGTTTTTACTTTTTAGAAACAGTTATTTTAACACTATTGCTGTATCCATATTCTGGAGCTACATATACACACCTGAAGATGAAAATGAGTAACCCAACCAACTTCAGAAGTATTATGAAATGAACCTACATACTTTTGATACGCATTTTGATCATGCCAATCATGTTAAGAATAGCCCATCTCCTGCAAAATGTACTTCACTTTAACAGTGCCAGCTGTAAATTCTTAGGAAACAGACCCAACAGCAAAGTTGATCATTAAATAGACCTATCATTCATTTACACTGCATTTGTGAATTGCAACATAAGAATCTTTGAAGTAAAGACATCTCTGTCACCAGCTACAAGTTAGAAACCACACACTTTTACACAATGAACAAAACATAAAAGCAAAGCCAAAACAGTATCTCACTAACCCTTTACTCACTCAGCAGTACAGTACCTGTTGCTCAGGCATTATGCAACTCCAATGGGGTGAAGCGAGAAAAGTTGTGCACATGCATCTTTAACAGCTGCACTTTCAGTTGGCTGTAAGTGCAAAATATTATAATTATGGCCCAAATTTCCATGTAGAATAAATTGCAGGCCTGATATCTTCCAAGTACTGTATTTTACAGACAACAAGACACTACGGATGATAGGATGCACCTAAATTTCTAAAAAAAATAACTTTTTACCCTTTTTGTTACTAGATTGCAAAGTTAGACTAAAAAAGACTTAGTTTGTAAATCCGAACTGACGTTTAAAATCCCTGAAAATCAAAATGGAACTACTTCTCTATCACCACTGTTCTCTTCATATATAAGATTGCCTTCACTGCGAGCAAGAGCATTACTTCACTTCTTGAAAGATTTGACAATAATGTCTTCTCTCACTCTAGACCATGACTGACACACTTGTTTGATAATAGGTCACGCTTGTTTGATTGTAAGTCCTTTCAAAGCTCCCTTTGGTGAGAGTCCTTGTTGGGTGTCATCTGCAGCGTGTCAACCGTACTTTTGGAAAAAATATGCCAGAGCAGAAGTGAGCTATAACAGAGCCAGCCACAGGTGGGTGAGAGTGTTACATGCTGCACAGCAAGACATGACTGACTGGCTTTGCAAAGCGGATCCAGTTGGGTGTGGTATAGCAACAGTCGACGCTGCAGTATATTAGCAGATGATCGGGAGCCTTTCCACACTTGCCACCACAGAAGTGTTTGGAATACGTGCTTTAAGCCCTAAACGAACAGAGTTTGAATTGTATAAACACCCAGCCATTCATGTACTAAATCATTCTTGTCTCAGTATCAGAGCATGCACCACCCACAAACCTCCGACACCCAGAGCGACATCCTGGAATGCAGTACAGTTTCCTCTGTTTGACTAATACAGGGCAGCCAGCCCTGAGTCACAAGGGAGCTGGCTGCTCATGGAGGAAGTTCACAGCCACCATAAATTGCACTACTGTGCTGTCATCATGATCACAGCTGGAGACATTGCTGACAGCAGCATTTGAATGACACCATACTCTGCCTCGCTCCTTGACCTGTCAGCAATGTCAGACATCTATTGTTTCACATGAGAGGCAATTGGACACCTCCACCAAGCTGTTCCCTATGTACTCAGGCTGAAGACCAAAATAAAGTAATTAACTGAACAAATCTACTGTTGCCCCGACATGTCATTTCACTCTCCACATGTGCCAAGCCGAGGGTCATGCAACAATAGTGTCAGAACATTGACGTCTCCTTTTTAAAGCAATGTTTGAACTTTCAGCCTATGTTGCAGTGAATCAAAAACAAAAAAAGAAAATTCTTATATTTTGGCCATGGAGAAGATATTTGACAGTCGTGAATTTTATGAAGCAGATTTTATTGCAAATAGAGAATCAGTGGATTTTTGTACCCTTACAGGTAATGGAAGTCCTCATTCATTAGTGCCTGTTAGATGTGCACAGTGTAACCTTGAAGGTCACACAGTGTAATGTATGAAATAAGTTCCAGTAATATGTTACACATGCAATTGTTGCGCCATATGGCTAGGCAGTGCCAGGAGTCAATACGGCTTCTGATTATATGTAAAAATTAAGTTAATGTATTTTGTCTTTTTGTCTTGTTAATATCAGTTCTCAAAGTGAGTGTTGTCAAGGACAAAGCTTCAATAGAACCAGAGACACAAGGTGTGCCACAGCCAGAAACAGTATGCATATTGCTAGGAAAGGTAGCACAATTACTAGCGGATGATACAGAATTACGTAGGTTGATAGAATCATGATTGTTCAACAGAGAGTACAGTTGTCAGTCAAAAGATTGCTCCTTTTCCTGATAAGGCAACAGAGAATGAGCAGGGCTTCAACTTCGAAATCTGGCTCAGATGCAAGGTTGGTCTGATAAGTATTATTGACTATTGCAAAATTGAGACTAAAAGAGTAGTAAAGTCTTATGCAGAGTATACAGGAGCTCTAAAGGGAGCCACAACATTCGAAGAATTTAAAGGAGGGTCAATTCAAAAATATACGGACCAAAATAGTGCCAGACACTATAGGGAAGAATTAGGGGTAACAACTAAGAAAAATACAGAAACTCTGGAACACTTTCCAAGTAGAATAAGGAAAATTAATGGATGTACGTATGCATTAGGGCAGGATGGTGAAGCCATTGACATCATTTCATAGGAATCTGAGCAGAGGGTCTTCAATGCTTTTTAAAGAGGGCTGAATACAGAAACGTGAAAATGTGTGCGGATTGGGATCCGATGGATTTGCACACAGCAGTGCAGTTAACTATACAGAGTAAGGAGATCAATTTGTTGAATGGAATGCAGGGCAAATGGACAGTGTTTGTGCGCTAAAATAGAACATTTCCAGTGTGGACAAACAGGTCATGTAAGGAGAAAGTGTCACAGAGGACCCAGGAGGAATAAGGTCTACCCTATGGTCCTTCCTAGTAAGAGTGGATGCTATAAAACTGTACACAGAAGTTGATTGTGCAATTAAAAATAACAGTAGGAAAACATGAGTTGCATGTTATTACTGGACACGGGGGAGCATGTGCCTGTCACCAGTAGTGAACTGGTGAAATGTAAGCAATGGAACCCACTGGAGTACAGATTGTGTGGAGAGGAAATAAATATGTCACACCATTAGGATCAGTGGACATAAGACATCCTCCTGGATGTGACTCGATTTAAACAATGTGTAGAGAGAGTGCCACACATGATTGAGGGCTATGTATCTGCATTATCAACTTCTAGCTACACAGGGTGGAACTTGATAGAAAAATGTTTCAGTTAGGCAATGTGGAAGGGGAATCTGTTGCAAAAGATGAAGTGATTAAACCTTGAACAACCATACTAAGACTTGATTCGCATGATTATGTACCTAAGGGTACTGAGAAATCACTTTGGGTCAGTGTTGAGTCTAGCTTGCTAGTGGTGGAACCATTAGAAGAGAATGAAGTATTAGACTAGGTGGGTTGCTTAGTTAACAGAGATATTGTACACATACAAAAAAAGAAAAAAAAGGGTGAAAAGAAGGTACAAGTTTCTACGTACCATTTTTACCACACAAAAGGCATAGTATTAACAAAGCAGTTGTTAATCGCTAACATGGATATCTTGGAGGAATAAGAATGGGACACAAGGAGTGTCAAACATGGGCAATCGTCAGATATCACAAACAGCATTAGGAGAAAAAGTGAAGCACCTACAGGGAAACAACAAGGAACAGGCGAAAAAATTACTTTTGGAATTGAAGGATTCATTTTTCCTGAAAGGGCCTTTACCAGCTACGCATCCCGGTAGCTGAGTGGTCAGCGCGACAGACTGTCAATCCTAATGGCCCGGGTTCGATTCCCGACTGGGTCAGAGATTTTCTCCGCTCAGGGACTGGGTGTTGTATTGTCTTAATCATCATAATTTCATCCCCCATCGACATGCAAATTGCCGAAGCGGCATCAAATCGAAAGACTTGCACCAGGTGAATGGTCTACCCGATGGGAGGCCCTCGTCACATGACACTATTATTTATTATTAGCTACGCCTATTACACAGCACTGCATACCAATAAGAAACGGCTCACCAGTCTACCACAAACCATACAGAATAGCTAGGTACCTGCAGCCAATTTTGGAGGTATTTATCAATTAACAGCTGAAAGATGGAATAATTGGAGAACATAATAGCCCATGGGCATCAGGAATAATCATCATGCCAAAAAATCAATGGATGCAACACAAAAAATATAGATTTTGCCTCAATGTATGCCCACCCTTCGCCAAACATAACAGAAACCATGGATCAATTAGAGCATTGCAAATATTTTTCAACAATGGATTTGAAGAGCAATTATCATCAGATTGCAGTTGCACCACAGGATTCACACAAAGCAGTGTTTTCAGCAACCTGGACACTACCAACTCAGAAGGATGCCATTCTCATTAATAAATGCACCTGTAACATTTCAGAGATTGTTGGACGCAATACCCAGAAGTTCAAAACCATGGCAATGCAGTTTTCGAATGACACCATGATTGGCCCTGCTACTTGCACTGTTAGCAATGGCAGACATCTATTGTTTTGCATGAGAGGCAACTGGACACCTAGACTAAGCTCTTCCTGATGCACTATGTCTGAGGGCTGGAATGAGGGTATTAACTGAACAAATCTATTGTCATCCTGATTTCTCATTTCACTCTCCACAGGTGACAATCCAAGGGCGATTTAACACATTCATCATGTATTTGTTCCATTCATCTCTCATATACAGTTTAAATGGTTTATTTACTAAAACATCAAGAAATTGCAATAGTGAAGCAAGTTCTTATGCAGTAACAGCAAGCTCTGGTATTTCCCTGTCTCAATTTCTCGTTCACCAAATTTTTTAAATGACTACTCAACTGATCTAAAACAAGACAAGAATTGTTTTTGGATAAAGCGAATTCCCTACTCTCTCACACTCTGTTAATCAATAATTTCATAGCAGCCTCATCCACCCAACCCTTTGCACGTGAAAATGATCATTGGATTAAGTTTAGTATCCTCAGCACAACATGATAGGACAATAGTGTAGTGCATCTTTTTCTATGACCACTTGTTTCTAAGTTACAGGTTTAGCACCTTCCACGGCAACAGGTCTGTTACTTGGCACAATCTCAGAGGAATGTGATACATATTCGTTTTTTAACTTGGTTCCACAATAGTTTTCTTTCAGTGTTTAATAACAAAGCAATGGAAAGACAATATTTTCTCTTCATTCTCTTGTATTGTCAGAGTTATTTTGGTTTCGGTACACATGCTAAGTCCATGTCGCTTCATAAACCTGTATCACCTACCAACTCCATCATTTAAGTCTTAAGTTCCACTGCACTACTAGCTTAGGTACATGTATTTCAATCATTTATGTTTTAATTCCTATGCCATTTTGATGATTTTCTTATATCCATTTCAATACGTCATCATCTACACTGGTGTCCAAAATTAAAGCAACTAATGGAAATTTTACAAAGCTGCATATATTCTGCCACAAAACAGTATGAACAGGTGATAGCAAAGTAGAAACAATCTAAAGAATACAGAACGTAAACAACTGCATCATACATAATGGTATACAAAGATGTTCTTCATTTTTTCCAACTTAACAGAGTTGCACACACACATTCCGACAGCTTGTTAAGGTGTTGAGTATGCTGTGTGACCACCTTTGGCAGCAACATTGGCCTGACAATGACAGAGCATGTTGTGAATGATGTCAACAGTCTCATGTAGAGACAACAACACCAATTCTTGGTCTCAGTCTTGGAGAGTGGTTGGTGAATACTGACGTGGTGCAACCCATCTCCCTAGTGCATCCCAGACATGTTCTAAGGGATTCAAATCAGGAGAGCAACTAGGAAGCACCATGCACACAGTATCTTCCATTTCCAAGAAAACATCAACCACCCGTGCTCTATGAGGTCAAGCATTATCATCCATCAATACGAAGTCTAGGCCCACAGCACCTCACAATAACCACAAATGAGGTCCCAAGATCTTTTCAAGGTATCTGACAGCTATTAAACCTTGTTGATTCATGTGTACAATTACATGAAGAGGAGTTCACACGATAAACATAATCCCTGCCCACAAGATTACGGATTCTCCTCAATATCGGTCTATTTCCAACATGTTTGGATCCCGGAATGATATTCCACATTCCCTGCAGATGTGAATCCATTGAGAACCACTCCCTGGGCAAAATTAGGACTTATCCATGAAAACACCATTGACCCACTCTTTGACCATCGAGGTGGCATGTTGAGTCTACTCTAGATGTGCCCTTCTGTGAAGACAGGTTAGAGGTAGACATAAAGGAGGTCTCAGACAAAGCCCAATCTGCCGAAGCCTTTGCCACACTGTTTCCTTCGATACAACACATCCAGTGGATGCTGCGAGCTCACATGCCAGTTGCCATGCAGTATTGTGCCCTTGTACCCAAATATCAGTCCTCTCTTCTGAAGTCACATGTGGTAGGCCCTATCCTAGACTTTGGGATACAGTTGCAGTCTCTATGAACTGTCGCCACATCCAAGAACCAACAGAATGATTCACATTAAGCCATCAGGACACATCAAATTTTGACTGTCCTGCTTCCTTTCTTTCTATGGCTCTCCACTGCAGTCTGGTAAGCATCTTCTCTGTGCCATGCTGCACTGTCTGTGGCTGCGTGCACTGCATGTGTGGATGTGTGGCTACCCAGAAAACACTACCTCATTTAATATGTGCTCTGACATTGGGCACAGCTGCCAGTTGATCGGAATGCCATCTTTGACGCAGAACCCAATCGCATGAACATCTCATTAACAGTTTGTACCATTACATCATGAATTAGACACAGAATGGGGAAGTTGGGTTATTTGTTCCTTTAATTTGGGATGGAAGTGTATTTTTGACTATTTTCCATTCAGTACTCTATTTGCACATTTATTCTTCATTTTTTCAGTTCTTCCTTACTATCAAGCCAAGCACAAATGGCTCTTTCTGTTGGAGGTGGCCTGAAATGCCACTCAGATGCTCTGTTTCCATGTTCTCCATATGCTATTACTTTCCATTAATGGCCCATATCATATGAAAACATTTTTTTATTCCATTAGAAAACTAGCTACAAAAGAAAATATTCTTCTGTTACCGATAACACAACTCACATTCAATTAAAGTTGACTGGTGCCATAGAATGCAGTCACACATCACAAGCTAGATAGTGTTCTGTGTTTGTGATGGCAGGGTGGAAGGGAGACAGTGTTAGCAAGCTTGTGAAGCCTCGCAACTCATTTTTGGCACATCAGTACACTGCTGCTGCCAGCTGAATCCAGTGGTGCTAGAAAAAGATAGGTTTCACATGGCACTGAATATATGGCCATTTTTAAGAGTGGCGGGAATTTTAAATCGAGAAAGCTACAAGTAGAAGTTACAGTGATATGAAGAATCTGTCTTCACATTACATACCTAACTTACTGATTATAATGACACTTCCTCTGTGATATTTTGAAATGCATGGAGCATGATACAAATACATTTTGCTTGGCTACAGTATTAGAGGCATTTTAAGTTTAAAGTGGTCAAGGAAAAAAGTTTACATTTTTTGTTAGTTAACTTTAACAAAAAATTTTTGAAAAACGTGCTGTAAAGCAAAGAATTTATGGGGGAATTATTTTGTGGATGAAATAATAAAAGTTTCATTTGCTAAATAATTTACATAGAAATACATATGTATATGAAAGGCTGGTACATTGTTAATCATTATTAATACTAACTTTATGTTAAAGGTAAAAAATAGTAAAATGAAGATACATCAATATTTTGCAAATCTGTTACAAGTGATCAAAATATCCACGGGTGTACTGCCGGTCTACAGTGTCCAACGGGCACAATATTTCGGCCATCATACATGTCGCCATCATCAGGTGAACTGACGGACTGAGCTCCTGTGAACGTGCCGGCACGGAGATCCATACGCTATGGCTGCTCACAGGGAACTGGGTTCAGTTGCGGCGGCGGCTGATATTAATACCCTACGCCCGCGGCGCGCTCGCTCCGCTGTCCGCGCCCTGCGCTACGGTCGTGCAGTGGAACAGATTGCGACGGCGTCTGAGATGACGTGAGAGTGATGGCTCTGTCCGCCTTGGTCGTCACAACTATACGTTTGCTTGATTTACTCTTGATTAACCCAATCGCTGGTTCCCAAGCCTTGCTAAGATTATAGCCACAGCCACGGTTTATGAGGTCGTCATTGGTGCGAATTTCGATGGCCTCTCTAACAATGCTGTCCCAGTATCTTGACGTCTGTACCAGAATCCTTGTGCGTTTATACTCCATAGCATGATTTTCCGACAAACAATGTTCAGCGACTGCCGACTTGCTCGCATACATCAGTCGAGTGTGCCTCTGGTGTTCACGGCATCGATCCTCAACGGTACACATTGTCTGATCAACATACGACTTGCCACATTGACACAGAATCTGGTACACGCCGGCCTTCCTCAAACCAAGGGCATCTTTGGCGCTCCCCACCAGTGCACGAGTTTTATTCGGAGGACTAAACACAGTTCTGACACGGTGTTTCTTCAAAATGTGGGCGATTTTCCCCGAGAGTACACCTGTATATGGAATAAATGCAGTGCCTACCTTCTCCCTCGTGATTTCATCCATCTCCACAGGTTGTGCTGTAGTGGTTGGGTGGAGAGCACGTTGAATCTGCCACTCTGAGTACCCATTTTTTTTTTAAATACAGTTCTCAGATGTTCCAATTCCTGGGGTAGGCTCTCTGTGCCAGAGATTGTGCGCACCCTATGTACTAGAGTTTTAAGTAACCCATTCCTCTGTGAATGGTGGAGGCAGCTTTCTGCGTGCAAATACAGATCAGTGTGCATTGTCTTCCTATACACCCCATGACCTAGGGTGCCGTCAGCCCTTCTCTTGATCAAGATGTCAAAGAAAAGTAATTTACCCTCTGTTTCAGTCTCCATAGTGAATTTGATGTTGTGGTGTATGGAGTTTTCAGTTACGTGGACGACACATTCGTCATATGGCCACATGGTATGGATAAACTCCTTGACTTCCTTAGACATCTAAACTCCATACACCCCAACATCAAATTCACTATGGAGACTGAAACAGAGGGTAAATTACCTTTCCTTGACGTCTTGATCAGGAGAAGGGGTCACGGCACCCTAGGTCATGGGGTGTATCAGAAGACAACACATACTGATCTGTATTTGCACGCAGACAGCTGCCACCACCCTTCACAGAGGAATGGGGTACTTAAAACTCTAGTACATAGGATGCGCACAATCTCTGACGCAGAGAGTCTACCCCAGGAATTGGAACATCTGAGAACTGTATTTCGAAAAAATGGGTACTCAGAGTGACAGATTCAACGTGCTCTCCGTCCAACCACTACAGCACAACCTGTGGAGATGGATGAAATCATGAGGGAGGAGATAGGCACTGCATTTATTCCATATACAGGCGCACTCTCGGGGAAAATCGCCCACATTTTGAAGAAACACCGTGACTGTGGCTATAATCTTAGCAAGGCTTGGGAACCAGCGATTGGGTTAATCAAGAGTAAATCAAGCAAATGTATAGTTGTGACGACCAAGGCGGACAGAGCCATCACTCTCATGTCATCTCAGACGCCGTCGCACTCTGTTCCACTGTGTGAGCGTGGTGCGGGGCGCGGACAGCGAAGGGAGCGTGCCGCAGGCGGAGGGTATTTAAATCGGCCACCGCTGCAACTGAACCCAGTTCCCTCTGAGCAGCCATAGCGTACGGATCTCTGTGCTGGCATGTTCACAGGAGCTCAGTCCGTCAGTTCACCTGATGATGGTGACATGTATGATCGCCGAAATATTGTGCCCGTTGGACACTGTAGACCGGCAGTACACCCATGGATATTTTGATTATCAAATACGCTGGGAGAAACTCAAGAATCACCTGTTACAAGTGGTTCAACGTACAGAAAAGACAAGAGAATATCATAAGACTTCAGAAGAAAGGAAAGAGAGCAACTCAATAAATGTCTAGATTTCAAATAAACAAAAAGAGAGGAAGAAAGAGTTGTGAAGAGTATGTACAGAGAAAGTAAAAGCACAGCCACTCCTGCAGTTATCAGAACCCTATTTAGGTTCATACAAATCTCCATAAACTTTAAGAAAAGCAGTGAAAAGATTAGAATAGCTTCATCCAGACAGTCCAACTTGGAAATAAGCAGTAACAAATACATTAATTGTACCATGGCCACAACTTCCATAATGTTTAAGCAAACATTAATAACATAAACTGAATATGACGGTATTTGAACCAAAGAAGAAAACAGATGAATTTTTTTACAACAGAGATGACTATCAAGCACCTGGCAGATGGGAAGCTAAATTATTTAAAGATCCTGAGAGTAAGAAGCAGAGTCCTGCAAAAAATAGTACAGAGTATTTTCAGCACAGGGAGCTTATAAGAAATTTGAAGCATACTAAAATGGGGCAAATAAATATTTTCATGGACTACATGCTTACACCTCAATGTGTGTGTGTGTGTGTGTGTGTGTGTGTGTGTGTGTGTGTGTGTGTGTGTGTGTGTGTGTGTGTGTGAAGATATTATGATAACTCTAGATTACCTGGTGAATGCACTGAAAAAGACAATGAAACAGCATTTTTTCATCAGGTAGGTAGTTATTGGAACACGTAGTCCACCGTATCAAAACCAACTCCTAAACTTCACTCCACATTAAATGATGAATCCAGAAGTAAAACAGAAACAATGGATTGGTGTTGATAGGTAAACAATATTTTCAGGAGATAATGTTACCATTGCTGATGTATTAACACAAATTGAGAAGCAAATTGTGTGTTTAATATTCCCCTGCTTCATTAAAAACTCACAATCTGCTGAATTGGGGTGAGGGCAAAATGGATCTCCCAAATATGGACATCTACAGACAGACTTTGTAGATAATTTTTCTCTGATTGATGAAGACAAAATTCGAAGTGCTCATCCATCACATGAACAAGCACAAGGTTCACAAGTTGTGCTTGGAATGGTGCTGGAATATTTTATCATGCAATCATCACTGATGAGATCTAACACATGAAACAGGATCTGTTGCTGTGTTCTCATATAGATGATCTAAAGAAAAAGTTATCATTTCTCCAAATAGTTGATAATTTTTTCAGATGGTTGTACTTCCCTATTAGAAAATAAGTATACATTATCCAGTTTGTGTTCAAAAGTATTTGAAATAGAAATTGACTTATTTCTTGCTGCATGTCATGGTAAAATTGTGATGGATGCTATTGGTGGTGCAGTGAAGAGTGGAACCAGATGAAACACAGAAAATGATATGCCGCCTAGGATAAAGATTTTTATGAATGTGCACAAATTCAGACACATAAAAGAATTATGTTTTATGGTTCTGAAAGATGACTTCTAAACTACTGAGTAAGTGTAACTTACATTCAGGTCAAAATTTTTGCTCATACCATCCTCTCATAACTAAGTATGCAAACCATCAAAGATTGTTGGGTATTCGGACGTGTAAAATGATTCTTGTGGGGGAATCGGATGCTGCAGATGAACACACAGTTGGAACAGATGCTGACAAGGATGTGTATGTTGATCTGATACATCTTGGATTGTTTGTCACTGCACACATTTTACATGAGAAAGGTATAAAACAATTTCTATGGCATTTGTGGAAATAGAGAAGTTAAGGTAATGCTTTCGAAACCCATTCCAAAGGCTACAATCTGTTCACACAATATACAAGTGACAGCACTTATTCTTAGAACTGAACAAATTTGAACATTAATAAACTAACCAATGATTATTCAAAAAAGCAATAGATGTTATTACTTATGTCTTTAGTATTTGGACATATGACTGTACTGCAAGATAAATCATATCCATTTTTTATGAGAAAATGTAATATAATGGAAATCTGAAAAACTTATGTATTTAAATCATACAATTTATGGACAGTTTTAGTTTTTTAGACTGGCAAAAACTGCATTAAAAATGACTATTTGCATGAGTCGCGTACAGAACCAAGGGTGTCTCAAATGCAACTAGTTTTTTTTTATATTTACCTTCAAGTTTTCAAGTTTTAGGTACAATTAATGGATGTCTGAAGTAATTAATTCTTCACGTATTTGTATTTTAAAGAGAGGTTGTAATTCTAATAATTTCTGGTTTAAATATAATTTTAAAAGATTCTTTCAGGAGCTACCTTTAATTCCACACAACCAACTGTCTGAACGCATTGTCGATCATTTAGAAAAAGAAATGTTACCACAAAATGAAATGAAACTCGTTTTTCATATGTGTGATTGCTCAGAAGGAAACTTGGAATCACTCTCCTCAGCTGAATTTTATTTTTCATACAACTGACATTTAATGATTATGTATACAGTTTATTTCACTAAGGAATCATTGTATCTGTACCCACTTCAATTACCACAGGCCTACTGATCGTGCAACAAATTCTAATTATTTCAAACATTAATTGGTGAATATTGAGTGCATCAGTCATTTCTACAATGAAATAAAGAAATTTATTAACTAATTTACAAGTCCTATCAATTCTTCATTGCATTTTCTTCATACAAAACAATTTTCAGAATCTTTGGTCATTTGTTGGTAACCTACAAAATATTTTACTGTGTCCTGTAGGTTGTTCATTAAAATTATCTGAACAGAATAGAAACAAAACTTTTGTTTACCTCAGAACAAGAGTAATTAGCCTTTATGTTATACAATAGTCACAACACAGCTGATCCCACACACCCCTCCTCAAACGTTCTGAGAACCATTGGTGCACAGATTACATTAACCTGTCAATACAGCCATATCCTTTAATGACAAGAATCATCTAACATTTACTCACCCGTACCCTCACTTAGAGATCAAGATTATTTTGAGAAAATATTACATTCTTTATAAACTTGACAACTGAAGACAATATGACTCATCATCAAACACTTAGCACACATGCACTGAGTTAATTGCATTGTGAAAGATATGTACAGTACCTATCTATGTTTGTAGTATCTGTACCCAGACACTGGGCTTAATAGACCAAGTATTATTTTGAATGTTATACATACTAGTTAGTTGGAGATGAAAGGAAAAGCAGTCTGCTAATAGAATGAAAAAAGGTTATGCAGGTGTGTCCATCTGAAGCAAGTTTTCAGTTGGTGTATAAGTTTATGGCATTTTTCCATAAATTTAATAGACAAATCGGATGCACATAACAGAGACTTATCATCAATGAACTGTTCTCCTTCACTATTTACAGCAGTCTCCCAATGCTGGGGTGACTTTTTGATTCTGTAATTGTAAAAGTCATCTGGTTTTGAGATGAGGAACTCATCGAGCAATGTTGAAAGTGTATTTTCATCTGGAAAGGAAGTGCCTTGAAGGTTGCTCAATAGAGAGCAGAAAAGGTGAAAATATGTGGGTGCAACATCAAGTGAATAAGATGGGTGTCGAATGACTTAAACCACGTCCTGTGTACTGTTTTTGGTCAGTCTAGTAGAATGCAGGCATGCATTATGATGAAGTGGCATCATCCTGGTTGTTGATCTTTGATTTCATCTGTGAAACATCTCAGTTATTGACATAATTAGCAACAGTAATGAGTGGTTACACCTCTCTGGAGCAATTCATAGTATACCACACTATTGCTGTCCTGCTGCTGTGTTTGGGCTTAACCATTCCTTTTCTTCCCCTTATTTTAGGACAAAGACACCATTTCTTGTCACGATAATGATACAGAACAGGAATGGTTAGTGTTGTTCACAAGCCAACTGATGACAAGTAAGCAGAGATATGCATATGGCCATCCTCTGACTTTTCTGTCTTTAGAGCATGTGGTACACATACATCCAAATTTTGAACTTTCCCACTGCACAGAAAATGTCACAAGATGACAACATTATCAGTTCATCGAATTTGCCAGTTCTCGCGTACAGTGACATGAATCATTGTGAATTAATGCTTTTAAGTGATCTTCATAAAAAAAGCCCCAAAAGCCCTCTTGACCATGGCGAGTCACTAATGATGAAACAGTTCTCCTTAGGAAAAAAAAAAACAAAACATTTTCTTGTCAAGCTCTGTCCAATAGCTTTAATTAAAAACAGGATCCTAATGTTTCTGGCAGCCTCCACTGCTGGTACCCCTTTACAGTACCCAAACAGATGAATATGTCAACAGTGCTCCGATTTCTATACTTGGCACTCCACTTTCTAGTGACCACTGATCCATCAGTTTCACCAAATGACAAAATGATAATTTGTAAACTCGGACAAATGAACTCAAAGAGCAACAGTGAACTACAAATGAAAAAATTGCAATTGATAAATAAACCCTCAGCAACTGGAACACCAACATGGGAAACGAAAGTGTTATGAGCTAATGCACCAGCCTAATATTCAGAAAAAAATGAAAAATATTGGGACACAAAAACAAAATTTTCTTAAGAGTTGCTGAAAACACTGGGGAGAAAAGTGACCATTGATATTAGATCCATCAGCCTCAGTCAGGAAGTGTATACTTTACCGGACTCAGTTTCATCAAATGAACTGTCAAATAAGTCACAAGAATAACCTGATGACAGGAGGACGAACGCTTCTTTTTATGATTGTAACAACCTAATTACTAAAATGTTGTGCTAACTTTACAGCATGACTGAAATATGCAGTGGAAGTGGAGAAACTTTATTTACATCAAATTACAACATTGAACTCCCATTTACTTGGGAAGCTACAGTATAATGGTGTTAAGATAATTACACTTAAAAGAACTGACTCTTAGCTTAGGGAGAGAGAGAAAAAAAAATAAAAAAAAATAACTGGGTCATAGTAATAAATGATATCTTGGGAGGAAAACTGAATACAGAATTGGAAAATATTACTTATGATGTCCCACAAGGTTCAGCATTTGACTTGTCCTGAGCTACATAAATGTTGTGCTGAAGCCATTGGAGGGCCCTTCAAAATCTGCTACGTCTGCTGATGACAGAACTACACTGACAGGGTGTATACATGGACAAGGAAAATAAATTCCCAGATTTTTCCCGGATTTCCCAGTTGAAAATACACTTTCTCCATATTAAGTGACAGTATACTTTTCCTCGGCACTGTAAAACTTATGAGTCCTTAGAATGTTTATGGTTTTCTACACAGACATAGAATTTGCCGGCACTTTAGAAAAGTAAACCCAGGGGGGAACAAAACACGTTTTGGAAAGATCTTACATGCAGCAACATGTACGCTGCATTTTTTCACGTTACAGAAGTATGAATTCGAATTCCACCAAACACTGCATTATACTTTCCGAAGCAATGAAATCGAGATTGCGACGCGCTTTTGTAAGCCAGTCATAGCTCATGTCACGTGATCTCGCCACCTGATGACAGCACAGGACACGTGATGTAGTCAACCAATAGCAAGATCATTCTTAAGTAGCGCAAACACACAAAAAGAAAAGTTAACGGTGGGAATTAATAGACATAGTGTTGCTACAAGAAAAACAAAGCTTTCACAAATAATATTTGACTCTAAGATTAATAAGCTGCAAGAGAAGCTAAGCTTCCACATATAATGCTGATTCTTTTGTGCGTGTTACACTTTGAGATACATCACACAAATGTGCCAGTAAAATTTTTAATAACGACGTAAATGTCTGATCTTCTGGGCTCTAAATTCTTCTAGAATGAGAGTCACACGCTCTGTGATCTAAGAAATTCATTGTACATTCTCACACATAGTTCATCTTGCATAAAAGGAAATTTACTTTGAAAGTAACACTTTTCAAACCATAATTCGCAATATTTTCCCGTGACCTGTTAGAAATTGGTTCATTTTAGCAGTTCCCAGAGAGTGCCAGATAACAGGCGTCACTGCGCTTGCGCAGCTACGACGACGCAGGAAGCCCGCATGTTCGTACATGTAAAACATTAAAAGATCTTGCATTATGTCATAAAAGAAACAAGACATCAAAAGATACTGCAAGAGCATCAGAATTTCGTGAACCATACTAAAATGTATAATTTGGCTTAAAGTGCAAAATCTTATGTCCATATTCAGATGTAAATTTTCTTGAGTACAAGTACTCTATTATCTCATGCTTGGTTCATTATTATGGCATAATGCCATATGAGCTGGAAGATGGAAAACATGCACTTGAAATGCAGCGAACAGTTGAAACTAGCCAACAGTGTGAAATTAAACACTTCGTTTCAAATAAATTGACTGCCTCAGCACAAAAATTAATAAAAGCCAAATCTCTTTAGCAAACAGACAAAAATAACTTCATTGTTCTGCAAGGTGATTAATGCTTGACTGTCAGAAAGGCGGAAATAAAACCTGAAACTAACAACATATTTTAGCCTTCCGTAATTATGCAAACGTATTTTAATTCATTTGGTAGCTCCCAGCCACAGAAATCCTTTTTGTGTACATTTAATGTGAGTGCAATAACCGAAGAGGAAACAGCAAAATCACTAAACGTAAACACAGGTCATGTGGAGACAAACGACCTCCTCACTACAACTCAAGACTGCTCTGTGCATCAGCCCCGGATCTACGATTTCCGAACCGGAGCAATTTAGATAGTGGCGCCAAGCCACACATCTGTAGTGGGAGAAGGTACTACTCACATGCGACTCAACTGCTCACGCGCAAGAGCCTGCCCGCAACTGCTCAATTTAATCTAATGTAAACAGCTGTCATGTCACGCTCATAGGAGGCAATTTGTTGTTAGGAAGCACTGCATATTTTTCCTAAAGCCTTTGACACTTTTTTTTTTTTTTTTTTTGTGGTTTTAGGGCGCACAACGTCAACGGTCATTAGCGCCCAGACTACTTTAGGAATGCACCGCGAGTCACAAGTTTAAAACAGCAACGAAACGGAAAACACGATGAAAGACATACTGACAGGCATAGGATTAAAAAAGAAAATAGCATATTCAAATGTCCTTTGAGAGGGTTGTCAAACTGATAAAATGAAGAACGCGAGCAGCTGCTCGTGGGTCATCCGCTAAAATGGCTTCTACAGTACATGGCAGGCCAAGATCGAGACACAGGGTGTTAAAATCCGGACACGACGTTAAAATGTGGCGGACCGTCAGCAATTGCCCACAGGGGCAGAACGGCGCCGGCGCAGCCGTCAGCAGATGGCGATGGCTGAACCGGCAGTGGCCAATTCGCAACCGGGCCAAAACTACCTCCTCCCGCCGAGAAGGGCGTGAGGAGGACGTCCAAGCCACGGGAAGAGCTTTCAAGGCCCGAAGCTTGTCGTCTGGAAGTGCAGCCCAATCGGCATGCCACAGCGATACAATGCGCCGACAAATTACCCTGCTACAATCTGACGAAGGGACACAACAAGAAGCTGTCCGAGGCTGGAGGACCGCAGCCTTGGCCGCGGCATCTGCAGCTTCGTTCCCAGGGATACCGACATGGCCAGGAACCCACATAAAGCTAACCGGAGAACCGACGTCCACCAGCTGCTGAAGAGAGCGTTGGATCCGGTGCACGAAAGGGTGAACCGGGTACGGATCACCGAGGCTCTGGATAGCGCTCAGGGAATCGGAGCAGATGACATATGCAGAATGTCGGTGGCGGCAGATGTAAAGGACAGCCTGGTAGAGGGCAAAGAGCTCAGCTGTGAAGACCGAACAATGGCCATGGAGCCGATATTGGAAACTTTGTGCCCCGACAATAAAAGGACACCCGACCCCGTCATTGGTCTTAGAGCCATCTGTATAAATGAAGGTCACATTAATGAACTTCGAACGAAGTTCGACAAAACGGGAGCGGTAGACTGAACCGGGGGTAACCTCCTTCGGGAGCGAGCAGAGGTCAAGGTGGACGCGAACCTGAGCCTGGAGCCAAGGTGGCGTGTGGCTCTCGCCCACTCGAAAGGTGGCAGGGAGTGAAAAATTAAGGTGTTGAAGGAGGCGACGAAAGCGAACTCCAGGGGGTAGCAGGGCGGAGACATACAACCCGTATTGACTGTCGAGAGAGTCATCAAAAAAGGAACGATAAGACGGGTGGTCGGGCATTGCCAGTAGCCGACAGGCATACCGACAAAGCAGTATATCGCGCCAGTAGGTGAGTGGCAACTCACCAGCGTCAGCATGAAGACTCTCGACGGGACTAGTATAAAACGCTCCGATCGCAAGTCGTAACCCCCGATGTTGTATGGAGTTGAGGCTGCGTAAGATGGATGGCCGTGCAGAGGAGTATACGAAGCTCCCATAATCCAGATTGGAGCAGACGATCGACCGATATAGGTGAAGTAGGAGGGTTCGATCCGCTCCCCACGACATACCACTGAGAACACTGAGGACATTGAGAGAATGGGTACAACGGGCAGCCAAATAAGACACATGTGGAGACCAACTAAGTTTCCTGTCAAATGTAAGACCTAAAAATTTTGTTGTCTCCACCAATGGGAGAGCAACGGGACCGAGTTGTAAGGACGGTGGGAGAAACTCTTTGTAGCGCCAGAAGTTAATACAGACCGTCTTCTCGGCAGAAAAACGGAAGCCATTGGCGACACTCCAGGAGTAAAGACGGTCAAGAGAACGCTGAAGACAGCGCTCCAGGAAACAAGTATGCTGCAATAGATGGTAAAATCGTCCACGAAAAGGGAGCCTGATACAACAGCTGGGAGGCAATCCATTATTGGATTGATCGCTATGGCGAAGAGAGCGACGCTCAAAACTGAGCCCTGTGGCACCCCATTCTCCTGGCGAAAGGTGTCTGACAGGACAGAACCCACACGTACCCTGAACTGTCGATCCATTAAAAAGGAACGAATAAAAAGAGGGAGGCGACCGCGGAGGCCCCATGTATGCATGGTGCGGAGAATGCCCGCCCTCCAACAGGTGTCGTAAGCCTTCTCCAAATCAAAGAACACAGCCGCGGTCGGGCGCTTCCGCAAGAAGTTATTCATAATGAAGGTCGACAAGGTAACCAGATGGTCAACAGCAGACCGGCGCCTACGAAATCCACATTGTACATTGGTAAGGAGGCGTCGAGACTCGAGCAGCCAAACTAATCAAGAGTTAACCATTCGCTCCATCACTTTACAGACACAGCTGGTAAGCGAGATGGGTCGATAACTGGAAGGCAAGTGCTTGTCCTTCCCCGGCTTAGGAATCGGGACAACAATAGACTCGCGCCAGCATGCGGGAACATGTCCCTCAATCCAGATGCGATTATAAGTACGAAGAAGAAAGCCTTTACCCGCAGGAGAAAGGTTCTTCAGCATCTGAATATGAATAGAATCAGGCCCTGGAGCGGAGGACCGTGATCGGCCAAGTGCGTTTTCGAGTTCCCGCATGGTGAATGGGGCATTATAACTTTCACGATTCGAGGAGCGGAAGTTAGGTGGCCTAGCCTCCTCTGCCTGTTTGCGGGGGAGGAAGGCAGGGTGGTAATGAGCGGAGCTCGAAACCTCTGCGAAAAAGCGGCCGAAGGCATTGGAGACAGCCTCAGGGGCCACAAGGACGTCATTCGCGACCGTCAAGCCAGAAACCGGTGAGTGGACCTTAGTGCCAGATAGCCGGCGCAGGCTACCCCAGACAACAGAAGAAGGAGTAAAACTGTTGAAGGTGCTTGTGAAAGCAGCCCAGCTGGCTTTCTTGCTTTCTTTAATAATACGACGACACTGTGCACGTAATCGTTTATAATTGATACAATTCGCCACTTTAGGGTGGCGTTTAAAGGTGCGTAAAGCACGTCGACGAGCACGTAAAGCGTCTCTACATGCTGCGGTCCACCAGGGGACCGGTACGCGACGTGGAGAAGAAGTAGGGTGACGGATGGAATATTCAGCAGCAGTGAGAATGACTTCCGTGAGGTGTGCGACCTGACT
Source organism: Schistocerca nitens (assembly GCF_023898315.1). Lineage (NCBI taxonomy): Eukaryota > Metazoa > Arthropoda > Insecta > Orthoptera > Acrididae > Schistocerca > Schistocerca nitens. Next base: position 54,151,046 of record NC_064624.1, on the reverse strand, counting down.
ATCGCAGCTTGTGAATGTTTGATCCTGAAAGGTCGCCCTGGAAGAGAAGAGCCCCCACAGTCTGCTTTGGAGATGTTCCAACTAGATGAGCACGGAGAGGGGGTATGCTGCAGGAGACGGATAACACACGGGAAGTGGTCGCTCGAATATGTATCAGAGAGTGCATACCACTCGAACCGGCGTGCAAGTTGGGGAGTACATATAGAGAGATCTAAATGGGAATAGGTGTGAGATGTGTCCGAAAGAAAAGTAGGGGCGCCAGTATTGAGGCAGACAAGATTGAGCTGGTTGAAAAGGTCTGCTAACAGGGAGCCCCTCGGGCAGGATGCTGGAGAGCCCCAAAGGGGATGGTGGGCATTGAAGTCTCCAGTTAACAAAAATGGTGCAGGTAGCTGAGCAATAAGTTGCATCATGTCTGCCCTGGTAACGGCAGACGACGATGGAGTGTAAATGGTACAAATGGAAAATGTAAAAGTGGGGAGACTAATGCGGATGGCAACTGCCTGCAGGCCGGTGTGCAACGTGATGGGATCGTAGTAAATATCATCCCGGACCAGCAACATAACCCCTCCATGTGCTGGGATACCTACCACAGGGGGTAGGTCAAAACGCACAGAGGTGTAGTGTGCCAAGGCAATTTGATCGCATGGGCGTAGCTTCGTTTCCTGGAGGGCTACGACGAGCGGACGGTGCAAGCGGAGCAGCAACTTCAAGTCCTCTCGGTTGGAGCGAATGCTGCGAATATTCCAGTGAATAAGTGCCATCGTAAGGAAAAAAAAAAAAAGGAAGATGAAAGAAGGGGTCACCTCGAAGGCCGCTGAGGGCCTGGCTTCGAGCGAGCACTGCCGCCGCTATCAGTAGGCAGACAGTCAGCGTCCATTGGGTCTATAGGTTCATCGGCCATCTTGGGAAGATGGCCGGGAGGGGGAGCTTCCTCCGCCGGTGAACGGCCAGATGTTCGGCTACCAGCGGTGCGGCCAGGCGAAACGGATGACGGCCTGGGGCGGCAACCGCTGGGTGGCGCAGGAGAAGAAATGCGCCGTGGCGGAGAAGGAGAACTGTGCTTCCTATTAGCCTTCTTGGAAGGTCGTTTGGTGGAAGTACCGGTCGAAGGCTGGGAGGTCGAGGTACGTAGGAAGTCTGCACGGGACGGTTCCTTCTTGAACGCCCGTGCATCTGACTTCTGGGTCTTCGTCTTAGCAGAAGCTGATGAAGGGGCTGGTGTCTGTGGGGTGATGGGAGGAAGAGGAGACGTCAACCGCGCGATCTTAGCACTGGCCGAACGGACGACCGTGGTGCTGAAGGTCAGATCGCATGTCTGGGTTGCCACCTCCCTGGTAGTCCGAGGAGAGGCGAGGACAGTACTGTATTTCCCCACTGGGAGCAGCGTGGGCTTCCTACTAGCCAATAGCTTGCGAGCAGCCGAGGTGGACACTTTCTCTTTGACCCAAATTTCTTGGATACAGCGTTCTTCCTTATAGACAGGACAGTCGCGGGAGGATGCGGCATGGTCACCCTGACAGTTCACACAACGAGGAGACGGAGGTGGACAGTCACCCTCATGGGCATCCCTGCCACAAGTGACACATTTAGCCGCATTGGAAGAAGACTGGCGAGTGTGACTGAAACGCTGACACTGGTAGCAGCGCGTAGGTGTCGGGACATAGGGGCGAACAGAAATAACCTCGTAGCCCGATTTGATGCGCGATGGCAGCTGAACACTATCGAAGGTCAAGAAAAGTGTCCGGTTCGGTACAAGGTCATTGTTGACCTTTTTCATGACCCTATGGACAGCCGTCACGCCCTGCTCAGCGAGGAAAGATTGAATCTCCTCGTCAGTCTAGCCGTCGAGGGATCTAGTATAGACCACACCACGAGACGAATTCAAAGTTCGGTGAGCCTCCACCCGGACAGGAAATGTGTACAGGAGTGTGGCCCGAAGCAGTTTTTGTGCCTGAAAGGCGCTCTCAGTTTCGAGTAATAAGGTACCGTTACGCAACCTGGTACAAGATTTGACAGATCCGGCTATGGCATCGACGCCCTTCTGGATAACGAAAGGGTTGACAGAGGAAAAATCCTTTCCGTCCTCAGATCGAGAAACGACAAGGAACTGTGGGGCAGGCGGTAGTACTTTTGTCACTGGTAGCTGGTCACGTTTCCGTTTTTGGGCAGAAGTCGAGAGAGATGGAGTGAAATCCATTGCGGAGGAATCCCCCATGATTGCCAGCTTCTCCGATGGCGCGCTCCTTCCTTGTGGGGACCCTCTCAGAGGGCACACCCGCCTTAGGTGAATGTTTACACCTCAGGTCACACCTCCCGAGAAACAGACGGAGGGACCAATCGGCATGGTCAGAAGGTATCAGCTCAGGCAATCACCCCTCCCCGGGCCTGGCCTTTACCAGGGCGTACGCGCGTGCCTTACGTGTCTACCCAGGGCGGGGAATTACGCGTTACCCCGTCACCGGCTACGCGTGCGAACGCGTGGGTCGGCCTTCAGGTGCGCACAGGGAGGAAGGAAGAAGAGGAAAAAGGAGAGAGAGGGAGAGAGAGAGGGAGAGGGAGAGGGAGAGGGAGAGAGGGGGAGAGAGAGAGAGAGAGAGAGAGAGAGAGAGAGAGAGAGAGAGAGAGAGAGAGAGAGAGAGAGGACAGTGTCTCAAACGCCGAGGCGGAGACCAGAGAAGGCAAGGAGAAGAAGGCAATGAGAAGGCAAGGAGAAGAAGGCAATGAGAAGGCAAGGAGAAGAAGGCAATGAGAAGGCAAGGAGAAGAAGGCAATGAGAAGGCAAGGAGATTATGCAGGGGAAAGAGTAAGGAAGACAGTGAGGTGGAGAAGAGCAAAGAAAGGAACCAACCAAAGGAAGGAAGAAACGAGAAGTGAAAAAGCAAAATGACCGCAAATAGAGGTCGTGGAACCGTCCGTCTCCGGACGCAGGCGCTAACTACCCTCTTGAGGGGGAGGGACTCCTTTTAGTCGCCTCTTACGACAGGCAGGAATACCTCGGGCCTATTCTTACCCCGGACCCGCAGGGGGGTGACACAATTTGGTTGGCAGACACTTGTATGAGCACAGTGTTTTGTTGTTGTATATGGCACATTTCCTTTGCAACTTAAGTCTTATTTTCATTTTTGTTTCTCTCGTTCATGTTTCGTTGCTGCAGTATTATTCTGCAAAAGCGGGATACAGTAAAATCCTTCGTTAGAGTATTGGCTCTTACCAGTCAAAATCACAAAAATTTAACTGGTAACTAAAGCAATGAAAAATTCCCAGAATTCTTAACAATTTCCGGGTTTTTCCCAGGTCGTATACACCTTGACTGATAACTGATGAGCACATTCATACCAGAAACAACCAGGAGAATAATGGAACATGCTTGCAACTGGTTTACAGGCAACAGAACAAAAATTCTATGTTTACACTTACAAAAATACACATAATGCAGCTCCAACCAAATCCAAATGACTCACAGATACAAGGAGGAGATATCAATGACGGACACTGGATAAGGATCCATATGTGAAGTTCTTAGGCGTTCAAATAGATAAATTAAGAAGGCCCCAGAATGAGAACAAGTTAACCAAAAAGCTCAGATCTCTTTGCCTTGCAATTATAAATGTTCCTCCAGAGTTGCAAAAATGCTTCCTTGCGTGCTTTCACTCAGTACTAACCTATAGGATAATCTTATAGAGCAGGGCAGCATGCAATAGGGACGTAATGTGATGTTGACAACTGAACATTGCATAAATCTCTTCACGCACCTTGGATATCTTGCACCAACTGTTGGTATTTATGTTAAATAACAATATAAATATTTTATTTATTTCCAGAGGGCCATTCCAGAAGATAATTCCAAAAACAAATCAAAAATCCAAAAGAAGACATCAGTATTGTCTTTAGGTGAGTGACACTGAATGGATCATCTTGACAAGTTTACCAATTTGTTGACCCCATTTCAATTAGAAATCCAAGCAGACACCAAGGAATTGTACATAGTACATTTCATTTAGTGAATGACCTGTAGTATCTACTTCTATCAGTAACAGGTCATTTCTGATTGCTTTCAATCATATAAAATGAGTCTTCAAAGGATAAGACATGGATCTGTAGTGGTAAACCAGTTGTACACCTCATCAGCTATCATGTGATCTGTGCCTTGTTAGTTTGAGAATGGGAATTTTGACTGATATGCCTGTGCCATCAGCAGACATTATACTATGTAAAACAACTTCATGGGAAAATTAATAAGATTGCTGAAGTATCTGACTGACAAATTATATGAACAGCCACTGTATTAAGAACATAAATGGAGAAGCAGCCAGAATAAAAGCAACTAGAATAGCTGTAAAATGAGCCCATAAATGGTGCCCTGCAGAGAACCATTAGAATGACGGAGAATCAAGAAATTAGTCGATATGCCAGATGGTGATCAATCAGTAAGTATGGAATGAATCAACTATGATAGCAGCTGGAATTAAGTTACATATAAATGTTCACTTTGTTAATAATTAACTACTGTTCTCGAAACAAGCAACAACAATAGTAAGGGTAATGTGCTGTAATGTAGAAAACTGGAAGTTTGTTGGTGGTGATCATGATCTGTTATTCAACTTATGTAATGTGGTGAAGGAACATTTTAGTGATATTAAAACTGAATTGAATCTGAAGACTATGGAATTCTGTAACAAACTGAAGAAAGTGGACAATATTAGAAAACACAAAGATGAACCGAAAATAAAAGGGATGGAAAATAATCAGAAATAAGAGTATCTGGATGGTGTGACACTGCATGGGAACCTGTATAAAAGAGCACTTCTTAACAGTGATCTCCCTGAAGTATCGATCAGCTATAAGGGCTGCAGATCCAACCTTGAAATGTCCTTCAGCTCACAGTATAATATATTCTTTACTGGTGGGGGTTTCTGAAAGGCTCCAAGTGCCTCCCCTTCCAACAATTTGGATTAACTATGATGCTACATGAAAGCACCAGTTAGTTTCCTGAACTGACATGGTTGCGCATGGATGGCTCAAATCTGTCAGCTGGATGCTTAACAAGCTGAAAAGAATATTGATATATGTGATCAGTAAATGAAGAATCTGACCCTAAACACAGCTGTGAAAAGTGCTTTAATATTGTATATGCATGCATATAAATCATATGGTTCTTTTGTAAATAAAGGCTTTGCTGGCACGTATTGAAGTAAAAATGTTACCCCAATTCTGTATCTTTATTTATGGCACAGTTATAGCCTAGTGAAAAGTGATGATTTTAAACACCCTGAGGAATTTCTTGTACAAGTACAATTCGTTTTAGTCAAATATGCTAACATTGATTTGTCTTTATGTCTTGCAATTTCCATGAAATTACATTTGCTTTCAACACTAACCTCTACCCAGGCCAAAGATGGTGTGTGTTATGGTCGTTCATTCTTTGATTTACACATTGCTTTCCATAAATGATGTGGATGCATGTGGAATGAGCCAGACTGAAAATTTAAAGGCAGAAGCTCCCACAGCAATTTACTTCTGTGAAGTATACCAGTAACCATCTTTGTGAGACTAGTGCCCATCTACTCACACTGCAAATAGATTATTTTGTACAGTGTATGTATATTAACTACTATGGAAAGTATCACTGTTGCTCGTACTACATTACTCAGCTACTTATTTACCTAGTATTTCCACATACATCGATACTCCGCCTAATGGTGTGTGGTGGCGGGTACCTGTACTGCCACTGGTCACTTCCTGTCCCATTCCACTCACAAATAGAATGAGGGAAGAAGATCATATATGTGACTCCATAAGAGCCATGAGCTCTCGTATTTTATCTTCGTGGTCCTTACACGCAATGTATGTTGGAGACAACAGAATCGTTCAGCAGTCAGCTTCAAATGGCAGTTCTTTTAAGTTTTTCAAATAGCATTCCTCCATCTGAGGTCATGAAGCATTTCCATAACACTTGTGTGTTGTTTAAACTTACCAGTAACAAATCAAGCAGCCTGCCTCCGAATTTCTTCTCCAGCAAAGGATTAATACACTTTTACACAGAAATTATGTCTGTTGTCTACTTATTGCTGAAGTCTAAACCCATTCAACACAAAAACTGAAGTTAAGTGGAAGTTGCATCCCCGAGAGAAATTATTCTGATGAGCGCAAGAGAGTCGCTAATAAGGTAGTACTGAAGTGTTGTTTTAGACACATGATATCTACTGAAAACTAAATATTCCCATTTATCCACTCTACAACCAATCAAAGCAGCAAAACCACGCCCTCATATTCTACACACAGAATATGAAGGGACCCAACTCACTGAACGTAAGAATAAAAAATATACTTATGCTTAATTACATATTCATTCTGTATGCATTCATCCAAATAAATCTGCAGAACACTGTGCTCTCTCTCACCTCACCCCACACCTTACTGTTTGCAATATCATTCCTTTGTACAACACCTTATTCTGCAATTAGCTGTGTTTTACTGGAACTGGCTGAAGGTTGTAACTATCAAATTTATCTGAACATACAACTGTCTGATACTCCATATGTTCTCCGATTAGTCACTGCATAGTCTGTCTGTGTTCTTTCCCAGAACACCTGCTCCCAACTCACATTTCTGCCATCCACTTTTCTGCATGATGCTTGACAGTTTCAAAAGATGATTCCCCCCATCTCAATGATCACATCTCCGAATCTCACTTTTCCATATCTTCACTATAGCTGAACAAATTTCTTTGCATGATAAAAATCAAGCATCTGCAGTCTAATGCCTTGCCTTAATTATACCATGTAACAGGTGGATGGCACAGCCATAACCAGCACTTAAAAAAAAAAAAAAAAAAAAAAAAAAGAAGAGAGAAAAGAAATATCTTTGAGACTTTCTTACATCTATAAAACCATGTGCCACTACAAACCAACCTCCACATTAGAATTTTGAAGCACTGCCATATAAGCCCATCATGAAATTTAGCTGTTGGAACCTTAATGCAAGACATGGGCTTTCAGTTAGCAGCACATCTGTATCAGCCTACAAGAGCACCAAAACTTCGGAGAAATTCAAACAACTGAGAATCACTCTTCAACAGCACGCAAGTGATAAAAATCACTGCAACTTCTTGATGTCAACATCTAATCTCATGAATCTCTCACTAGGTGATGAGTCCTTTCTACTATTATCTTCCTCACTAATGGTATCTTCACATATGATAGCAATTAGAATCAAGAAAATAATAAAACACAGGAAATAATAATATGCAATGAATGCACATAAAAATTAAGCCTGACAAACAAATTTCCAATGCAGAAACAACACATCTGATGTAGGAACTAGTTCGGACAGGTTTTCAGAAAAAATCCAGTGGTCACTGTAAATCAGGTACCTAGGTGTACAGTAACGAAGACTTGCTCTAGCTTCTCATACAATTACTTAATAAAATTCCCAATTCTACAATTACTACAGAATCTTGCTCACCATGTGCCAATATCAAAATGATCAGCTCTATTTTTATGCATCATTAAGCCCTAGCATTTTATGCTCCTGAGACCACAAAGACTGCATGTCACTCCAACTGACTTCACAACTGCATGTGCTACTCAGGATCACTGTCATGGTCCAGATTCTACTTGTAGATCCACTCAGGTGCCTAGCACTATTCAGTCTAAGTTATGTATTTTCAATGTAACAACTGGAGTACATGTCATTGATTTCAGTGCCAACCACATGACACGGTTTCCCAGGCCACACAATCAGCAACACACTGTTCTGCACACTTGCATTGGGAGCAGCACTCCATGCAGCAGACACTATCTCTGCATCACTGACCCTGGTGCCACAGAGCCTTCTTGTACGACCCGTGACCTCTCTGGATGAATACGAAGGCCAGTATGGTCTTTTCTATTTTCACAATAAGTGGTCACCAACTACAATCCAGCCACTTTGACAACTACAGCTATGCCCTAGGACACCCTACGGTTCATTGTTTTGGCCATGCTCCTAGTTTGCACATCACTGACTACTATGCATAGCGTTCTCATTTCTGTAAAACCTTTTTTGTAGAACAACACTTCTACTGTTTTACTTACTGATCTGTCTACTTGTAATGCCAATACACCCCTTTCATTTGTTTAAAATGCCATATGAGTCTCTTTGGCATTAAGTCTGTCTGAAAGCTGTGAATCAGCTACACTCTTTTACATACTGTCTGAGCTGTGTGCTTCTATAATCACCATGCATTTCAGTGTCTGAAGAAGCCAACATTTCAGTGTCTGAAGAATCTTTTACAGCCATAGGAAGCTTGTTAAAGAGAACTGAGATCAAGAGTGAATGTCTACCCAACCTTCTGCAGTTGTGTTTAATGTTCCCCAATCTTCATCTAATTTTATTCATGTGACATGTTTTCAATGTGAGCACCTTTTTCCCTCAGCAAGGTTATAAAGCATATTATGACAAATAATCATTCTTCATTAGAACTGCCATATCTCTAATGGTGAGGTCATACATGGCTTCATCTATGAACAGTAATTCACCAAAAGTCATACACAGAGTTTCTCTCTGACTGACAAATTTATAACAAATACAACAGGTACCACAGAAGCTGCCCACAATATATATAGGTTGTGGCCAAGGTATCAGGGGTGATCTATAACACATGAATTTTAACTTTTTTTCAAAATGCTTGTTTTGGGACAAACTCATGAATAGCTATGATTCACTCAGAAGGTAAGAATGCCCAACATTCTTTTGAATTGTATTAGTCCCAAGTTACTGAAAGGAGGAATATTTCTCAAATGACCTATGGTTAAAGTTCACACTTTGTCTAAATGTGAAGTGTATCTATCACGCACTGCCATTATACAGTACGTTTGATATCAACAGTGGCTATGGAAAACAGGATTATACCAGCCCCTGCCACCAGTTCATTCCATCTCTATTTAAAAGTCAGCATGTAACAGGTAATATGGAAGTCAAGTGGATGAGTAGAAGAATACTCTACAATTACAAACAGTAACAAGTTCCACAAAACTGACAATCTGTGAAAATTACACTGCAATACATCCTTTACTCAACACAATTAACAGATCACTTTTTGCCTCACTCTGCATGCAATAATTCAGGGATGTGAATACTTACAATATTCTCAGTTACATTCACTTCAACATTTACTTCAGGCTCCTCCTTGACAATATCAGTGGACCAAGATAGTTCCAATAGATCTTCAACACACTGAAAAAAGAAAACAATCTCTGAATTATAACTGCTTGCTAACTTCTGTACATGTCACACAGCTCTCAATATTTCTTTCTTATGAATATTGTCTAACTTTGCACATATTCTTATCACTTGGTAAAAGTGTGTCATAACGCATTCAAATCAGTTCTTATGTGTCTCGTTATGCTAACAGCCACTGAGAAGTATTTATATTGGGAAGCTTTCACTTTCTATTCCTGTCATATAAGCTACACTGATTTCAGTGGCACTAGAGTCTACTCTATAGTGTGGTCATACTCCCATTTACAAAGACGTTATATGTGTGTCAACATTTCAAAATTAAACTCAAATAATATAGAGATGCCAATAATCTTCTAGCTGTAAACCCATAAATAAGATGACTTTTTGGTCATTAATCTAATGAATATGGCAGTCCACACATTATATCAAAATTAACCAAATTTAATGCTATTTACAAAGCTTCTTGCTCTGTCACCATGTACTTTCAGTGCCTGCTCTTTAGGGAACAATGCAAATTTGTCATGTGTACTGGAGGAAAATCACAAGGAATTACATACAGCCAATGCAAGATTTGATGTAAGTACTACAGTGAACAGTGACTAGGAAGTCTAAAATATATACCCACAAGTATCTATAGTTCCAAATATTCTGTTATAGCACTATGAAACAGAGGCCATTACTTCCAATAGGAAGCCTTCCTTGCTCCGTTCATACCAAATATGTATTTAAAGCATTCATTACATACAATAACAATAAAAAATTGAAGAAGGGTAATGGTTACTAAAAATATGATTGTTACAAGGGCAGATAAAATATTATTGGTAATAACAAAGACATAGCAAATGTAACTAGAGTCAACTGAAAGTCCACAAAAATTCTTGAAAATAGTTGGTATCACAGGTTACAATTGTTCACCATCCATGGTAATTTAGCTTGAATGCCCCATATTTGTATCATGACATACTTGCTACACTTCATGCACAATACAGTGTTTGTGCTAACAGCTGCATTACACTCAGAGCCATCCACATGTTGTTTCAGTTCTGTATCTTGCTTTACCCAAACACTAGGTCCTTCAGCCTTCACTGGGTGTTCAAGACAGTGAAAAAAAGCAAACAAGTGAAGTGATCATGGCTTCTGTGCCTTATTCCTACATGGCTACTTCTTAGAGAGAAGTTGGGGAGCAGGAACAGAGAGAGAGAGAGAGAGAGAGAGAGAGAGAGAGAGAGAGAGAGAGATAGAGAGAAGTACCTTCAAACTGATCTTGTGCAGGTAGAAGCTGACAAGGCCGTAACACTAATAATCACACGTATTCATCAATTAGAACCAGGCAGCAAGAAAATGTGGATGCCACAATTCAAATATTTGAAACCAAAGCTTTGTTTATTCTTGAATGCAGGCACAACAGAAGGAGACTGCCCACCAAATATAAACCAAAATTAGTTCTTATGTATCAAGCAGCAATCAGCATACACAGTATCCATACATATTATGGAAGTGGATGTGTTTCACATCTCCTCCTAAACCACTGGACTGGCTTCAACCAAGCGAGGTACACACATACTTACCATCTAGACGAAATTATGAAGAAGGTAAGAACCAACAATCTCGTATGTAGGTGAGTGACAATGTGAAGAGAGCAGGGGGAGGAACAGCAAACAGAAAGAGGTGGCAGGAAATCATGGACAGAGATAGGGCAGAGCAGATGGACAGAGATGGTTGGCTTGTTGAATGATTAACGGGACCAAAATACTAGGACATCTGTCCCTTCTTCCATGAACAAACAGGCCTACGTGATTGTAGATGGGAGAGAGCCAACCGCATACAACCCAGAGGAAGAAAACCCCAAGGCTACAAAAGGTCAACAACGCTGATGAGATACAGAAAGAAGAAAGGGAGACAGAGGAAAAAAGACAGGCAACATGACCCATTTAGGGAGCAGCTGGAAGCCTCAGAGATCAGAATGCAATGACTGGTCAAACATCCCCCAATCCCTACCACTTACCAGATGTACTCGACTCAGAAGCTGCCTAGGAAAAGCTAGCAACACAAACAGGGCAAGAGAAGCACAGGGACAAAAGATGAATTACTGCAACACATCATGCGAGAGGGGGAAGAAGCAGAAAAGAGCAGGTAGGGTGATAATCGAGCTGGACCACCAAGCCCCAACTGTCACAGCCTTGACTGTTCAGAGATGGCAACAGTTTTCTGCCAACCCTTCAATGGACCAATCAGGTTAAGTGACTCACTCAAAGAGAATGGCAAAAGCCCTCTTCATGAATAAAACATAAAACTACGTCAGTCACTGAGGCATCATCTCCTAACACCACAGGTAGCGAGTTTAGGATTCCACCAAAGGGTGGCTATGTTGGGACAGTACAGCAAAATGTGGACTGCTGTTGAATGAAAACCACAACAGTGGGGTAGAGGAGAAGACCATGAGTCAGCCAGGTATGGCTGGAATGGAGCTAGCAAACGACACTAGAATCCTTTTCAGAGGCCTACATGGAGGACCACCATAGATTAATAATCTCCTTTATCACTGATAGTTAGCTGAAGTCAGAGTGATCCATTGCATATTCCACATTCCTAAAACTTGATGGTGTAACACCAATCAGAGGTCTGTTTCCAGAATAGTGATTGCTCGAGCTGGTTTACCATATCCAGTTTGGCCAAGCTACCATCAAGTTTATTCTCTGTGATCCCAACCTGATATGGGGTCAAGACAATGATCACTGAACTACACTGGCAAAAATCCGGAATTCCCATCGACTGAGAAGTGAAGACCAGTCCCAAAAAGCGGTATGTCCCTGCCACACGGAGTAGTTGGTCAAGATAAAGGTCTGGTTGTGAATGAACCGTACGACATCAACAGAAGTCCATGACATGAGTCTTGGCAGCTGAAAACTGAAAGACATGGGTGAGCGCCCATTACTGTGCCTTTCATAAGGTGCCTTGTAGCCTGCATTAAGTGACACCCACACTAGAGAAGTGATAGTATGGGCGAAAGTTGTCAGCATACAGGGAGAATGATACTGAGGACCTCACAGCTGCTGGTGATCATTGGCAGCTATTAGAAAGTCAGTGGCACTCAGTACAGAGTCCTGCGGGATCACGTTCTCTTGTATATGGTGGTGGGGGTGAGGGGTGTTGGGAGAAGAACTAACTTGAACCCAGAATATACAGTGCGACAGGAAATTCTGGATAAAAATTGGGAATTATCCCGAGACCCCACTCATGTGAGGTAGCAAGGCTATTGTGTAAAATCAACCTGGGATGTAACCAGAAGACCTCAAGACTTAACGAGCCACATAGCCACAAGTTTATTGTGCATTCAAACAACTTACAGAGAACATTGGTGAAACTTACTGAGCAGTAACTGCCAATCTGTAGATAGTGCTTACCCAGTTTCAGCACTGGGACAATGATACTTTCTCATCATTGCAATGAGAACTGGCCCTCTGTCCAGATGCAGCTAAAGATGGCAAGGATATGATGCTGACAATCCACTGATAGGTGCTAGATCATTTGGTTGTGGATGGGACCTGGCCCTGGGGCTGTATCAGGGCAGAGGGCTAGGACACTGATGAATTTCCACTCATTGAAAGGAGCTTTATATGGCTCCAGGTGGCATGAAAAAATCCCTTTTGCTCCACCCACACTGCCTGAGAACATGAAAGACGGGTTGATAATCTTTAGATGCTGTGACTCGAGCATAATGCAGAGCAAAACATTCGGCAATGGCATCCGGGTCAGTGGAGACAATGCCATTAAAATTAATAGCAGTTCCACCTACTAGGGACTGGTGCGAATGGGGACACTTGGTCTTATGCCAAACTTGTGAAGGAGAGGTATGGGGTCCGATGGTTGAGACATACTGATTCCAACACTCCTCATTTTATCAGGTGACACACTCAGGCATGAAGCCATTTAAAGTCAATGAGATGCTTCATCAATGGGTGCCACTTACAGTGCTGTAGAGTCTGCCTGCTACCTCTAATAGCCCCTGCAATTTCTGATGACCACCGGGGTACTCTCTTCTGCCAAAGCAGGCTTGAAGAACAGGGGAATACTGTATCAGTTGCCTAAGGAATGGCTGTAATTATATTCTGGACTGCCTCGTTGAGGTCTCCATGCGGTGGGGAGTCAGGGCATACAACAGAGGCAAAAGCACTCCAGTCAGCAAAGTTGAGAGCCCATCTGGGCAGTCATCCAGGGTAGTGATGCTGACAGAGGGACAGGAAGATTGCAAAGTGGTCGCTAATACACAAGTCATCATGGATTCCCCAGTGGATGGATGGGAGAAGACAAGGGCTGCAAATGGAAAGGTCTGTGGCGGATAAAGCCCTGTGTGCAATGCTGAAGTGTGTGGAGTACCAGTATTTAACTGACACAGGCCAAGTTGCACCAGTAAGTTTCTGAGGTCTTTACCATGGCCAGTGATGGTGGTTCCACCCCACAAAGGGTTATAGGCGTTGAGATCACCCAAGATTAAGAAAGATAGGGGGAGCTGAGAAACCAATCCCAACAGTAAGTCATGAGACATTTCAGCATCAGGAGGGAGGTGAACTCTGCATACGGTACTACCCTGAAATGCCCTTACTCTAACAGCCACAGGCTACAAAGGTGTATCAAGATGCAAAAGTTCACTATATATAGTGTCCAGAACATATCTGCAAACTCCATTCTGGGTTCCATTGTGTGGTTTGAATCAGAGCTTCAAGGGCCACCAAAATCTCTGCCTCCACCATAGAAGCTGAACAGGCAGGATCTGCTGGGGTGGAGGCCACTGGAAGGTCCTGCTTCTTGGCGGATGTCTTGTCTCTCCTCTCCTTAGAGGATTTTGATGATGGAGAGAGCTTCTCTGAAACAGTTTCAGATAAATATGATGACTGAAGATCTGCTACCAGCACCCTGTGGCTCCTTCAGTCACTGGCTGGTGTCCAGCTGTAGACCAGCAAAACCCTGGGAAGAAAGTGTCCCAAAGGTCCCATTCCTTGCAAGAGAAGCTGGACATTCGTTATTCACCTCAGGCTGGGGGTGGGGCTGATGTCCCTAGTGGGAAGATATCGATTCCAAAGGAGGTGTGGGGAAAGGAGCAAGCCCTCAAACCATCGGGAGAGGGCGGGGGGGCAGGCACAGTTTAGCACCCTGAAGGCTCACTGTAAAAGAGGTAGCAGGCAAGAGTACCATTGGCAAAGGGGAGATGTCTTTGTAGCTGTTGCATACGACATTGTTGTACATGCTGGGTCTAACTGCTTGCACTTCTTTTTGGCCTCTTGGTCAGTAAGTTTGTCCTGAGTCTTGTATTTCTACATTTTCTTTGCTCTCTGGGAAACAGTGTGAACTGATGAGAAGGGAGTGTGGCGCTTTCCACAGTTGACACAGCTTGGGGGAGGGGCACAAGGGGCATTTTCATGCAGTTTTTTGGAGCCCTGTCACTCCAAGTTGGCGTGTTGCTCATCAACAGATTGTACGAGCAGGTCTTGGTGGAAATTTATGCCCTGACCCGTATTAAAACTGTTAAAGGGAGTGACAGTCATTGGTATGTCATCCAGCTTGTTACAAGCAAGCAGTGTTTGTGGCTGGACAGAGGATACTGTTGTGATTAAAATTAATCCACTCTGTTTTGGAGAGGGCCGCAACTTTGCGAAATTTGTCATCTATAGTTTCTACAAATAATTAGGGCTTTGTGGCCAAGAAGGAATCCCCATCACTCCTTGTGCAAATTAAATACTGGGAGTAGTATTTTTCAGCTTGCCACTTAGCGCTATATTCCTTCCACAGCACAGCCAATGAAGGGAAGTTTTCAGGATCACATCTGCCTGCATTGAAAGAGGCCTTCCCTTTCGTAGAGACTACTGGGGCCACCAGCATGAGATACCATCATCTGCTTGATTTGTAGCTTATCTGCCATGGTACCACCCACTACAAATTAGTGCTCTTCCCATGGGTGCCACCCAGCCTCATCAATGGCAACTTGACTAGTAATCCACTCCTTTGAGTCTGCATTCCCCTCTCTTGATGGACTCCTACTCCTTGGCATACAGTGGACTTTTCAGCTCATGCACCAACAGAGCAAACCCTGTGCAGTCAGGGGGCTACCACCATGCAGGTACTTGATGATCCACCACAACAGGATGGCTACCGTTATGGGTTTTGCATATCTTACCTTATTAATGACAAGGGTGCAAAGGTGGAGCATTTAGTTCCCTGCATGATCTGCACTTAAGGATAACTTTGAAAATTGGTGGCAGTTCAAACCTAACAATGGGGAGCACATATTTATTAAAAAGTTGCTGATAATGCCAGAAGTGGAAAAACTAATTGCAGTCATAATTTACATCCAAGCAGGGACTGCACCATGAAAACCATCCAATGCAGAGGCAGGGGTGAAAGGAGCCATGGAAGACTAAACTTGCAGCACAGATAGGAAGTAATGCTATGAAGGGTGGAACTCTGTGGTAGTCAAGCGTGTACTCACAAAAGCTGCCGGGGGGGGGGGGGGGGGCATGGACAGAGAGTGGGGTTGAAGAGATGAAGAAAATTGGGGGGGGGGGGAGTGGAGGAAGGATGTTAGAACTGCAGAAAATGCACACCCATGTGAAGCCAAGTAGTCAACTAGTTTTCCTTAAATGAAAGGTCCTTCATTTTGCAAAAAAACTGCATATCATCATTGTACAAAATATAAAACACTTAAGATGTCATGACAACTTCCTGCTTCTCTCCAGTATCACTGACAGTAGTGGTGTGGTAAATTATGGAGGTTATGTAAGTTACAAATTTAATTATTGCACATTTGAATTTAATTCTGAATTTGTCCCAAATTCATACAAATAAAAACAAATGCAGTGGTTTTCCTTTCACCACTTGCAATCATTCAGATGTCATAGAAAACAACACATGCATATGCCGTCTGAACATCCACAACCCAAAATGAAAGAAATTGTCCACTATACTGAACAGGCACAAGAAATGGCCTTTGACATAAAAACCAGTGACCAACTGCTGTATGTGCAGCAGAGTACAAATTCACAGCTGGTTTATTCTCCACCCCTTTTCCTAGTCAAATGGTCTAATGGAACAGCCACACACTTTACAATTTTAGCTCTCAGTGAATGTCTAGGTATGCTATCGAAGTTAAGAGCAATTTCCCTCTTGTTACATCCATATTTGTTCTTCCACGATTTTTCTGAAATCTCTTACCTCATGGGCGGACTTTCTCTGCATCCACCGTATCTATTATCAGAAATTTATCCTTACAAAAGCAGTGACACAACAACTTTATTATTCAGGCCACTCAACTGTAAGATTCTCATGGCATTTGCTCTAAAAAGAAAACTATTGAGTCATATAACATGTGCAGAACAAGTACAGCACTTCTGCAGTAGCAGTGTCAGCAGTGTCAGCAGGTGCATAAATATTTCTGTGCAAAGAATTTTCTTTTAGAGTGCGTTTCTGTGTGGAACCAAACATTGCGTAGCTGCCACTGCCTTGTGACTGACACGCATCTGCTGAAAACCTAGCTCAGTGTGGAACAGCACCTGTGTGACAAGTGGCCAAAAGTGCATTTACAAAGTCTTTAGTTTACCTATTAAATTTTGTCAACTTTTATGAATCCCTTTGGTTCCTAGTTAGTTCTACCTGGTTATGAGGCATGTCAAGCTGTGGATGAGCTATCACCTAATTTGGAGTCGAGTTTAAGGCTTATATCAGACCCTTTATTGATTTTGTGATCTCCACTACATAATCTGTGACCTATGTTACTCAGTGGAAAATGGTAGGGTGCCTACGTAAAGGCCATGAATGTGTTTCCGAAATGTAATATCACATTTACAAAACTGTAATAAATAATATTCATGCAGTCTGTTGCACAGTTGTCTCTTGTATGTTTTGAATGCCCAGCAACTGCTTATCTCAACCTAGAAAGGGTGAAGTTGCTGCCTTTGACACACCAGCAAAGCACTGTAAGGAATGCACAATTACCTACTGAAACATAAGCATATTTTATACACACACGAAGAAGATGCCAGGAATCTGTAGCCAATCACCTTATGCTCACAGTGTGTGGTGGTGTTTTCAGACGCAGTGATGCACCTGAGCACTGAGTGAGAGTTGGTTGTAATGGCATAGTGAGAGGAGGAATATCACACTGAGTGTGTGTCCACATTGTTGTGGGTTGACCCCAGCAAGCAAAATTATACCATATTGTGACAAGTGTTTTTACCAGGTAAGTATGGAATATCCATATTGCATATGCATGTTCACCACATAAAAATAGTGTGTTCTCTTACACATGTCCAAAATAACAGAAAACACATACGTATTTGACCTGCGGTGAGATTAGATATGAATAAAAATGTATTTTGAAATGGTAGTGACTCTCCATTTATGTTTAACAAAAATATGTAACTTTGCTTCTTGTTAACATCTGTGACCTTGTTTAATCAAACATCACTATTCCTTGACAGTAGCACTACTGAGCAGCCTAATTCTGATTGAAACATTACCCACAGTAATCAAAACCAATTATCATGTATGTATTAGGTTACAGTTATTTAAAACAAAGATTAAGCTGGTACAGTATTCAACTGATAACAATGCTATAATTTAATCAGGGTTGTTTCAGCAGCAAGTTACATACATAGTGCTCCAATTTTATGATTACATTCTAGCATGTCTTTGTATTCAAAAGATGCGATTTTAGTAACTGTAAAGTGTATTCATGCAGTCTAACAGCTGTTGATTCTTTTGAATAGCCAGCTACACAGTGCAATAATGCATCAACCTCCACTGCTGAAACATCAGGAGGATATCAAGTTCAATATATTGCTTTCCCTGTGTGTTTTTGTAGAGTACCCAATGTGACTGAACTGCCCTCACCAAACGGTGAGGGGTGGGAGTCAAATATAAGCATTGTTTGTGTCAGAGAGTGAATGTGGAGGGTGGCATTACCGATTCATCCTGTGAGTGGACTAGCAGGTGCTCCATCAGAATCCAAACAGCCACAAGGGGAGAGGGGTTTGCTAGTTAATGAGGAGCTCCAATGGTAAATGCATTATGGAGCTCCTTATGGAAATGGCATCCAGAGATGGAAACATATCCAATGTGTACCGAATATGTCTGGTGGGGAGGGAGCCTCATCTAAGATGTGGATGATGTCCTGCCTGTAGCTAACAAGCTTGCAGGGTGCAGCTGTCTGGAAGTTGTGGCTCAAGTTGGCACCAATGTTGCCTGTCATTTAGGTTCATATGGACAGGTAGCGCAAGTGATGAAGAGCCATTGCCCCACATGTGGAGTGCACACAATCTGTAGCAGCAGTCAGAGAATTGATTGGGGTCCTGTGGTTTGGAGTTAGTGAAGAATATCAGCTAAAGGCTTCATCATTTCTGTGAATGTCTGGGCTGTAGACTGTTGGACCTGCATTATGGGGCAGAGAATTGTAATAATACTTGATAGGTCTGGGGTGCGCTACACAAAGCAAGCAGTTTTTTCTCTTTTTTTCTAGCTAGGCAGTAGTTTGAGGTTCTCTGATGAATGTACGCTAGTCAGTGCAGAGAGAGAGAGAGAGAGAGAGAGAGAGAGAGAGAGAGAGAACCCAGACTGCATACGAAGCAGAGGCCATTTGACTGTAAAAATATTAACTGTAAATTCTTGGAATATTTGCAGTTCCTGAACTTAATACCCTCTTGGAAAGTTGTCATAATAAAATTATTTTTGGAACTGAAAGCTGGCTGAAACCTGAAGTAGGAACCCTTGACATATTTACCAAGATGCGGATGTACATTGAAATGACAGCTCTGAGGTGGGAGTGTCAGAAAAGTACAGAGAAGTAGAAGAAGAAGAAGAAAAAGAACAAATATGGATGAAATTTGTGCAATAAAAGAAAGCACCTGCTATTGGTGGTAACCCCTCAAACACTAGTGAAGGTAAGATTCTCAGATTTAATATTTTTTTTTGTTGCAAACATATAACTATACTTAAAATACGTTTTGTGACAAGTAACTAGTCAATTGTGGAAATATTTATTTTGACTCCCTATGTTTCTATAGGCTTTTCTGAAATGTAGGAATGTGGAACCTAGCCTGTTGCCATTCTTCAATGGTTTGCAGGATATAATGTGACAGTATGCCAAGGGGAGTATTGCACAAATGAGGCTATCAAAATCCATGCTGACACACACTTTTCTGTTCCAAAGAGATTTGTTATATTTCAACTCAGAATATATTCAGGAACACTGGAGCAAATAAATGTTAAGGATATTGGTCTGTACTTTTGCCGGTACGTTGTTTTACCATTCTTATATGCAGATGCCCCCTGCACTTTTTCCCAGCTGCCTTGGTCTCTGCACTAAGTGAGCAATTTGGAATAAATGCAAGTTAAGTAAGGGGCCAATGCAGTGGAGTACTCTCTGGAGAACTGATTTGTGATTCCGTTTGGACATGGCAACTATTTTGTTTTCAACTCATCCAGTTGCTTCTCTACACCAGGGGGACTATTACTGTGTCTCCAATGCAAGAGTCTATGCAACAGTCAAACAACAATATGTTCGTATGATCCTCCTGCACAAACTTTAAAACCCCAGCTTTCCTTCTGCTTTCCTCCAATGCCACACCAGACTGGTCAATGACTGACTGGATAGAAGCCTTCAACCTCCTCAGTGATTTTTTGTAGAACCATAAATGTTTGATGTGCTAAGTAAAATCTGTTGCTCAAGTATGATAGTGGTAGTTGTATGTTTCTCGCAACGATCTTTTTACAGACACATGAACTTCCAACGACTCTTGTCTGCAATCAGTGCGTGTATTTTTTGAACTGATGTTACAACAGTGCTACCTCAGTGTTTTCCGAATTTTGTTATTAAACCACAGAGGGACTTTTTTGTCTGTAATCCTGTTAATCACCATGTACTAACTCAGTGTGTGATTTACAGCCCATTTAATGTTTGTCCATATTCCTCTATGTACATGTCAGAGCTAAATGACATCCGCTCGTCATCTAAATGGGATGCTAAGGCCTGCTTACCTGCTCTTTCGAGCAAATCTATTCTCCTAGCCTTCTTGAAAGATTCATTAACTTCATTTACCATTGTTGCTGTGCTGCCATCATAATCGCTAACCATGCTCTGTACTGATACCAGCTACAAAGTCTGAAGTATTCCAATTTTGTGTGGGCTGTCAAACTAGCAGCTCAAGACAGCTTTCAGAAAACTGTTCAAAAGTATGTCACAAGACTGCCATTCCATACCACCTGCAATGCATGCACAGACATCTTAGTCTCCACATGGTAGGTTACAATCACCTGCTACTTCTGCACTGCTTTATGTAGATTTTCCTTGAATAATTCTGTAATTGTCATGGCAGTATCACATGGTGAATAAAGCATTCAATGCCGGAGTTCACATAGTACTTTCCTGACACTCCCACCCCAGAACTGTCATTCCAATGTACATACACGCCTTGCTAAATATTTCAAGGGTTTCTACTTCAGGTTTCAGCCAGCTTTCAATTCCAATCAATGCAATCTCATGTAATTCTTAAATGTGTTCATAATGTAAAGAAGCAATTCAACAAACGGAGAAGCTGAACTATTTCTCCTGATCAAAGACAATTCTTAAATCCATTTAAATTGAAGAAAAAAAAAATTCATTTTACCTGCTTCCTGATTTCCAACCTGGGGCATACTCTAATACTGTTAGTCTTGTCATCTTTAACCTAAAGTAAAAACAAGACTCCTGAAGTGAGTAGACACGTAACTCAACCATCTCATTATTTTTGCAACTCAGTAATTGTTAATTCCATCTTTTCACAAAAATTCTAAAATTACCTCTTTATTCTCACCCTGCTCTTACATTCATGCTGGATGGGTAAACCTGAGCCTATGATGAAAATAAACTCTAATGAGTGCATTTAAGCAGTCACAGTCCCCACATATTATATAAATGAATCACATATATAAAGCACAACTATCATACTTCTTAAGAAATAAATAGTAGTTCAGGGTAAGTATTCTCTTCTGACATAAATTCTGAATGACAAATTCCCTATGGTATATTTCAATTGGAGGCAGCAAAAAATTGTGCAACTGCTTAATTGCAACATCTTCAAAATTCATTATCTTGCACTTCAGCTTTCTCCCTATGCTATTATTTTCAATCATGTTTCCTAGTTTCATAATCTCATTTGCATATAATGGTAGTGCAATCAAATAAAATAACACAGCTATGATCGGAAACATTAAAATCAACATTGTTCATATCAAGTGAAACAATACAGTGTACACCATCTATGCGGGAGAGCAGGAACTGGACTGTCAAGTGCCACATCACTCCTATTACTTTTAATATCGGAACCATAAAACATCTAGAACATTTACATCAAAACCTTTTATTTCACTGAACACTTATTTCTGATAAAATTATTAAAACACACACACACACACACACACACACAGAGCCTCGGCACACTATTTACTACTGTTCTAACTTCATGAATTCCTTTTGGTGGGACAAGCACATTTCTAACAATAAGAAAAGAGAGCATAGGGTACAGGCTAAATCAGTCCTATTCTCTGGATCAGAACTACGGGTTTTACTTGCTGATCTCAAAAGAAGACAAAGTTCCGGAAACATTATTTATGAAGGAGCACAAGACCAAAAAAACCCGTAATGTTGAAGTAAGTGCTGGAATGAGAAAAAGTGAAACAGTGATAGCACAGAAATAAAATCATTAAATGGATATAGGCATCTGTTGAGAATGTTAGATAATTAGCAGCCAAAGAACAGTTTTTGATTGGAAATCATCTTACTGATAGAAACACAGTAGGTCACTTAACTTTCAGAAAGAGTGTATCGACGAAATAATGAAGCAACATGGTGTATGCAAAGAGGATGCCTTGTAGAGGTACTTGCCATAAGATAATAAGAATACAGCTACATGTTGTTATTAATGATCCTTGCATTATTGAACTGCCTACAATAACACTAATACACTAGTACAAATAATGATAACAATGATTTTATTATTAATACTATCTGAGCCATGGCAGGCTCTGTCTATGAATTCCTGCCCCACACCTGGTGTGTCACTTCTTTTGCTTGGAGCTTGTGGTGCCATGGGGCATGGTAGAGCCACACAGGGTACGTAGACAGTATTTACCATTCAGCCGAACTTGACAGAATGGAGTGACTGGTAGCCCTTTTAACATTTTGTCAATTTAATAGTTGCAGGCACGGGTGTTAACATAAGATGGAACATTGGTGTGGTCTTGGCTGTTTGAATTTGCTGTTGGTTCTTCTCAGCTGAAATCACGTTATGCAAGGAGCTTTCTCATCTGAAAGATTGCCTGATTTGGGTTGTGTTGCACAACTTAATACCTTGTGGTGTTGCCTTGGAAGGGATTAAAGTAATGTCTAGCAGCCAGAGAAGCTTGTTATTGCAATTCAATTCCCCACATTCAGCAGTGGATTCAATGATTTGGTAATCCTGAACACTGTTTTAAGTGCAACCACGTTCAGCCTTAGACCAAGTTTTTGAAGATAATCATTTAGAGTCCATTGATCTGCACAAGTAGTGTAGTTACTTGGTTGTATTAAGCGAAAATGACTGGAATTTAGATTCTCCTTTAGTCTGCTCTAGTTTCCTACTGTTGTAGCATACTTTGATTGGTTTGGACCAGGACTCACGGCATGCTCATCATATTGTAGCGGTTAACATTTCCCCTGCACATCAGCTTCATGGAATGCAACACCGTCAGCTACCCTTGGGCTGCCTTCACTTGTGTTATGCAAATTACTGTTTGAAACTTGTATTCAAATTGTGTACATTTTGGTGTATGGGGGTTTGTTGAGTCTTGTACATAGTGCTAAGCCCCATTAGGATGGCCAAATGCTGGTCAGTTGTACACGAATCACACGTGTCATACCTCGATGCCATCCAAACTTGAGAAAATGTAGCCTGTTGATAACTAATAACATTTGAGGTTCAGGGAGTGTAAACAGCAAAAAGTGTGTAAAACTGTCACGTGTTACTGAGCTCTAAAGGTTTCTTATGTCTACATTTGCTGGGTAGTTGTGAGCTGTTGAGTAAAAGAAATCTATTGTCTCTCAGGGCTAGTTACTTCTAACTACATTTAATTGCTCAACTATTTGTTATTTGAAAGTTTGCATGGGGGTGACCTTTTCTCACCTATTTATTTATTTATGTATTTGCCTTTTGCTCCAAGTTGGTTCTGAGTACTAATTACTGGTTCTCCTTTTTAAATCACATTCTTGAGCCACTACATGAGCACATTCACTTACAGAATCACATGTTTTCTAGGGTACACCTGAACAGAACTTGCACTGTGTCTGAAGCCAGTTACATCAATCTGTGCACAGTCATTCTATTATTAATTACTTAATTGCTCAATGGGATTGGATTTAAAAAGACTTGCTATGTCTGCCTGAAGGCAGCTCTATAAATCTGTGCACCTGTTAGCTTTACTAATTATCTAGATGCCCTAGGAGGTGTATTTTTGAGTTTCCTTCTTTTCGTGGTCCTGAGGCAGCTATAAATTACTCTTATCTTCCAGTATAGCTAATCAGTTTAACCTATGAGATGAGTTACGCTTCTGTGTTGTCGTCAAGAGTCATCTGTTTCCAAATATTTATTTTTTCGTGTGTTGAAGCATTTTCTGATTTGCAGTTCATAAAGTTGGCGATTTTGAGCCTGAAATCTAAGAACTGGTGTCAGACACAGCTTTTTTCTTGAAATATTGCCTCATTTAAATTGTTATTAAACTAAGGTGTGTAACCTCTTGAATTTTGTCCTTATTGAAGAAGCAGCAATTCATCTATGTACTTAAGTGTATCACCTTCCATGTGAGGACAGTGTTGCTTAACTTGCGGTTTGTCTGCATGCCGGTCTGGATAACCCCTTGGTGATTAGTAGCAACTGCATCGGGAAGGTAGGAGTTGCGTTAGCTGACTGAGCTGCAGCACTGACAACCTTGTGCAGAATGTCAAGTCAGCCCAGCCATAAGCAAATATATAGAATTCGGGCACGATTGATGCACTGGGATAATTGCTTGCAGCATATTCAGCAATGTAATCTTGATTCTCAGCAGTTACAGGAGTAGGTATGACTTGGAAAGCGGTATCAGTCACTTTGATTTAGACAAATTAGTAGCAGTAGATAGTGAGCAATATTCTCCCACCAAACAGATAACTACTGGAAGTAGTAGCAATGCTACAGACACCTATAAGGATCAGAGTGGAATTCATTTGGGAAATTACTAAACCAAATAATGTTACTGCTTCAAGGTATATAGGAGCTTTCAATTGAGAATTTAAGCCAGGTGAAATCCATCCTGTGGATGACTGTCAACTTTGAGTTTCATGCCAACACTTTGGCAATGTACCATAATGTTGTTCAGCTGTTTTACTCCTTGAGAAGAGGTGTGTTAAGCTGTGTTGCCTGTCTAATTTCACATGAAAGTGGAACGTTGAGGGAGTTGTGGAAATCATTTATTGGGCTGAAACTGTCACCTTGTGCTAAGAGTGCGCTTGAGTGTAAACATTTTAGGCAAGTGCAGTTTCCTCATGAACCTTTCACTAGATACATAGGTGAATGTGTATGGCCGTTTCAGCCTCGGAATTTCAAGTCACAGAGATACAAATACTCAACAATATAGAAGAGGGAATGTGGCTAGATTACCTTCACTAGTAAATGCACATCTTTTACCGAATTGAAGGCTTCGGTGTCCGCTATTAGAGCCTTAGTTTTGCGGACCAGCAGTGATGAGGGTTTGACTGTCATTATCAGGACACGGACTGAGATACCAGACAACTTCAAAGGGGACAACCCATAAGAAACAAGCACAGGATGTGTTTGGTGTATCAAAGAGGGGCATTTTGTATGGCAATGTCTGGGTCCAGGGATTGACTGAGAGGGGTTACATGACCAAACGGCAAGGTCATCAGTCTTGTGACTATGAATTGAGTCACAGAAGAAAGAAGGTCTGCTACAAGTGGACAGATCGAGTCAGAGGAGTTAAATTATAAAATAATGGATGTTAAACACACACAGTAAAGGCATAAAAGGTGAGACCAAATCTAAAAACTGGAAAAAAAGGGGAGGGGCATCATGGGGTCACAGACTGAGAGGACTGTAAAAGAAGTCCCAACCACAATGAACATGCCCCTGCTCCAAGACTAAAGTAGAACCTTATATCTTGAAATAAAACCCACTTTCATGGATGAAACCAGTTCAAGCATGCTTGGAGTGTCTGTTAATATTAAATTTAAGAAATCAGGAAGACTATGCTTAACACAAAGGGCCAAAAGAAGGGGACATTCCACCAATGTGAGATACCGTCAGTCTGGCACCACAACCACATTGTGGGGGTGGGCCATTACGTCGGAGGAAACGTGTGAGCTGGGTATGACCAATGTGTAAATGACATTAAACAGTGGACTCCTTCTGAGGCAATGGAAGGAAGAGTGCCAAACTACAGTAGACACCTTGATTGTGTGTAGTTTATTACTATGAGCAGCAGTGCTCCAGATTGCATTCCACTTTTGGGCAAAGAGAGATTTGACATAGATCCGCATATTGGCAGCTGTAATCATGAAAGTAAAAGGGGGCAAGTATCTGCTTCTCCAGCCAAACGGTCAGCCAGTTAATTCCCTGGGATGCCCACATGACTTGTGTAACACCCCAAATATGGAACCCCTAATGAAGGCCCTTTGGTAGCAAAAGAAATAGCAAATTTAGTTAGTTATCCCGACGCTGATGGGAGGTACAGACAACAAAATTAACACTATCGTGAGTTTGACTAACACGAATACTATGTAACTAATTATGTTTATTATAAAGAAAGGGCTAAAAGAAAGACTATCAGATGATACAAAGCCTGAAACTTTAAATAAATAATTCAAAATATATTCTTTACAAAGATTAAAGCCCTGACCATAAGAGATCAGAGATAACATTTATCCAAGAAGAGAGTTGTAGCCTCATCGAGCTCTAAGTTTGCTGCGACAACAATGTGACACTGCAATGGAGATGTTCATTCAGTCTCTCTTGTAGATGTCGCAATAGTAGTTAGCCTATTGAATGCTGAAGTTTTAACAGTTTTCCAGGATCTACTTTACGTACTAGTCAGAATTTCTAACTGAAGTAAAATAATATTTATATTTTAGCCAGACAATGGAGCAGTTATTATATGCGAAAGAAAAGTAAATTATGTGATACCTGATTAATGCTGAGACTTAGCCTTCATGATCTGTGATTGTCACAAACATCAAAGGACACAGTAATATACCAACTGCCGACATAAACACTATTATTAGCCTCGAGTAGGAAACAGCTACATGCAATCGCGAAGAACTTACAGTTACGCCATGTTGTCGGAAGGTGTAGTCAATGTCAGAATCACTGATGCAAATAGATTCAAGACCCTGAGTGACAGATCGGTGTGCTTTCAGTGGAGGTTTAAATAATTACGAAGTTCAATAAACTCCAATATAACCTTAATGCTTCCTGTCGGATACATCATTTAACGGAAATTAACTGTATAATTCTGACATTAATTACTTCTTGAGAGAACACATAAGTTAACGATGATTTAGTGATTTTATTAACAGGGAACAGCAAGTTTACACCAAAATAACGCTTTCTGCACACTGTCCGAAGAGCATTTTTATCTCTGGAATTAAGTCGTATTTCTAGTACCTCCTGTCGCGGAAGTCGAACATGCGCCAGAACAAATGGACATGGTCAGCCCATAGAGGGCTCCGCGTCCGCGGCGGCTCTCGCGCAGCGAGGGTGCCACCGCTACGCCACGTGCAGACCGCGGCCAATAGCCGCCCCCTCCGGTTTCGTATATAGGGACCCGCTCTGCCCTAGTCCAGTCAGTCTGGTACTCGCTCTGAATTCATCTCTATCTCGGCGGTACTGCGTTCTGGTCGTTGCTTGTTGTTGACATTTGCCTGGCTCTGGTTCCAAGTGGATTTACTGTTGGTGTTTGGTGTTGTGGTTTCTACAAGCCTCCGTTGTTTATCTCTTCCTTGTTGTGTTGGTCATTGTCGGTTGTCGTTGGTCTGTCGTCCGACTCTTCCTTGTGTTTACCCGGTGGTGCGTGCTCCACCGCCGGCAGCTTCCCCACATAGCGGCTCCGATCCGCAGCCCAAGGCGTTCCCACGGTTGGTTTTGGTTACTACAGTATTTGTTGTTGAATTAACACTGTAGCAATGCCTTGACGACGCTATATTAATTAATGAATCAACATCCTCGCAAAACCATAATGCGGCATCAGCTCGAGTGATGGACTTTATAATTCAAGATAAACTATCACCTGCGTTTGAACGCTCATTCACAAATCGGGCATAAGAACTACAGTTATGAATTTCGCTTAAGCTTATCAGCCTGTCACGAACATGTGAAGCATATTCAGCTATTGTTTCAGATCAAGGGAGTTGTTGCGGTACCGACTGGTGCCGTTGTTGTGGGTTCGAAGTAAAGCAGACCAACAGACTTTGAATGCCAGTGCTTCAATTTTAAACATGGGCTGCTTACACATTCTGGTGTAGTGCTCCATTGATACACTAATATCAGTCTAAGGGAGATAGTGTCTGAAACTTATCAAATGAGTGAGGAGTTTGTCTTTAACAGTTACAGATCGGAGTCGTCGTGATCGACGGATGCTGTTCCATGTCAACCAGACTGGAACAATCATCACCATCAACCCGGCACAAATAAAACACCACACTTGGGACACAGAGAAAGACTGAACAGGCAGTGCACTCAAGGGCAGAGAGGAGGTCATGGATAGCAAAGACCAAAGGGTGACCAGAGTAGCATTGGTCAATAGCCTGCAGGCTGCTCATAGAGTCTGAAGAAATTTAAATACTAAGGTGGGAGGCCTGAGAAACAAAACAAATTGCCCTGTGAATGGCCAGAAGCTCTGCTGCAAACACACTACATGATCCTGGTGATAAGTGGTGTTCCAAGTCAGTAGGAGATGTGAAAGTGTATCCCACCTTATCGATTGTCTTAGAAACATTGGTGAAAAAGATCATGGCGCCCTGAACCTCTGCAAGAATAGCACAGATAAGACACCGGGAAACCATAGAAATGACAGAGACCTTAGGATCCTGGTATAGAACGGTCTTAACCCGTGTTTAAACACCATCCAAGGGGGGGGGGGGGAGGGGGGAGTATGGGAGTAGACACCAGGTGCAGTCTAGTGCAGGGAGACTGAGATCCAGACAGAGGGAAGTGAGACACATGCAAACTGGCAATTCCACCAGTGGGTTGGTGTTAGGAGGGAGACATTCCTCATTGGTGAGGAGCACAGGGTACACAGGATGGTCAGGGAATTGGCGAATGGTGATTGCATAAGAAACAAGAAGTTGGTTCAAAATGGTTCAAATGGCTCTGAGCACTATGGGACTTAACATCTGAGGTCATCAGTCCCCTAGAACCTGGAACTACTTAAACTTAACCAACCTAAGGACATCACACACATCCATGCACGAGGCAGGATTTGAACCTGTGACCGTAGCAAACGCGCGGTTCCAAACTGAACACAGCAACCGGCCAAGAAGTTGGCTCTGTCGGACGTGTATAGGGGGGAATCCCCACTTCAGTGAGGAGACTATCAACAGGACTAGTGCTAAAGGCAGCAAAAGCCAGATGCACTCCACAATTATGGACAGGGTCAAGGAGTTTCAAACCGGAAGGAGCTGCTGAGCCATAAACCTGACAATCATAATCTAGTCTGGACAAGACCAGAGTGCAGTAGAGATGGAGAAAACTGAAAAGTTCTGCACGCCAAGATGTGTGGGCCAGGAGGCAGAGGGCATTAAGCTTCCGCATGCATGTAGTCTTTAGGTGGCGAATGTAGGGCAGAGGGCAGCCATGTCAGCTTATCAATAATAAAGCTCAAGAAACAGAACTGTGCTACAACACTGAGGACCTTGTTGCCTAAATAAAGCTATGGGTCGTGGTGTACTGTGGGTCGAAGGCAAAAATGCATAACCCGCGTTTTGGAGGGAGAAAACTGGAAGCCACAGGAAGTGCCTTACAGAGGCCCGTCGGATGGCACCTTAGAGCTGGAGCACAGCATATGCTACTGAGTGAGAGCTGCACCAGATGCAAAAATGTCAACGTACAATGCCAGGATAACCAGAGACCCATCAGAGGTCACATGTCCATTGATGGCAATGAGAAAGGGAGTGACACTTAGCACAGAACCCTGTGAGATACGATTCTCCTGAATCTAACAGACATTGAGTGAAGTACTAATGGAACCCCTGGTGAGATAAACTCTCAGATAAAATTCAGATGGGAACCACGGAAGCCCCAGTCATGGAGGTTAACTAAAACTTGATGGCACCAAGCCATGTCATATGCCTTATGTAGGTCAAAGAAGAATGTGACAAGGTGCCAACGGTGAGTAAAAGCTTGTCTGATGGCTGATTCCAATCAGAGTATATGGTCAGTTGGAGATCGTCCTGTCCAGAAGCCACAATAATATGGGGACAAAAGGCACCAAGATTTGAGTACCCAACATTATGTGAAGCTGAGCATCCTTTCGAGCAGTTTACAAAGTACATTTGTCAGGATAACTGGGCGGTAGCTCTCTAGAGACATTGGATTTTTCCCAGGCTTAAGGACAGCGATAACTATACTGTCTCGCCATTGTGACGAAAAGCACCCGTGAGCCAAATGTGGTTGAAGGCCCTGAGGAGCTGTTGCCTCTGGGGAATGTCCAAGTGCTGCATCATCTGGTTGTGGATGGAATCCGGGCCTGGGGCCATGTCTTGTGAAGAGCTAAGAGCCTGCACGAATTCCTGTTCAGAGAAGAGTGCATTATATGGCTCAACATGGAGCGGGATGAAACAGAGGGAGGGTCTGCTCAACTCTGTGTTTCTGCTGGAGAAAGGTAGTAGGGTAGCATTGCAAAGTGTGTTGTGAGATGTTCTTGGAGGACCTATGGATCAGTGCACAGAGTACCTTGGAGGTTCAGACCCTGGACAGTTGACTGTGACTGGCAGCCAAGATGGCTACGGAGTGTGGACCAAACCTGCGATGAAGAGGCATATGTCCGCAGGGAGGAAACATAGTGCTCCCATCATTCCTGTTTACTCTGCTTAATAAGGTAACGAGCCTTAGCATGTAAATGCTTAAAAGCGAGGAGGTTGGTCTGTAAAGGGTGTCGTTTAAATCACTGCTGCACCTGTCAGCGGTTGTAGACAGTGACTGACATCCTTGGACCACCACAGTAGCGGTTGACGATGAGGGGGACCTGCGGATAGGGGGAAAGCAGTTCCAGCAGCAAGAGGAATAGTGGCAGAGATACCTTGCACGCCCACATCAGTGGAATTCGAGAGGGAGGTGTCAAAGTGCACAGCAGACATATATAAGGGCCAATTGGTACCACGGAATGCCTAATGTGGGGGCCTGTCTGCCTGATGGCAGCAGGGGAATGATAGAAACCCCAGAAAGTGGTCACTGTCACAAAGGTCATAATGGGATGACCAATGTAGGGAATCCATGATGGCAGGGGATGAAATTGTTAGATCGGTAGCAGAGAAGGTGCCATGAGCAGCACTGAAGTGGGTAGGGGAACCATGATTGAGGAGAGACAAATCAAGGTCCGCGATAAGTTGGACAATTAGGATAACCCTACCCATCGAAGTGACACTCCCCCACAGTGGATGGTGGGCACTGAAGTCCCCAAGGAGGAAAATTGTGGGTGGGAGTTGTTGGATTAAGGTAGACAGTGCAACATAAGGAAGTGGCTTGCCTGGAGGGAGGTAAATATTGCAAATGGTGATTGCCTTAGTTGTTCACACTCTAGCTAATATGGCTTCTGAGTTGGTACGTATGGGGATCCAGTTACTAATGATATCGGAATGTACCAAAGTGAAGGTCCCACCAGATGCTACCCCGGGGCCAGCATGGTTCAGACAGAATGTCTGATAACCACAAAATGTTGAAGAGTGGTCATCGTGGAAATGCGTTTCTTGAAGAACAAGACAGAGAGCAGAATAGAAGGTGATGAAATGTTGCATTTCCGACAGGTGATTGTAGGTTGATTGGTTGGATTGGAGAAGGGACAAAACTAAGCGGTCATCAGTCCCTCCGACCTGGTGATACCTAAAACTGATAAAACCTCACACTATAAGAGGGAACTACAATTGCCATAAAAATGACAAACTATTGACAGAGAAGGAAGGTAAAAGGTGGAAGAAGAGAGGAGGGAAAGAAAGTGATTAATGACAGGGGCATGAATGAAGAAGCACAGGTAGAAAAGATAGACACTCAAGATAAAACAGACCCCATAAGGAAAGGAGTGGGAAGGCACAGGGCGGGGGCGAACCACCAAGCCCAGTCAGTAAAGCCAGTCCAATCGGGGCAAAGGGGGGAACAAGATGGCCAGCCATCCCCTCCATCCACCAATAAAGCAATAAAAACCCTCATAATGAAGAAATCGTAAAACTAGATCAGCTGCTGAGGCACTGTCAGCTAACGCTAAGGGTAGCGAGTCAGGGTAGCTAAAAGCCCGTCGCAGGGCAGCTAAGTTGGGACAGTCCAGTAACATTGATCCACAATGACAGAGAGGGGGGGGGGGGGTTGTCACAATGGAGACGATAACTGTGAGTCAGCCAAGTATGGCCGATGCGGAGCCAGCAAAGGACGACAGAGGCCTTACAAGAAGCCCATAAGGAGGACCACCACAAAGTTGTAGAATCCTTTATTGCCCTGAGCTTGTTCGATGAAGAAAGAGTGTGCCATTCTGCATTCCAAAGTCCCAAAACCTGACGACGTAATGCCGAGTAACGATGCAATGCCGAGTGGAGGTCTATTTCCAGCATGCCAATAGCAAGAGATGGCCTGTTAGTAGCCAATTTAGCCAGTTGATCAGCAAGTTCATTGCCAGGGATCCGAACTTGTCCTGGGGTCCAAATGAAAACCACTGAACATCCACGTTCATCAAGGAGAGAAACGGAGTCCTGGATAGCTATGACCAATGGGTGGTGAGGAAGCACTAGCTGATAGCTTGCAAACTGCTCAAGGAGTCACTACAGATAGTGAAGGACAGTCCTGAGTATAAGTGGGCATGGTCCAGTGCACGCAAGATGGCTACCAATTCTGCAGTAAAAAAACTACAGCCATCTGACAAGGAACGAAGTTCCGTATGCCTCACATAGGTGTAAGCATAACCAGTGTGACCAGTAATCATGGAGCCATCAGTATAAATCACTTCTGAAACCTGGAATGAACTGAGGAAACAGCAGAATTGATGGTGAAGGGACTCCAGAAGAACAGAATCCTCTGAATTGATGGAGAGATCAAGACAGAGCTGTGGCCGAGAGATGCACCATGGAGGGGTACATGTGTGAACAGAGAAAAGAGGCGGTAAAGGGAAGTGCTGGGGCTCAGAAAAGAGAAACTGAATGCAGGCAGCCATGGTAAGCTCACATCGTGGCCACTGCCGTGGGAGGTTAATCTCCGTGTCTGGATAGAGGAGACAATAATTAGGGTGCTTTGCGGTGCAGCGAATGTGGAGCGCGTAAGATATCAGCTGTTGTTGGCGCAGAACACGCAGCGGTGGAATCCCCGCCTCTGCGAGACGGCTAATCAGAAGGCACCAGTCACACCCCACAATGGTGAATGGGCTCTAGTATGTGCAATGTTGAAGGTGAGAAAGAACCATAGGCAGGACTCCCATAGTCTAAACGAGACTGGACCAGCGCTTTGTACAACTGCAGTAGAATAGAGCAGTCTGCACCGCTGGTGGTAGACATCTAAGAACATTGAGATGTAACCAGCATGTCCTCTTCAGCTGGTGAAGATGAGGGAGAAATGTCAACTGGGCAACTTTAGAGAAGGCCCACCTGGGAGGGTGACAGAGTGAGATACACTCAAGGAAGGTCAAATCAATTGGGTAATGATCATAGTCACATTGGTCATCATGGACAGCCCATTGAATGGAGGAAGAAGGCTGGGATTATAGATGGAGAGGTCAATGGCAGAGAAAGTGTCGTGTGCCACACTAAAGTGTGTGGGAGTGCCAGTGTTTAGTAGACAGAGGTCAAGCCCTGCCAGAACTGTCTCAACTGTCCTGTCCAGGGCAGTAGTTGTGTGACCACCCCAAAGAGGGTTGTGGTCTTTAAAGTTCCCTAGATGCAGGAAGGGAGAAGGGAGTTGTTGAAGAAGGATGGCTCGGGCAAGGGATGTGGGCGGCCTGTCAGGTGGGAGGTAGATATTACAGATTGTGATCGGAGTGGCCCGATGGACCCTGACAGCAATTGCTTCCAGAGTGGTATGGAAGGGAACCCATTTACTGACAATGTCCTTGCGGACGAAGGTGCAAACACCACCAGAAGCCCAAAAGGGGCCAATTCGGTTCTGACAAAGCGTGGAACCCATAAACGGTGGGTGAGTAAGAATTGACAAAATGGGCCTCCTGGAGAGCAATTCAAGCAGCACAGTAGGAGGAAAGAAGGGGGCTGCAACTCCGGGAGGTGATGAGAATATCGATTACGATTCCACTGGAGGATTCTCAAGTTGGAGTTCAAATGGGAAGTGAATGGACTGGAGCCGGCACGCCACCAAGTCACCATCCGCCACTGATAAGGATGGGGTAATGTCCATATAGGTGGGTCAGACTCTGTTGGTTCATTGGCTGGAGGAGGGGAAGGCAGCACCTCAGGGATTAGCGGAGGGGCCTTGCCCTCATTCTTGCGTTTCTGCTTGTAAGGGGTCCGCTGGCCCTTACTGCTAAATTTGCGCTCACACAGGTCGACAGGGCAACTATCGAGTAGTGTGTGTGCAGGTCGCGAGAGCTAGAGGGGGTTCACCGGAGTGCCGAGTGCTGCTTGGGTAGATTCCCGCGAGGCGGGAAGAACTGGGCGGAGAGAGTTAGAGTGGAGAGTGCGGAGTCAGGGTGTGGTAGGTTCCCGCGAGGCGGGCAGAGCTGTGCAGAAGCCAGCAGTTGAATTAAGGCAAATTACCGGAAAAAGGGAGTGGCCATCGCCGTGGTTTAACCCCTTTGTGTTAGTATTATACGGGAAAGTGAGAAAGTTTAATTACAGAGTGATTTCAGTAATATTAAGTGCCGTTATTGAACTTCCGCGTCTACCGCGCCGGCATTACTTGGATTACAGTGATTGGATGTTGCGTGTGACAATTAAGAATAACTAAAGAAACCTGTGCTGAGATTAGCCGTCATTAACAGTGTATTGACGAAGGCAGTGGCTGTCTCCTTATTTTGTGCTTTTGCTAAGAATATAGATCTTGTTTGTGAAACTGTGTTGTGTCCTTCTTACCACAAAATAGTACTTATTACAGTATTTGCGAAGGACAATACGGAATGTAACATCCCCTGAGCAGTCCAATCCGATTGCCAGCCCATTAGGTACACGGTCACATTAATCAATTATCTAAATTTGGGCTGCTATTCAGTTCCCGAACGAGCGGGAACAATAAAATAAATAAAGGGCATGTTACACCCTTGGCTTACCGTGAAAGGACAAGTGCAATTTTCGGACGAGTCGTAATGAACATAAGTAATTTACCTTGCTTAACGCCAGAAAACTAATTTTTCAATGTGGAATCGGGACAGTGCATGAACGTTAAAATCGCGACAAGGAACAGTGCATTTTTTTGAACAATACGAAGTAATAATATCTTACGATTGTGACTAAACTGTTTTTCTTGCTATATTAAATAGCCAAATAGCGTCAATAAACTGTGTTGTAAAGTGCAAATGCGAAAATCCGCACGAAAAACTGTGAAAAGTGGACGCTAAAGAAAGACACGTGTGAACAGTAAAATAGTGAGACGAGCCAAGATTTCGTCATACAAGTTGTTAGAAAGGTGTTTTGTGGTAAAATGTTGACCGAAATTGCCTTTTGAACAGTGAAAATCGGACGGTTTAGTGTGGACCCGTAAACTGTTATGCTGACGATAATATATGGTGGCGACGCAATTAGTGAGTGACGTCACGCAGACCCGTGTAGCAGTTGCACCAAAGAGCTTCGATCTGCGAGGTGATTTCACACGACACCACGGCGAGCGACGTGACTTCGAGATACCGAGCGCAATCCCGACATCTAGCGGCCGAACTACAGACTACGCCCGCCTACAGCGCCACGGAGTGACGCAACTTCGAGACAACGAGCGCAGTTCCGGCATCTAGCGGCCGAACTACGAACTACGCCCGCCTGCAGCGCCACGGAGCGGCCGACAGGGAACTACGTCGCCTTGCAGCTGATCTTCAACTTCACGCGAGCTCCAGCGGCGGCACAGCCACGCCCATCTCAAACGTCAAAACATCGCGACTCGCGGTAACATCGGTTGGTGAGTGAAGATGACGGGTTAACATAACAGTAAATTGTAGTGTGCAGTATTCACGATAAATAAACAATTTTTAAATGATATTTACGTTAGGAAAAATGCTAAATTGCAGTAATTTCCGAAAAGTTGTGAAACATACTCTGAAGTATAGCATGCTTACGTATGCACACTGCACTGTATAAATGGTAATGTTTTGATGAGTTTGCATTTATAGATTTTGTGAGTGTTATGATTATCTTGTTTAAAACATTTTTACATAAACTGTGTATGTGGAAATTGTTATTGGAAATTTAGGTTTTTGAGAGTTGTGATGTTCGGTACTCATGCATGTTGTATCATTTTGGGAATTAACTGAAAGGATTGCAGGGACTGTTTGATCAGTTTCATGGTAATTAGGAGTGTTTTGGGTTATTGGAGGTTATTTTGTATTACTTGCCTGGGCATTAAATATAAACCAAACATGTCTTCTGAAGATAAGCAGGTCTGTGAGGCAGTAGTTGAAAGGAAAGGGATAGGACAGGAAGATAGAGATGATTCAGGATTCAGTGATTATGGAGTGTCATTAGATAGCCCACCAGCACATTCAACTAGTTATCCTGAGACACCGGGACAAGCGATGAGAGATAGGCCAATTTCAGAGGATGCAGAAATACGATCAATGTTGGCAACCTTGCTAAAAGAAAGTAGAGAGAGGGAAGAAAGGCTACACAAATTGATAGAGAGGAGCGCCCAAGAAACAAGAGAATCATTAGAGAAACATTTACAAGAAAGGGAAGAAATAGTACGAAAATCCGGAGAATCGTTAAAGGAAGAATTCCGAAAAACTAAAGAAAGTTACAAATCATTAGACAAGGGTTTACAAGAAATTAACGCATCGTTAGAGAAGAGTTCACGAGAAACAAGAGAATCATTAAAGGAAGATTTACAAGATACTATAGTACGAGAAATCAGAACATCTTACACAGAGATGGAAGGTAAGCTGAGGAAGGAAATACAGGAGTTACCAAAACGACTGAAGATGAACGACGACGAGAGAGGGAGTAAGCTACAGAAAAATATAGACCAGATCCAGGGAGACGTGGAGAAAACGGAAGGAGAGTTAACAAAGAAGATAGAAGACGATGTTGAAGAAACTAGAACCGAATTGGGAGAAAAGATCACCGAGGTGACGCAGATGCAGAAACAATGCAACGATGTGGTTGAGGGGATAGGAGAGAAGCAAAACCAATAGGCAGTCAATCCGAGAAATGCTATAGCCGTGCAGCGAGAAGAAGATGACCAGGGGGTTGCAATCGAAGGTGAGGCCTTCACTTGTGGAATCAAGAGGAAGAAAGGGACTACTAATTATGATCAGTTTGGAGGAGGATTATTGAAGAAATGCTGGCCCAAAAGTCGTCAGTGTGCAGCACTTGAGAACCCACTACGATGCAGACCACTTAGTAATTGGAAAAGAACGTCGGAAGAATTTGTCAAACATTTGTGGAAATTGAACGAGATTTTGGAACAACCCCTGAATGATAACGTAATGGTATCTACGATAAAAAGAAGATTGAATCAGAAAAGGCAAGGAACCGTATCCAGGAGCCTAATTAAAGGTAGAGAGGCCTTAATGAAGATACTGGGCCAATTGGAGTCTATTAAGTCACAGAAATACAAGCAAGCTAATGATCGGAACAGAGAAGGGAGTAATGACCCAAGGATTCATATTAATCATTCGTCTGATTTCCGAGGAAGAGGCGGAGAAATTGAAAAACCGAAGGACACTCCAGGTGAGGTCCGGTCTAGAGTGAGGGCTACAAGCACCCAAATAAACCTGCTAAGACATAGTTAAGACAATTAGCTGTAAAATGGACTTTTGAAAGAGGGAAGGGTTTATTTACATTGTGTTTTGTGATGTATTACAATTAGAGTTGCATATTTCGTATCAAAGACTATCTAAGGATGGATATAAAACCTGTAATAGCTAAATGGTAATGTAGTGTTCATATGTTCTGTGTTTAGGTAAAAATTTGTGAGTGTATATGTTGTGTGTTTTCATTTGATATTGGACTAGAGAGGACTATTGCTGGTTGAGATGAAAAATTGTAATTTTGGACAATGCCATTTATGTGATGTAATAACCTTTTGTAGAAATTGTTGTGGAGGCAGCCCACTTCCGGAGTCCAGGACTATTTTGATAAATTGTAAATTCATTAATTATTGGTATTGTATGTTCTGTTCAAATGTAACCATGTTTTTTTTTTAATCCCTTGCCGATTCTTTTTCACCTGCGGTTCAAAAGAAGTTTTTGAGGGCGGGGATGTAAGGGGTCCGCTGGCCCTTACTACTAAATTTGCGCTCACACAGGTCGACAGGGCAACTATCGAGTAGTGTGTGTGCAGGTCGCGAGAGCTAGAGGGGGTTCACCGGAGTGCCGAGTGCTGCTTGGGTAGATTCCCGCGAGGCGGGAAGAACTGGGCGGAGAGAGTTAGAGTGGAGAGTGCGGAGTCAGGGTGTGGTAGGTTCCCGCGAGGCGGGCAGAGCTGTGCAGAAGCCAGCAGTTGAATTAAGGCAAATTACCGGAAAAAGGGAGTGGCCATCGCCGTGGTTTAACCCCTTTGTGTTAGTATTATACGGGAAAGTGAGAAAGTTTAATTACAGAGTGATTTCAGTAATATTAAGTGCCGTTATTGAACTTCCGCGTCTACCGCGCCGGCATTACTTGGATTACAGTGATTGGATGTTGCGTGTGACAATTAAGAATAACTAAAGAAACCTGTGCTGAGATTAGCCGTCATTAACAGTGTATTGACGAAGGCAGTGGCTGTCTCCTTATTTTGTGCTTTTGCTAAGAATATAGATCTTGTTTGTGAAACTGTGTTGTGTCCTTCTTACCACAAAATAGTACTTATTACAGTATTTGCGAAGGACAATACGGAATGTAACATCCCCTGAGCAGTCCAATCCGATTGCCAGCCCATTAGGTACATGGTCACATTAATCAATTATCTAAATTTGGGCTGCTATTCAGTTCCCGAACGAGCGGGAACAATAAAATAAATAAAGGGCATGTTACATGCTTCTTATCTTGTGAAGGAAGAGAAGGGAAGCCGGCAACAAAGTCGGGCACAGAATTCCACCTTGCAATCTTGATGGCCAACGGCCGCAGATTGCACGGCCATTGTGGAGCTGCAGATCGTCTTTTAGTGTGGTGCCAGGAAGAAGGGTCCCAGGAGGGAGCTCCAGTACCAGTGGCTGCCTAAGAGGAGGAGTGCTTCTCCAGCAGGGGAGGGGGAGTTGGAACCAAAGGGGTGGGGCTGTGAAGAGGAGGGGGTAGGAGGGGGAATGGATGCTACTGAAGCAAAAGTAGAAGTTATAGGCATGGGATGGAGCCACTCATACTTTCGACTAGCCTCTGTGTACGTAAGTCGATCAAAGGGTTTGTTTTCTTGAATCCATCATTCTTTCACATACACTGGGCATGCTTGAGCATGGAGGATGCTGTGCATTACAATTTATGCAAACTTGCGGGGGAGCACAGGCACTCCCCCATGGACGGGGCACCCACAGTCACCACAGAGGGATCATTGGTGCAGCAGGAAGACATGTCCAAACAGTAAGCATTTAAAGCATCTCATCGATGGTGGAATGCAAGGTTTTACATCACACTGACACACCAGCACCTTGACCGCCTTTGGGAAGCTATCCCCCCTAGAAGGCCAGGATAAAGGCGCTTGTATTGGTGCAATTGTTTTTAGGGTCTCGCTGTACATGGCGCATAAATTGAACTCCTCACCGCTTGAGGTTTGCACGAAGTTCCTGTTAGTTTGGAGGAGAAGATCCTGGTGGAAAATGATGCTCTGTACTGAGTTCAAAGATTGGTGGGGTGCGATGGAGACTGGGATGTCACCGAGATGATTGCAAGCATGCAAGGCTTCAGATTGCGCAGCAGAAGATGTCTTTATGAGCAAAGAACCGGACCGCATTTTACTCATGGATTCCTTTTTGGCATACTTATCTTCAATCGTCTCCATGAAATCCATTGCTTGACCTTCCTCCTAGGGTATAGCCAGGGAGGGGAAGGCTGAAGGATCAAAAGGAGTTCTGATACCACAAAGTGATGAGCATCAACTCCTTAGCATACACAAGGTGTTAACAGCTCAGGTACTAGCAGTGTGATCCCTGTGTTGTCAGGGGGCTCAGCCAATTGGGTACTTAACAGCCCCACCACATGGACTGGCTACAGTGCTAGTGACATAGCAGGAAGGGGCCCAAATGGCTCACAATGAACATAAAACGTTAGAAATGGAGGTCAAACCCCAAGGGGACCAAAAACACCGAAAAGATGGAAACAGCAAACTAAACAATAGCACATACCAAAACAAAGCCGGGAGGTTAGCCAGGTCGATATAAAGAAGTCCACCAAGAGGAAAAGGAGGGGCCAGGGAGAAAGGAGCAAGGACAGGAAAGAAGAGGACGGTAATACAGTCTGGAAAAACGAAGGAGATTGCAATAGCTCGGGGCCCCGTGCACACCACACATGTACCCACAAAAGGACAGTTGGCTCCCGGGGAGGTAGGTGATTATAGTATCATTTGCAATTCCACTGGATGATCGTGTGGTGAGAGTCCAAGATAGGCATGAAGAAACCGAGGAGGAGGTCATCTCACTCTGTCAGTAGTCATCAGCGACAATGATGGGGTGACATACATAAATGTCAGACTCAAGTTGAGGGGGAAGGTGGCACCTCCTAGGGCACCTCGTCTTGGAATTTATGTTTCTTCTTCTTCTTCTTCTTCTTCTATTTCTGAGGTGGAGGATGGTAGGGTACAGGGGGAGTACAGGTTTCTGCAAGATCTGGAACCGAAAGAGAGCAGGCGACCTTGGGATGCATAGATGATGCGCCTCGTGGCCAGGTGGTGGTAAGTCTTCTGGCCTGAGACACACTGGGGAGAGGGGTCCTGGGAGGGCGTCCCATCACCGGCAGATGCCGAAATAGAGGAAGGGGAGTGGCAGTCAGCACAACTGACACACACAGGTGGCAAAACACATGGGCTTCCCTCATGGAGCGGGTGGCCATGGTCACACATGAAGGGTCTGCCATACCAAAGCTGAAGTACCTAAAGCACTGCACAGGTGGAGGGACATATGGCTCACATTACATCTGTAGCACATAAGCTTGACCTTCTCTGGGAGGGTACCCCTTGAAAGCCAGAATGAAGGCACAAGTATTGGTGTGGTTGTCTTTGTGACCCTTCCCTGCATGTCTAGCAAAATAAATGCCATGCCATTCCAGATTATCCTGGAGTTCCTCATCAGCTTGCAGGATGAAGTCCCTATGAAAAATTACTCCCTGGAGCGTATTCAGAGATTGGTGAGGAGTGATAGACACTAGAACATTGCAAAGACAATCACAAGCATGAAAAGCTGCGGACTGGATGTGAGAAGAAGCCTTGATCAACAGGAAGCCCGACTGTATCTTACTAAGAGACTCCACTTCACCAAACTTGTCCTCGACATTTTCCACAAAAAATAATGGCTTTGTGGTGGTGAATGAGTCCCTGTCCATTCTAGTACAGACTAGGTAATGGGTAAAAGGTTTCATCCCAAGATGGCGAGCCTGGCCTTCCTCCCATGGTGCAGCCAGGGGAGGGAAGGTTCCCAGGTCATACAAAGCATTATTCAATGATCCTTCACCATTCGAATAGACAGCTGTCTGAGAACAGCCAGATTTTTGCAGCTTGATATGCTTCATGTGCCAAGCATCCACCCTGGTAACACCCACTCCGACCAGGGTTTCTCCCCATCGGTGCCACACAGCCAAAGCAAAGACTGTCTGGCATGGCGTCCTTTGCCAGGAGTTCCGATGCTCAACGAAGATACGCAACCACTCCTCGGCACATATGGGGAGGGAAAAGGTCACATATCAGTAGTGTGATCCCTGTGTTGTCAGTGGACCCAGCCACATGGGTACATAACAGCCCCACCACATGGACTGGCTACACATGCTGGTGACCCAGCAGAGTGGAAGGGAGAGGGGAAGGAAGAGGGGAGAAGAATCCACATCGTAGATGCTAGGGAGGGAGTTCTTCCCCATATGGCTCACACTAAAAACAGGAAATTTTGAAGTGGACGACAAAACTCAAGTGGGGACCTAAATGCCACAAAGGATGAAAGAACAGGCAAAAGGAACAAAATTGTAACCAATACAGGAAACCAGGTGGATAGCCAGGTCAACATAACTCAGAACACAGAGAGGGGAAGGAGGTGGCAATGTGGAAGGAGCAAGGATAGGGAGGGCAGGGTGAAGGAAATGCAGCCAGGGAAGGAAGAATTTGC
This sequence comes from Schistocerca nitens, assembly GCF_023898315.1. Lineage (NCBI taxonomy): Eukaryota > Metazoa > Arthropoda > Insecta > Orthoptera > Acrididae > Schistocerca > Schistocerca nitens. Next base: position 54,109,152 of record NC_064624.1, on the reverse strand, counting down.
TGCAACAGCTCGGGGCCCCATGGGTGCCATGCACGAACTCACTAAAAAACTGTGAACCCCCTGGGGGTTCTGGTTTCGTGGAATGAGAGACCAAACAGCTGACAGCACAAGGAACGAAAGAGGTGTGGTAGTGGTCTACTGCTGAAGTGCTGTTATTTCCATGTCAAAGTAGTGGTGGTAGGGGAGCTTCTGCCTTACATTTGGATGCAACTTAACCAGGAACCAGTGTGCACTCTCTTCAACTCTGGTAGTTCCATTTCTCTTTTAGATTATCTGTGGTATTTGAAGTTCCACCGTACCTGTAAATTGCCCTGTTTGCACCCACCACCCAATGTCGAGCTGTCAATATGCAGATGTTGCCTCTGGTGGGTGAAACTTGAGTATTAGAAAATTTTCTTGACCTGTGAAGTGCATAGTAATTAAAAATCCTTCAGTCAACTTAATTCTCTCCCAGGGTACACTGCCTTATAGTAGGCACCTTCAGTGCTGGGTGGGAGGGTTTGCGTGCTTTGTTGAAATCGAGAGCTATGCCGGCGGTAGCATAGTTACTGGCACGGTCACCTAAGCTGGACCGGTCTCAACAGAAGAGCCAGACAAAGAGTGTCCCACAACAGAGGGCAGAGAGGGCTCTAGAGGCGTAGTGAAGCCAGCTTTCCTAGAGGAGTAAACCTCATACAAATCCTGGTCCTCCTGGTTGGGGGTTGCGCATGAGGCTAGTAACCTCATACTGGGAAAAAAATTATGGAAATTCAACAGAAGCCTCAGAAACTGGATGGAAAGCATGTATCATGACCCCGGCAATGGAAACAGATAAAAGATCTGACAGTAGCATCATTGAATATGAGGACAATGCTTCAACCTGGTAAAATGAAAGAAATAGCCAATGAAATTTTAAAATTCAAATATGATATCATAAGGCTACAGGAAATAAGATGCTAAGGGAATGGGCAGATAGATAAACCTGAGTACTCATTGGTATATAGTGGGCCAGAAGAAAGAACAGGTCAACTTGGAATAGGGTTTATAACAACTAGGGAACTTAGGAAAAGCCTTCCAGAATTTGAACCCATAAATGGAAGGATGTGCAGACTCAGAGTAAGAGGGAAATTTAGGAATATATCAATAGTTAATGCACATGCACCAACAGAGGAAAAAGAGGATATAATTAAATAACAGTTCTACAAAGACTTGGAAAAGTATGCTCCACAGTACCTAAATATGACCGGATGCTAGTAATAGGAGATTATAATGCAAACATAGGGAGGAGTGAACACCCATAGGGAGTTTCTGGAACACATCCACTACATGAAGAAAACAACAAGATTGGAGACTTACTATGCCAGTTCGCAGCAAGGAATAATATGATTATTAAAAGTACCTGCTTCTCACACAAAAGGATCCGTATGGGTAGTTGGAAGTCTGCAGCCAATGGCCTAGTCAATCAGATGGACCATATTTTAGTGATTGCATGCCACTCCACGTCAGTTATGGATCTATGGAGCTGCAGAGGACCAAACTGCGATTCAGACCACTTTATGATAAAATCAGTCTTGAGAGAGAAACTGTCACTAACAAATGGCAACAGAAAAGAAGTAAAGAAAATACCAAGTAACAATAAGCAGAGAGTTGAGCAATGAAGAGACGGCAGTAGGAGTAGAGGAAAGGTGGAACAGGATTTAAAAAGCCATTGAGGATGCTGCAGAGGAAATAATAGGCATAAGAAGGAATAGAAGAACCCAGGAATGGTTTAATGAAGATTGCAGGTCAGCAGCAGAGGAAAAGAACACAGTAAGAACAAAAGTGCTACAGAGAGAAACCAGAAATAGTGTGGAACAATATAGAGAATGAAGGAGAAGAGCTAACAGACTATGCAAGAAAAGGAAAGAGTGGAATAAGAAGAAATTTCAATAACTAGAAGAATTAAAGGAACAGAGTGAAATAAGAAAGTTTATCATGCAAAAGGCAAAATGAAGAATAGATTCCAACCAAAAACAATGGCCTGTTCCAGTAAAGATGGGAAAATGCTAAGGGAGGAAGAATAGATAGTGGGAAGATGGGTAAAATATTTCAAAGATACACTAAGCACCAGCCTAGATGATGAAGAGACAGCTGCACAGGAGGAAAGAGTGGAACTGGAAGTAGACAATAAAACCAACGAGGCAAGGAAGCCATCACTACAAGAGGTCTCCCAGGCTGTGCACAAGTCAAAAAACAATCACGCCCCTGGGGAAGACAGCATAATTGCTGAGTTAATAAAAACTGGTGGTGAGGCTGTAATAAAGGAACTGCACACATTAATATCAGATATAGGGGAAACAGAAACTATGCCAAATAATTGGAAAGTTGGAATAATACTCCCCATTTATACGAAAGGGGACAGAACAGTATGTGAAAACTATAGAGGTATAACACCCCTAAGCACAGCTTATCAGATCTTCAAAAGTATATTAAACGAAATGATACAGAAGTGTGCAGAAGGCTTACTACGGGAATATCAGTGTCGCTTTCGACCAGACAAAGGAACAACTGATCAAATATTTGTGATAAGACAAATGATGGAAAACTTCTATGAATATGATATAGATCTGTATTTCCTATTCATCGACTTCAGACAAGGCTTTGCCAGCATAAATCAGCAAGAACTATACAGAGTACTGAAAGAAGTTGGTACATGTGCAAAACTAATAAGACTAATCAGAATGACAAGGACAGAGACAAGATCATAAGTAAAGGTCCTTAGCAGAACAAGTGAAAGCTTTGACTTTAATAAAAAGCAAAGTGATAGTATGTCAACTGTCCTATTCAATATAGTCCTGCATAGTGTAGTAAATAAAATCAACAGAAGAGGTACCATGTTTATGAAAACTAGCCAGATAAGTGCATACACTGATGACATTGCTATAGTAGGAAGATATACCAATACACTCCTAGAAACATACTGGGTGATGGAAACAGAAGCCTTAAAAATTGGCCTCATAGTAAAGGAAAACAAAACAAAATACATGGTAATGTCACAATCGGAGGCCAGAAGAACCCCTAAAAACCTAACACATCAATGAGAATTGCTTCAAAGGAGTGTCCTCTTTTTAACTACTTGGGAGCCCTAATAACAAATGATAACAGTATTGAAAAGGCTATAAAGGAAAAGAATACCAGCAGGAAACAGCTTACTTTGAAAATATGCAACTTTTCCAAAACAGTGTTGTTACAAGAAAAACAAAACTGCTAATGTATAATTCCCTAGTCCGCCCAGTTATCACATATGGGTCAGAGGTATGGACATTGACAGAGCACAATAAAAACACACTAAGAACCATTGAGCGGAAAATACTATGTAAAATCTGTTGGCCAATAAGGGAGGAAAAACGCTGGAGAATAAGCTACAATGCCAAATTACAAGGCAGGGGCATGGTAAAATGTAAGAAATCACAGTGAATACGATGGCTACAATACTTTGAGAGAATGACAGAGGGTAGAATTCTAAAGAAAATGATGAAAGGTGTCAGCCATTCAGCTAAGCAAAAAGGGAGACCTAGAAGAAGATGGATCACCGAAGTAATAATGGATATCACCAGTATGGGAGTCCGGGGGTGGAAAAGAGCAGAAAATAATCGAGAAGTGTGGAGGAAGATTGCTGAAGAAACCAAGGCTCACCAAGAACTGTAGCGCTGCTAAAGAAGAGTCAACTTAATTTTGGGATGTCATTTTGTAAGTGGTACTACATTGGGGATTTCTAAATCTAACCCAGCTGAAAAATTTGCATTGTGCTCCTGTCAGGCTGCCACAAGAATTGATAATGTGTTACTGCAATATTTGCCATTTGAGCTGTCACCTGTGCCCAGTAGAAGTGAAGCAGGTATTGGAAGTTCTTGATCATTTTCTGTAGGTGTCAAATAACAGACTCGGTATCACCAATAAAATCCAGTAAAAGATTCGCCTTACAGACAACATTCCAGTGAGGCAGGATCCTTACTGGCTTTCTCCACCGAAGATTAAATTTTTATGTGCTTTGATTAATAATATGTTGTGTGATGTGGTTATCAGTCCCTCAATTTCATCCTGTGTTTCTCCCATATTCTAAGTATCCATGGATAGCAGTGGGTGTTTTGTCCAGTGGTGGATTATTGTCTGGTTAATGTAAAGGTAATTTTCGAATCTGTGACACTTTTCGGTCTACATAATTGTTTTATTTGGTTCAATGGGGTCCAATATTTTACTGTCCTGCATCTCAATCAGTCATATTATCCGAGCGTGATAACTGGAGGTTCCAAGCACATTACCGCCTTCTGTAGAGACTGGGTGTGCCCTTTGGTTTGTCAATTGTAGCTGTCATTGTGTCTCGTCTTCTGGATTGTGCTTTGAATGATTTCAAGTTCAAGTGTGTGTATAATTTCCTAAGTGGCATGATTATTTCTAGTGAAACTTCCTGGCAGATTAAAACTGTGTGCCCGACTGAGACTCGAACTCGGGACCTTTTCCTTTCGCGGGCAAGTGCTCTAACATCTGAACTACCGAAGCACGACTCACGCCCGGTACTCACAGCTTTACATCTGCCAGTATCTCGTCTCCTACCTTCCAAACTTCACAGAAGCTCTCCTGCGAACCTTGCAGAACTAGCACTCCTGAAAGAAAGGATATAGCGGAGACATGGCTTAGCCACAGCCTGGGGGATGTTTCCAGAATGAGATTTCCACTCTGCAGCGGAGTTTGTGCTGATATGAAGTGAAAATCTCATTCTGGAAACATCCCCCAGGCTGTGGCTAAGCCATGTCTCCGCTATATCCTTTCTTTCAGGAGTGCTAGTTCTGCAAGGTTCGCAGAAGAGCTTCTGTAAAGTTTGGAAGGTAGGAGACGAGATACTGGCAGATGTAAAGCTGTGAGTACCGGGCGTGAGTCGTGCTTCGGTAGCTCAGATGTTAGAGCACTTGCCCGCGAAAGGCAAAGGTCCCGAGTTCGAGTCTCGGTCAGGCACACAGTTTTAATCTGCCACGAAGTTTCATATCAGCGCACACTCCGCTGCAGAGTGAAAATCTCATTCTCGAATTATTTCTAGTGCTAGTCTGTCTGAATATCTGCAACATCTTGAGGCAGTCCTGGTTCACCTGAGGGAGGCGGGACTTACTGTGAAATCATCTATAATCACACTGGTACATAGATTTCCCTCTTGGGACATTTTAGTTCCACTGACAGCATGACAATCGACAAGAAGCATACTAATAATTTGTGAAAATTCCCAGCTCCTAGAAATAAGAAAGGTGTGGCATGGTTCATAGGTATGACAATTTTTTTTTGCAAGTTCATGCCCAATTTTGCTCAATTAGTGGGACTCCTTAATAATTTTAGATAGAAGGGCATTATTTTCAAATGGGATGAAAGTCATCAGGCATATTTCAATGCAATTAAGGTGGCACATAGTATTCCACCAGTATTAGCCATTCCCAATTTTGAGCTCTTGTATGCGGTGCAGACGGATGCCTCTAACTCTGGAACAGCAAGTAGCACCTACACTCCTGTAGGAATGGAACAGGGGAAAGGGGGGGGGGGGGGAGATGGCCAATAGCTTATGTATCTAGAAAATTTTCACCTGCAGATATGAAATATTCCATGTATGAATGGGAAGCCATGGTAGTTCTGTTTACCCTTGAGAAATTAAAATTTTATTCTGAACCCAGCGAATTTTGTTTAGAGACTGACAATCAAGTTCTTAGTTGGGTTTTGGCTCATCACAGAAAAACCCGGCACATTGCTCAGTGGGGCTTTAGTATTTCAACCTTTTGGTTTAGGGTGCAACATATCAGGGGACCAAACAATGTGATTGCAGATGCCCTGTACCACATGTTCGAAGAAGAAGAAAGGCAAGGTGAACATGACCTTGATGTTGCCAGGGCTGGCTAACAAGGGTCTTGACAGAGGTTATTTGTTAATCTGAAGATCAAGCAGGAGGACCCCAGAATCATCTGTATTAGGAGGAAGTTGTTGCATGCCCATCAAGTGCAGGGGCACAACCTGCATAGAGGGCTGCTTTTTTTCTAAAGTATGTGCCCAACATAATCCCATGATATGTTCAGGCAACAATTTGATAGTACCAGTACTCCATAAGTTGATAGTACCAGTACTTCACAAGACATGGCCTGCATCTCAATAGGAAAGGAAAGGGTAAACTGGCTGGGATGATAGCAAAATCTTTAAGGGTGGGCACTGAAACTCACGGGAGTACTTTTTAGGCTAAGATCAGTATCCAATCATCCTACATTGATTGAAATTAAGCTTAATGAAAAGTTCAGAGAGCCAGGTACTAGAGATGTGAAAATATCACAAGATTCTCGTAACAGTACAGTGGAAAATAATGTCAGTATGTCACAAGATTCACATAAATGCACAGTAAAAAATAATGTTAATATATTGCATCAGAATATCAGGGGTTTAAAAAACAAAATAGATGAACTTCTCGTTTGTATAGAAGATTTAGAAAATGTGGGTGGAATAGATGTACTATGCCTGTCTGATCATCATATAGTCACAGGTATGGAAATGGTCCCCCCAACCCCCCATGAACCATGGACCTTGCCATTGGTGGGGAGGCTTGCATACCTCAACAATATGGATAGCTGTACCGTAGGTGCAACCACAACGGAGGGGTATCTGTTGAGAGGCCTGACAAACGTGTGGTTCCTGGAGGAGGGCAGCAGCCTTTTCAGTAGTTGCAGGGGCAACAGTCTGGATGATTGACTGATCTGGCCTTGTAACACTAACCAAAACGGCCTTGCTGTTGTGGTACTGCAAACGGCTGAAAGCAAGGGGAAACTACAGCCATAATTTTTCCTGAGGGCATGCAGCTTTACTGTATGGTTAAATGATGATGGCGTCCTCTTGGGTAAAATATTTCGGAGGTAAAATAGTCCCCCATTCGGATCTTCGGGCGGGGACTACTCAAGAGGATGTCGTTATCAGGAGAAAGAAAACTGGCGTTCTACGGATTGGAGTGTGGAATGTCAGATCCCTTAATCGGGCAGGTAGGTTAGAAAATTTAAAAAGGGAAATGGATAGGTTAAAGTTAGATATAGTGGAAATTAGCGAAGCTCGGTGCCAGGAAGAACAAGACTTTTGGTCAGGTGAATACAGGGTTATGAATGCAAAATCAAATAGGGGTAATGCAAGAGTAGGTTTAATAATGAATAAAAAAATATGAGTGCGGGTAAGCTACTACAAACAGCAGAGTGAACGCATTATCGTGGCCAAGATAGACACGAAGCCCACGACTACTACAGTAGTACAAGTTTATATGCCAACTAGCTCTGCAGATGATGAAGAAATTGATGAAATGTATGATGATATAAAAGAAATTATTCAGATAGTGAAGGGAGACGAAAATTTAATAGTCATGGGTGACTGGAATTCGACAGTAGGAAAAGGAAGAGACAGAAACATAGTAGGTGAATATGGATTGGGGCTAAGAAATGAAAGAGGGAGCCGGCTGGTAGAATTTTGCACAGAGCATAACTTAATCATAGCTAACACTTGGTTGAAGAATCATGAAAGAAGGTTGTATACATGGAAGAACCCTGGAGATACTAGAAGGTTTCAGATAGATTATATAATGGTAAGACAGAGATTTAGGAACCAGGTTTTAAATTGTAAGACATTTCCAGGGGCAGATGGGGACTCTTACCACAATCTATTGGTTATGACCTGTAGATTAAAACTGAAGCAACTGCAAAAAGGTGGGAATTTAAGGAGATGGGACCTGAATAAACTGAAAGAACCAGAGATTGTACAGAGTTTCAGGGAGAGCATAAGGGAACAATTGACAAGAATGGGGGACAGAAATACAGTAGAAGAAGAATGGGTAGCTTTGAGGGATGAAGTAGTGAAGGCAGCAGAGGATCAAGTAGGTAAAAAGACGAGGGCTAGTAGAAATCCTTGGGTGACAGAAGAAATATTGAATTTAATAGATGAAAGGAGAAAATATAAAAATGCAGTAAATGAAGCACACAAAAAGGAATACAAACGTCTCAAAAATGAGATCGACAGGAAGTGCAAAATGGCTAAGCAGGCATGGCTAGAGGACAAATGTAAGGATGTAGAGGCTTATCTCACTAGGGGTAAGATAGATACTGCCTACAGGAAAATTAAAGAGACCTTTTGAGAAAAGAGAACGAATATCAAGAGCTCACATGGAAACCCAGTTCTAAGCAAAGAAGGGAAAGCAGAAAGGTGGAAGGAGTATATAGAGGGTCTATACAGGAGCAATGTTCTTGAGGACAGTATTATGGAAATGGAAGAGGATGTAGATGAAGATGAAATGGGAGATATGATACTGCGTGAAGAGTTTGACAGAACAACTGAAAGACCTAAGTCGAAATCAGGCCCCGGGAGTAGACAACATTCCATTAGAACTACTGACAGCCTTGGGAGAGGCAGTCCTGACAAAACTCTACCATCTGGTGAGCAAGATGAACGAGACAGGCGAAATTCACTCAGACTTCAAGAAGAATATAATAATTCCAATCCCAAAGAAAGCAGGTGTTGAGAGATGTAAAAATTACCGAACTATCAGTTTAAGAAGTCACAGCTGCAAAATACTAACACAAATTCTTTACAGACGAATGGAAAAAACTGGTAGAAGCCGACCTCGGGGAAGATCAGTTTGGATTCCGTAGAAATGTTTGAACACGTGAGGCAATACTGACCCTACGACTTATCTTAGAAGAAAGATTAAGGAAAGGCAAACCTGCGTTTCTAGCATTAGTAGACTTAGAGAAAGCTTTTGACAATGTTGACTGGAATACTCTCTATCAAATTCTAAAGGTGGCAGGAGTAAAATACAGGGAGCGAAAGGCTATTTACAATTTGCACAGAAAGCAGATGGCAGTTATAAAGAGTCGAGAGACATGAAAGGGAAGCAGTGGTTGGGAAGGGAGTGAGACAGGGTTGTAGCCTCTCCCTGGTGCTATTCAATCTGTACATTGAGCAAGCAGTAAAGGAAACAAAAGGTTCAGAGTAGGTGTTAAAATCCATGGAGAAGAAATAAAAACTTTGAGATTCGCCGATGACATTGTAATTCTGTCAGAGACAGCAAAGGACTTGGATGAGCAGTTGAACGGAATGGATGGTCTCTTGAAAGGAGCGTATAAGATGAACAACAACAGAAGCAGAACGAGGAGAATGGAATGTAGTCAAATTAAATCAGGTGATGCTGAGGGAATTAGATTAGGAAATGAGACACTTAAAGTAGTAAAGGAGTTTTGCTATTTGGGGAGCAAAATAACTGATGGTGGTCGAAGTATAGAGGATATAAAATGTAGACTGGCAATGGCAAGGAAAGTGTTTCTGAAGAAGAGAAGTTTGTTAACATTGAGTATTGATTTAAGTGTCAGGAAGTCGTTTCTGAAAGTATTTGTATGGATTGTAGCCATGTATGGAAGTGAGACATGGACAGTAAATAGTTTAGACAAGAAGAGAATAGAAGCTTTCGAAATGTGGTGCTACAGAAGAATGCTGAAGATTAGATGGGTAAATCACATAACTAATGAGGAGGTATTGAATAGAATTGGGCAGAAGAGGAGTTTGTGGCACAACTTGACTAGAAGAAGGGATTGGTTGGTAGGATATGTTCTGAGGCATCACGGGATCACCAGTTTAGTACTAGAGGGCAGCGTGGAGGGTAAAAATCGTAGAGGGAGACCAAGAGATGAATACACTAAGCAGATTCAGAAGGATGTAGGCTGCAGTAGGTACTGGGAGATGATGAACCTTGCACAAGATAGAGTAGCATGGAGAGCTGCATCAAACCAGTCTCAGGACGGAAGACCACAACAACAACAACAACATGGAAATGGTAAATGTAGGTGGATATAAGTTTTCAGTAATGTAAGTAGAGAGACCATGGAGAGAGGAGGAGTTGCCATATATTTTAAGATCAGTCATAGTGTGAAACATTTGGAAACTAAAAAATTTTGCGTAGAGCAAGACATAGAAGCATGTGCATGTGAGCTTAAACTAAAGAAAGGCACTTTCATAATTGTAGCCATGTATAGGTCCCCATTGGGAAATTTTGAACTTGTTTTGAAAAACTTGGATTCTTTGTTGTGCTACCTGTCAGACAAAGGAAAGAAAATTATTGTTTGTGGGGATTTCAACATAGATTTTCTGAAAGAGGCAGATAGAAAGCTTGACCTTGAAGTATTACTCGGTTCTTTCAATTTGACACCACTTATTGAGTTTCCTACTCGGGTGGTACAGCAAAGCAGCACACTGATAGATAACATTTTCATAGACCAAGACAAATTTAATCAAATAAAAACTTTTCCTGTTAAGAATGGTCTATCTGATCATGATGCACAGCTAGTTAAAGTATACGATATAGCTCCATACAGTAATGCAAAACAGTCCTCCAAAATAGAGTAACGCATTAACGATTTAACACTTCAAAATTTTAGGGAAAGCTTGCAACAGTTAGACTGGGATGAGGTGTACAGGGAACATGATGCAAATTTAAAATTTAACCTATTTCATGATACTCTTGTGAGTATATTTGAAAACAGTTTCCCTAAGAAAACAGTGAAATATAATTGTAAGAAACCATATAAAAAGCCATGGCTTACTAAAGGGATAAAAATATCTTGTTAACAGAAAAGGGCAATGTATCTTATAGCTAGGAGGAGTAATGATCCCAGAACAATGAAACATTATAAAAACTACTGCACTATATTAAGAGAAGTTATTAAAAAGTCCAGAAGTATGTGCATTATGTCTGAGATTAGCACATCTGATAATAAAATTAAAACAATTTGGAATATTGTGAAATGGGAAAGAGGGCAACCGAGAACACAGGAAGACTGTATTTCTATCAAACACAATGAAAAGTTTGTTAACAAGAAGTCAGAAGTACAAACATTTTTAATAATCATTTTTAAGTGTTGTAGAGAAAGTAGATTCCAGCTATTCATTAGAAAATGCAAGGCAGTATATGTAAGAGGCAGTACCTACACAATTTGATAAAATTGATATTCAAACCGCCTCTCCTACTGAAATTAGGAAAATAATAAATTCATCAAAAGTAAAAGTTCACATGGAATTGATGGCATTTCCAACAGAGCTTGTTCCCAACAAGTAAGTAGGATTCTCAGCCACATATGTAGCAGCTCACTGAAACAGGGAATTTTTCCAAATAGACTGAAATATGCTATTGTTAAACCATTGCATAAAAAAGGGAATGGATCTGATGCTAACAACTACCAACCAATCCAACTTCTGACAGCTTTATCCAAAATACTTGAAAAAGTTATGTTTTCAAGAATAGCATCACATATTTGTAAAAATGAAGTACTAACAAAATGTCAATTTGGTTTTCAGAAAGGCTTTTCGACAGAAAATGCTGTATATGCTTTCACTTATAAAATATTAAATGCAATGAATAACCAAACATCACCCATTGGGATATTTTCTGATCTCTCAAAGGCTTTTGATTGTGTGAATCATGAAATTCTTCTAGATAAGCTTAAGTATTGTGGTATGAGTGGGACAGTGCACAAATGGTTTAATTCATACTTAACTGGAAGAATGCAGAAGGTTGAAATTAACAGTACAGATAGTCTACAAAAAAAACAGCAGAGTCCTCCAACTGGGGAGGTATCAAGCATGGTGTCCCACAGGGTTCAGTCCTGGCTCCCTTGTTGTTCTTAATATATATTAACGACTTGCCACTCTATGTTCATGAAGATACAAAGTTAGTTCTTTTGCTGATGATACAAGTATAGTAACCACACCCAAGAAGCAAGAATCAGCTGAGGAAATTGCAAATAATGTCTTTCAGAAAATTATTAAGAGGTTCTCTGCAAATGGACTTGTCCTAAATTTTGAGAAAACACAATTTATACAATTCTGTGCAGTAAATGACATAACACCACTGATAAATATAGACTATGAATGGAAGTCTGTTGCTAAGGTAGAATACTCAAAATTTCTGGTGTGTGCATTGATGAGAAATTGAATTGGAAGAAACACATTGATGATCTGCTGAAACAGTTAGGTTTAGCTACTTATGCTATTAGGGTTATTGTAAATTTTGGTGATAAATTTGTCAGTAAATTAGTCTACTCTGCCTATTTTCATTCACTGCTTTCACGTGGCATCATATTTTGGGGCAGTTCATCATTAAGAGAGAAAGTATTCACTGCACATAAGTGCGTAATCAGAATAATAGCTGGAGCCCACCCAAGATCACCTTGCAGACATTTCTTTAAGGAACTCGGGATATTCACAGTACCTTCACAATACATATATTCACTTATGAAATTTGTCATTAATAACCCATCCAATTCGAAAATAACAGAAGTGCATAGCTACATCTCTAGAAGAAACAATAATATTCAAAATTCTGGATTAAATCTCACTTTGGCACAGAAAGGGGTGAATTATGCTGCCACAAAAATCTTCAGTCATTTGCCAAATAGTATTAAAAGTCTGACAGATAGCCAACCAACATTTAAAAGTAAATTAAAAGAATTTCTGAATGACAACTCCTTCTACTCAATAGATGAATTCTTATATATGAAGTAGTAACAGTAAAAAAATTATTAATCATTTTGTGGAAAGAAAACTTATGTTAAAGCGACACATTCCACATCATTGCAAAACTTCGTATTCATGATCTACGGAACAAGGATGTATGTATGTATGTATGTATGTATGTATTTATTACTTCTGTAACACACTTAGGCAGTCATTTGAGCATTTATAAAACTGATGTCAAGATCAGACATGTCACTTTGCCCTCCCTGTATAAATGATGTCCAGAGGTTGTGGGGGAGAGTGAGAGCTGTAAGGGAGTTAAGCCCAACCAAAATTCCTGCAAGGGGCTTTTCACCCTAACCACAAGCCCATGAGTAATGCCTGGTGCATAAAATTTTTATTGGTTATATAGGTCCATGTTGTGACTCGCCGATCATTCAAAGCACCGCCACGCAATTATGCGCGTCCTCTACGTGCGGCGCTGTCTGCCAGCCATGCAGCAGCTGCGCCACCTAACCGGCCAGCTGAGCAGCGGCCACTAGACTGGGACTCGGTACTCATTCGAATGCTAATGTGTACACATGTCTTGCTTGTCAACTTACTCTGTGACTTATATGTGTTGTGTCGTTCTGAAATATATTTGTTAAACTTGACGTTATAACAGTCCACTTCCTCATACGCGAGTAGGTAATATGCACACATTAGTCATCGTGAATAGCATTTGTCTTGAATTTTTTCAGTTTACAGACCATACTGGATGCTTCTTACTGCTAATGCTCCTGCTTTTGCTCCGCACCTTTTCACAAGGCTCTGCTTTGACAGCAGAATTAAGGATGCGACCACAAATCCTTATTACCAACAGACTTCTTTTGCTGGCCAGGTGAACTGCAAGTTGAAGGCTGTGCTTATCTTTCACAGTAATGCTCAGAGACAATGGGACATGTCAGTACCACAGGTCAATTTTGCCTTTAACACTGCACAACCCAAGTCCCTGAACGCTGCTCCAGTGTCCCTTATGCTAGCACATCTGGTCAGTTCTCCTCTTGTCATCCTGTGGTCAATCAATGATTTGCTTCCAGAACACATCACCCTAGAAGTGATGCAGCAGAATTGGAGCTGGGATGGGTATAAAATTGCTTACGACAAGCTACCCATCTGCTACAATCTGGAGCATGACAGTGTGTTCATTCAAAACCCTAATACTGCGCAAAAAGGGGCCTTAGTGTTTGCCAGCAAGCTAGCTTCTCAGTTCTAGGGACACTATGAGATTGTCAGGGTGGCGGGTCTGGCAAACCTCCTGATTGGGGATTTATGCACGAGTAAAAGCCTCTCACATGCACATTACCCAAGTCAAGGAGAGTCAGATGTAAAGAGCTCCTTAATTGGGGGGAGGGGGGGGGGGGATTTTGGTTTTGTCAGACAGGCTGAGCCATGGTGGGCTCCCTCCCTGAATTCCAGTCCAATGCATCTGGCCTATGTCACTTCTTATGGCTTGGAGCTCATTGCACCAGTGGTTGAGCCACACTGGGGGGCAAGGAACAGTAGTGGATCTCACAAGCAATCAGTGTCTTGGAGCTGGACCAGAACATGAGGCAGAGGGCCCATGGGCAGCAAGTGTTATTTGGCTGAACTTTATGTGCTACTACTATTATCACCACAATACAATCTTTCAATAATGGGAACTGCCATACTCTGGTCAGCCAAAATATTATGACCACCTATCTAAACACTGGTGTGTCGACCCCTGCCACAGGTAACAGCAAGGACACATTGTGGCACAGAAACAATGAGACCTTGGTAGATCACTGGAGGAAGTTGGCACATCTGCACACTCAGTTCACCTAAGTCCTGTAAATTCCAAAAAAGGGGGATGATCTCTCATGGCATGTTAAATTACATCCCAGATCTATTTGATCAGGTTCAGAGGTGGCGAGTTTGGTGATCATCCCATCAAGTGGAACTCACCACTGTGTTCCTCCTGACCTTGTAAAACAGCACATTATTTTGTTGAAAAGTGCCACTGCCATTGGGAAATACGATTGTCATGAAGTGGTGGAGGTGGTGTGCAACCAGTTTACGATACTCCTTGCCCAACACAGTGCCTCACATGAGCTCCACTGGACCCATGGATGCCAACATGATTGTTTCCCAGAGCATAATTGAGCTGCCACCAGTACAGGAGTCAAGGTGCTGTTCCCCTTGATGGTGAGATATGCGCCCTTCCAAGAGTATGATGAAGGTATCGGGATTCATCAGATCATGAAGTGCTCTGCCACTGTGCCAACATACAGTGCCGATGGTTATGTGCCTATTTCAGTCATAGTAGTTGAAGTTGTGGCATTAACATTGGCACACGCATGGGTCATCAGGTGCACAGACCCACCATTAAGAGTGTTTGGAGCATTGTGTGTTCAGGTACACTTGTACTCTGCCCAGCATTCAATTCTGATATTAGTTATGTCACGGTTTGCTGCCCATGCTGTTTTACCAGTCTGCCCAGCCTACGACATCCACAAGGGGTGCCAGAGTAATCCACCTGCAGGACCACTAATTGGCTCTTAAGTACATTCATTGTGTCATCACACAGAGTTAATGACAAAAGCACAGCAATATTGTGCGAGATGGGAATTATGATAATATTATTGGGCTACCTTCAGTCAAATTTCAGACACTAGCATCTCAGAATAGCAGCTATTATTGAAAGCCAAAACTGAAAAGCAATATGAATGGAGAGGGCGGGAAAAAATCCTGGAGTTGAATATCTGGGAAAAAACAATGTTCATCCAGAAAACTGGAATACTACCCCAGAATACCAGAAAATTTGGTAGGTATGCCACCAGTTTGCCCTTGGTCAAACTCTGTGCCGATTCTACACGTGGACAGCACGCTCACTGATACTCCATGCACAATGCATGCATCTTATTAGAGTCATTCCTTGCAAAGTAACGGCGCTACTGCCTGGATGAGTATATACTGATAGTAGGTTGGTGGTCATAACATTTTCACTGAGGAGCGTATATGGTTTAGTATTGTGACTTCCAGATGGACGCTACCAGTGCCAAGGGAGCCATGCCACCACATTTGAGGGAATGGTCAAACTTATCCATTTATTACAAGGATGTACTGGAAAGTAATGCCTTCAAACATTTTATTCTTTTCTCATTATCAGTTGAACTATTATTTGGCATCAATATTACACTGTCGATATTGCCACTTTGTTGACACAATATGCAGCTCTTTGCTGTTAGAGGGTTCCGAATTGCAGCGTAATGTGTGTGTGTGTGTGTGTGTGTGTGTGTGTGTGTGTGTG
This sequence comes from Schistocerca nitens, assembly GCF_023898315.1. Taxonomy (NCBI): domain Eukaryota; kingdom Metazoa; phylum Arthropoda; class Insecta; order Orthoptera; family Acrididae; genus Schistocerca; species Schistocerca nitens. The sequence goes on along the minus strand of NC_064624.1, from coordinate 54,093,329 downwards.
TGTGTGTGTGTGTGTGTGTGTGTAATACAACTGCATCAGCACATGAGAAAACCGTCAGAAAACACAGAGCACAAATTCAAAGGGTTTGTCCACACATGGAGCACCCCCTCCTTGAGCACAACAATGCCAGACTATACACAAGTGTTTATCCACCTGCAACAGTCTGACACCTTTGATTCATTATTACCGATCATACTCCATACAGTCCCGGTTTGATCCCAATGAGTTTTCAACTGTTTCCAAACCTTCAAGAGCACCTTTAAGGACTTCACTTCGACAGTGATTAATTAGTGTGAGCAGAGGTGAGGCTGTGCGCCTGCCAACTAAGTCAAACATTCTACAGTGACAGCACCAACAAAATGGTCTCTCACTGAGGAAAAAGGTGTCAGTGACATTTTTGAAATAAATATATGAACATGAAGAATAAAGGTGTAGAATGTTAATAAAGTTTGTTTTAATGAAAAGCTTCAATAATTTTCACATAAAAATTCTGAGTTACTACTTTTCATCATGTCCTCATTCCCAAAACATAAACCAAGCAAAAATAAAGTTTTAATTAATTTGGCAAAGAAGGTGGCTTTGAAATGATATGACATATACAGACATGTCTAAAGGTCATAGGAAAGTATAGTCCTTCAACTAACATGGCACACAAGGTAAGAGAAGACTTCTTGTGTGTAAAAGTTACATTCTGGGCACCACTGGATTTTTCAGTAAACATTAGAAAATTTGTACCACAACCTTTATTTGGTTTTTACATTTGTTGGTTCTGTAAACTCATAGCTACACCACAACCATTCAACCTAACATAGCCCTTGAGCTGCACTATGGGTCAGTCTCTCACCACAACCAATATTTCAAGGGGGGAGTGGCTCTAACATTACATTTTTATATTGTGGCCTGCGAATAGATCTGACATGACTTCAAATTGCTTTTCATCCACATGTTGTGTGTTGTGCATACGTATCATGCTATATGTCAAACCATCATTATGTCAGGGGTCAAAATCTAAGCCTGAAAAACGTTACGTCTAACAACTCTTTTACTATAATAGAGGGAAACATTCCACGTGGGAAAAATATATCTAAAAACAAAGATGATGAAACTTACCAAACAAAAGCGCTGGCAGGTCGATAGACACACAAACAAACACAAACATACACACAAAATTCTAACTTTCGCAACCAACGGTTGCTTCATCAGGAAAGAGGGAAGGAGAGGGAAAGACGAAAGGATGTGGGTTTTAAGGGAGAGGGTAAGGAGTCATTCCAATCCCGGGAGTGGAAAGACTTACCTTAGGGGGAAAAAAGGACAGGTATACACTCGCACACACGTGCATATCCATCCGCACATACACAGACACAAGCAGACATTTGTAAAGGCCAACAAATGTCTGCTTGTGTCTGTGTATGTGCGGATGGATATGTGCGTGTGTGCGAGTGTATACCTGTCCTTTTTTCCTTATGAAGCAACCGTTGGTTGCGAAAGCTAGAATTTTGTGTGTATGTTTGTGTGTCTATCGACCTGCCAGTGCTTTTGTTCGGTAAAGTCTCATCATCTTTGTTTTTAGATATAACTCTTTTACCATGTTTAATAAAATTTAGTATATTTACTTTCTTATAATTTCTTCACAGAGACTGTTTAGGATTTCTGTTTGATACTGCTGGTCAAATTAACTGCAAGCCATTTACTAAGTTTGGCAAATTATAATGAAGCACTCACATATATTCAAATGCAAATGATGTATTAACACTATCCAATATTTCTACAGTTGCGCAACACGAATGGCACTCATATTCAAAAGCAAATGCTGCATTAATGTTATCACAATACATCTGCATAGCACCCAAGATGGATGTCGAAACAAACAAATTTATTCAGCACAGATAGTTCACAAGTAGTTTGTGTGATTATGTCAGGACCCTCAATTCTGGATGGCAGGATAAAAATACTAGAGGCACCCAGCAAATGTATTTGCCTGCTGAATAACCTACAAACTGTTCTACTACATCAGATTTTAAGTGACAAGTGTATGTCAGATTATTTCCACCAATAACTGGAACATTCTGGTAATTTTACAAACATTATGTGTAACAATGTGCAGCAAATGCAAGAAGTAGTTATGAACAAACCTGTCAATATTTAATGTATAAACCCATGGCTTCATCAGAACTTTGCAGCCGAAATACAAATTCATTCTGCACCTATGGGCTGTGTAACAGCTTATGCTTCCATGTTATATTTGTCTGAAATTTAATTTTACTGCTGACAGTTCTACTTACACTTTGTTTACATATTCAAAGTCAACACCTAATGTTAATAGTACAACAAAACATACTCCTCAGATTAGTGACCATGCGAATGCCAATTCAAAATCATTTACAAACGCATTTTAAATCATCAATAAATAAATTACAATTCTCATTCCATACCATGATACACTGCAATAATGCATTAACTGCACCCATACCATTTATAAATTTAATGGCACTGCTAACTTTCACTGTAGTCATAATTGTTCTGAAGATGTACATTAAGGTTGTCATTCAAAAGAAGCATATCAGATCAGAATATATCCACTTTATGGCACCACTTTATCAGTATAATTGCGTTTTGCAATAAACAAAGTTCTCGGTGTTTACTGAACGTTAAATTGAAACTCTTGCCTCAGTTCTATGTGGGGTTTAATACAAGGCGTATTTCAACGCACTGTGAAAAATGTCATATTTAACACTCCAAGTTTACCAGTTTTTTAGTAAATTGAATTACTCATGTTTCCTGCTGTATGGCATCAATTGCATGTATTCACACACCATACTGCACACAGAAATTAATGAAGCAATCAACAGAAACACAAGTAAGCCACTTACCATGGGGTCTTCTTCATCGGTTTCCTCTTTTTTTATCCACATAGTTGGATCCTGGTCCATGACTTGAGTTCTACAGTCTGGGGGAAAAAAAAAAAAACAATAACATAAGAACAGTTGTAGTCAGTTTCTGTTGTTACCATGAGGTATACCTCATCAAAGGCAGTATTTTCACTCATCTACTGGGTGCAGTAAATGGTTGACTACACAGGAAACAGATTCAAAGTGGCTGCAGAAAAGAGTGTCAGTGATATAAACTCATTTACATTTCTCAGGTGATGAAAATTGAGTACACTCAATCATAAAATCACATGCAATGAAACAGAGTATTGGCAGTTTCTACTGCTCCTTTGTAACACTGGCTTATGGATACTGTCCTATTGTGACAATTATGGAAGGTGGGTAGTTTTTGTGCATGCACAAACTTCAGCATTTTGTACAATCAAAGCAGCCAATACACTGCTGTGAAATTACTGAATATCACCAAACATTTCATTCTACCCTTTGTTCATTGTGTAACTTAATTTCAATCTGACAAGGAAATCATGAAAATCCAGATGTACTGATTGTTTCCCAGTCAGCGAAATCCATTTTCAACATACGTGTTACTTTGAAACTTTGTCTGTATTCATTCACGATCGAATACTCAATTTTGAGTAAGCATCACCACTCTGGAATCTTTACCTCCTATTAAAGAAAACCATATACCTGTACTGTCAACTGCACACTGCAGTGTGGAAGTTCTCATTCTTCATTACCATGACGATTAAACATTGATCAGTTTTTTCTTACAAAACTGATTTACTGGAACTTCTTCCTACTAACTATAACCACGATAGGAAATACGGAAGCGTCCAATCCCACCTGTCTGCTTTGACCCATGATGTCACAAATATGGCAGAAACAAAAACAAACACCCACACTTTCCACAAGAAGCCTAATGACACTAACAGGACAAGCGCGGGAAATGGGGTGTTTTGGGTGGGGGGCAAACAAAATATAAACAAATTTAGATGCCTTGCGTAGCTACAATGTGTAAGTGAAGACAGCCATCCATGAATACCCACCCACCTCCCCAGGGGTCGTAACCCCTGCAACCCATAGAAGATAAAGATGCTTCAGTAGCTGATTAGTGTTTTTTGTTTAAAAAAAAAAAAAATCTCACGGGGAAATACGGAAGCGTCCGATCTAACCCGTCGGCTTTGACCCATGACGTCACAAATATAGCGGAAACGACAATTCCAATATGGCGGATATAGAAACGTTGCATACGTATCACAAAGACGAAAACACACAGAAAAACAACACACACAAAGGTTTCACAAGAACAATCTGCTAACATTGATAGCAAACAAAGATAATAATAAACAAGTGGTACTCAAGGCCAGGCAGGGGGGGCTGCGCCCGCCCCCCCTGACCCCCCCGCCAAAAAAAAAACTCCCAACCTAACCTCGTATTCAGGGCTACGCTCCAGATCAATGTGTAGGTCAATCAAAAGATAAAAAAAAGAAACAAATAAAAAAAAAGAAAAAAACAATATTGATTCATTAGACATAACGAGTAGTGACAAAACATATAGACCATAAAGATTGAACAATCTAATGGCAAACTGATAAAAGCCTCATAGACGACGTTAAAACAAAAAGTACAGTAAAAAGGTAAACTATATATTACAGGCCCTAAAACTCCTACTAAGGTAACGTCAACGAGGCAACATCTACAAACACGCCACACTCACAAACCAAACTCCGCGCCGTAATGACGTCACACACCACAACACCCTTATGTCACGGGTCAAAGCCGACGCGTGAGATCGGATGTTTCTGTTGACCCCCTGTACTGTCAACTGCACACTGCAGTGTGGAAGTTCTCATTCTTCATTACCATGACGATTAAACATGGGTCAGTTTTTTCTTACAAAACTGATTTACTGGAACTTCTTCCTACTAACTACAACCACGATAGGAAATACGGAAGCGTCCAATCCCACCTGTCTGCTTTGACCCATGATGTCACAAATATGGCAGAAACAAAAACAAACACCCACACTTTCCACAAGAAGCCTAATGACACTAACAGGACAAGCGCGGGAAATGGGGTGTTTTGGGTGGGGGGCAAACAAAATATAAACAAATTTAGATGCCTTGCGTAGCTACAATGTGTAAGTGAAGACAGCCATCCATGAATACCCACCCACCTCCCCAGGGGTCGTAACCCCTGCAACCCATAGAAGATAAAGATGCTTCAGTAGCTGATTAGTGTTTTTTGTCTTTAAAAAAAAAAAATCTCACGGGATAGAACGAACAGATCAGAAAGATAAATATAATAAACTAAAACAGAAATTGGAGGAAACAGATAATTAAAATAAGTAATAAGTGTTTTTAAATTTAAAAAAAAAAAAATTCACGAGATAGTACGAACAGATCAGAAAAGTAAATAAAATAAGATAAAACAGAACTCTGGAGACAGCCACACTCAACCAAACTCTGCGCCGTCATGACGTCACACACGACAACACCCTTACGTCACGGGTCAAAGCCGACGCGTGGGATCGGACACTTCTGTCGACAGAAGTGTCAGATTCCACCCGTCTGCTTTGACCAATGACGTCATCAACGTGACGAAAATGGATATGCTAAGCGTCTCCAATATGGCGCCTATGACATCACTACATACACAGGATAACAAACACAAAAATACATATAAATAAAACAGTAACATCGCCCTTCAAAAATACAATCACACTAATGGGACAACCGCTCGAAATTGGAGGCTTTAGGGTGAGCACGAGCTGAATACAATAGTAAAAAAACACCACGATCCCAAAACATAAAACGACGAACAAAAAGAAAGGGAAAAAAGCAATATTACAACTTTCCTCTACAGCAACAAAGTATACAGGAATCGGACACTTCCCTTGACCTATGTAGGTCAACCAAAGGTGACGATACCAAAACACCAATACCTACAGCTAAAACTACAATTGGAATCAGACATTTCCCATGAACTATATGGGTGAATCACAACTATTGGTAGTAAAAAAACACCTGCAAGTACAAAATTAAAAACAAAGCCTCAAAAATTCGAAAAACAAATATCCCCACATAAATTAAAACAGATTCAATACAACAATACACGCGAACTAGATGGGCCAGCCCAACATCTTCTCCCACCGTCCCCGAACACACACACACACACACACACACACACACACACACACTAAACGTCTGACCACATTACAAACAACAAACCAATAACACATAACGGAAACGTCAAACACAAACAACAACAAAACTGATAACTCAATGAAAACACTTCCAAACCTTACATTTGGAATTATCACACACCACCACGAAACATCTACAAACACAACCAACTCATAACACCGTGTCGTAATAACGTTACACACAACACCACCCTGATGGTTACGGGTCAATGCAGACGGGTGGAATCAGTCGCTTCCATTGACTCGGAGCGGCTATATGCTTGCATCAGATCACAGCAAACTCATCACAAACACTATTACAGGTAAGTAAGTTAACACAAACGCACTAACCTAGTGAATGTTTAAACTTCACAGTAAGCACTTGACAAAACGGTATAAAATCTCGACCTTATATTTTTCGTAACGGGTGAACTATACAGACACAAAGTGCACTAACCTGCTTGTTGAAGCACTAATAACCTACTTGTCTCAATTCCAAGACTGATACACTCATAAAAAAATAACCTATGTATTTTGTTGCAATGAACTTAACCTGAAAAAATTACATTAGTACACCGTCACATTAACCAACCACAGTATAGGCGATGCTTTCACAAATACTGAATAAATTCTCGTCCTTATGTACCCATGAAACATTTAAAGGAAAGGCAACAGCCTCAGAAACATCTACCATTGCGTCTTCACAAGCTATTCGCGAACTATTACACTCATCAAACTCAATTGTTAATTGTAACATAAATCAAGTACAGCGTTAATTTACTTCCGAAACAATTTTTTTCTTTCATTTATTCTTGTCTGCAATTTGTAGACGCTTATATATTACCTGGAAAATTTAACACACACAAATTTCCACAAAACTACAAGATTCCAGCTGATTAAAGTCACAAACCAGCGAACCAAAGACCTTATAGCAAGACAAAGAAGAAACAACTATGCCGTGTGCTGTGAGATAAACAGAATGGAAGAACTGGAAAGATGAAATGGCGAAAATTAGATACCCTAGGCTATTCTAACGCTCTGGTAAATTCTTATCGCCAGATTAGCACAACAACTAGATAACTTAAAATAGCTGTTATTGAAAAAAATACGTTTGAAAATTTTAAATCTTCGCCGTAAACAAAGTGACTTGAAATAATTATCACCACACGTGTTTATTTAAGTTGAAAAGGTCAGTATCTTACTTTTAGGTTTGTTCTTATTTTCCTTCCAAAACTGATTCCTTTTGAATAAAATAGGAGTTATATACTTGATGCACTAGTCCACATTACGAGCTACCTATTTGCGATTTTCAAAATATATCAACTGCTAACTAACATAAATATATTTATTTTCAAATAAATGCATAGTAAAGTTGAAATGTGCAACAATCGTTTTAATCATATGCTACAGTGTCGAATCTTCTGAAATATAGTGTTATTCACTCACGTTTTCACCTTGAAACACATTACAAAATTTCAGAAACAACTGTCATTATCAGAAGACATTCACTGCAACTTCAGATGATGAAGTACTTCCTTCTGAATCTCTTTGATGTTGCATGTTTTCGTAAGATGGCCGATAATCTGATCATAATGAGGGAAGCACTGAACTGAGCAGGGACATCTCATAGTTGTAATTTTCCTTTGTTACTGGCAGGATGGACATTCTACAAAGCTTTGGTGCCCGACAGAGATATCTCATGACTTTTTTGTTTCAGTTCAGAGCTCTAAAGTCTTCGTTAAAGTCTTCTTCACATCGCATAACAAATGGACACTGTTTTATGACATTTACATGCGAAGGAAGAAGATTAGATTTAAGGTCCCATCGGCATAAAGGTCATTAGAGACAGCGCACAAGCTTGGATACTGTTAAGGTTGAAGAAGGTAATCGGCCGTGGCGTTTCACAGGAAGCATCCCAGCATTTCTTTGGAGCAATATAGGCAAATCACAGAAAACCTAAATCTGGATGACCGGATACAGGGTTGAACCATCGTCCTCACAATTGCGAGTCCAGTGTGCTAATCACTGCACCACCTCTCACAGTCTTAGCCACTTGACTGGATTCCTGGTTTCATCTTCTTTCCTAAGTGCAATGTGGCGATTCATATGATACTGCCAATTGATAATCTTCTCATGCGTTTTTCTATGTGCAAGTTAATGTTTGCCACTCCTGTCTTCTCGCATATTCAGCAGAAGTATTCCAATCAGCAGGCCAGTTCACTTTTACCAACATAAAAAAGAATTCTGTAGTGACTGTCCAATGCAATGAGATACTTTCCAGTTCACTGTAATGAATAAACACGAGTTTTAAATCAATGAATTCAGGATTAGATTTTCCAATGTTTGATTTGTTCTAGATTATGTATCTCCTGAATAGCGGACAAGGATATTTCAGCAACAAATTTGTTTAGATTCCGTCCTCTACAACAATCGCAAAATGTGCCTTTCCATTGCAGGGTGAGACTTCAACATCCATACAAACTGCCTGCTATCTGACATCTTCCTTATTTTCCCTCTACTTCCGAACACATGAAACAGTCGCCTTGTTTTGACTTTATGTCATACAGAATGTAAAATTAAAAAACAAAAATATCTGTGGCTACTTATAAAAGTAAGCATTGTCGATGGGATCAGTTGGTGCCAAAAGAAACTTGCTGGAAACAGAGGTTGCAGTTTACAAACGTCCTATTTAAAGTTTTTTGGTCGCTCCTCCTCTTGTTTCTTCTCCTCTTTAGCCCTGCCTTTTTTCTAAGAGGTGAGCACTGTAAGTAGGTGTAAGTGCATCTTTATTGTAGGTCATGTATATATGTCATTGACCTTTTTTCGGATGATGAAAACAGAGACTGTAATCCTCTGAAAATATCTTATTGTACAGGGAGCACATAAGTGTGATGTTGAGTGACAGTCTTAGGAATTTTATTTTTGTTCCAGAGTGAAAGTGGTAAGATTGAGCCACTGCAAAACTGTCAGTGTGATTCCTCACACCATCCCAAAGTTCTGGTGAATTAACTTTCCTTAGATGATGGTCCTTCTGCATTCTTCACTTGTGTTTCCGGATACTCTTTACTTCATCACTATAACCACAACACCTTAACAGATTTGAAGTTTATTCAGAAACATCGTATTACAGGCTTCAATTCAAGTAGAATATAACAGCGAAGTTCCTTTTCGAATTCACTCATTTGCTAGCTTTTTTAAAGATATTGTCTGAATTACTGTAAATAAAGCCTTTTTTCTCTCATAAATTTCAAAATTGTGCTATGTTTGAAAAATGTTCAGTCTTTCTACGTGTTTTTTTTTTTGTTTTTTTTTAATAGTTGTCTCAACATGGATCTTTCATGTAAGCTATTGGGACATGGAGTTCCCTGGATGATATGTAGTATTCTTTGCACTGGTATCTGATTTTGAAACCATTTATATCCCCATTTTCTCAATGTTTATACTTTTTTATGAAGTTTTCTGTGCTTAAAAGTCTTTCTCCTATGTATTCTAAACTCTGTACTTTAAAAGGCTGCAAATTAGCAATGTCGTCTTCAGTGGTAGTCTCCAATATCAATGAACTTGGTTACCATCAGCTGGTTTTAAGGGGACACAGTCGCGAACAGGCTCAAAAAAATCGATTTTTTTTAGTCTTAATCTATGCTCCAATTATTTGGTTACAAAATGCTGTTTGTTTCATACAAAGCTGATTATTAGATTTGGAGTTATTAATTTGATCGTGAAGCATGGTAACTAGTGCCACATCAATTTTTGCCGTGTCTTGCGCTGTAGTCAGCATTGACTATAGTATAACAATCATTTATGTTTCATGGATATAAATAGTCTTTGTTGGCTTGCAAGAGAGAATTGTTATTCTGATGTTTGCCAGCCTGTCTTCATTGTCGACTATCGTTTGTCAGTTTCTTCATCCTAGTTGTTTACGTTTTGGTGATACAAGTGTAATGATTTTGTGAAACGTTATAACACTATGGGTAGAATAAATAAGTTTGGATATAAGCCTAAGTGTCGTGGAAATAAATATGTAAAAATAAACCGCGAAACTGCTGGTTTTAAACAGAGGGCAGAAAATACTATTGAAAGTGAAGTCAGTGCGAGTGTCAGTGCTTCAAGCAAGAAGCTTCTAGGTGCTGCCGGTTTTCCAAGTGCCTCTCAAATGCGTGACAATGCAATATCTGGTGTGAACAGTATTTCTGTTGTTACTGACACAAACATTCTGATCTCCATGAGGTTATTGCGTGAACTTATCGAAAAACACACATATTGTAAAAACTGTGGTGGAAATGTTACTTTGCACGAAGATGTAGGGAAAACCAAGGGAATTGTTTGTAATATAGTTTTGACATGTTTGGAATGTAGCTGTATTGCCAATACAATGTCATCCCACGTAACAAGATGCAGATTGTATGAAAACAATATAAGATTAGTGTATGCACTTACATCTATTGGAAAAGGGCGAAGTGTAGGTGCTGTTCTTTGTGCAGTGATGAACATTCCTCCACCTCCAAGAAAGTTTGATGTTTACAACAAGACTATTGGTGCAGTTGTAGCTGAGGTAAGTGAATCTACAATGTTGAAAGCAGCCAAAGAAGCAGTTCAGTTGAATGATACGAAATCTGACCCAAGGCAAATTTCTGCTGGTTTTGATGGCAGTTGGCAGAAACATGGGCATACAACCCTAAATGGCACTGCGTCAGCAACTTCTGGATATTGAAATTATTACTAAGTTCTGTGACATCTGTAGCAAAAATCCCACTATACAACATGTGTGCAAAAAGGACTATGATGGTCCTAGTGGAGGCATGGAAGTGGCTGGTGTTGCTAACATTTTCAAAAGGTCTGTGCAGTCAAGAAGTATCCTCTATACAGACAATCTTGGGGATGGGGACAGTGAGGCTTATCAGAAAGTGGTAGAAGATAAACCTTATGGGCCTAGAGTCAAAATTAAAAAACTGGAATGTATAGGACATGTACAGAAAAGAATGGGATCACGACTTCTAAAGACATGCAAAGAAAAAAAGTTAGGTGGTAAAGGGGGCCTGACAAAAGCTGAAATAGACAGGATCCAGACTTATTATGGTATGGCCATTAGAAAAAACTGCAACAATGTAGAAGCAATGAGGAGAGACATCTGGGCTATATTCTTTCATAAAATTTCAGGAGATGAGGAACCACAACATAAGCTTTGCCCGCGGGGACCTGACAGCTGGTGCAAATTCAACAACCCAGCTACATCTTCCAGCTATAAGCACAAACATTCAATTCCAGATACAATCCTGCTAGCTGTGAAACCCATTTTCAGAGTTCTTAGCCAACAAGAGCTCTTGAAAAAGTGTCTCCATGGAAAAACTCAAAACCTAAATGAAAGTTTGAATTCTGTGATTTGGACAAGGCTACCAAAAACTGTTTTCGTTAGAAAAGAAACCCTGAAATTTGGTGTTCATGATGCAGTGATGTGCTTCAATGCTGGTGTGTCAAAGAAGACTGATGTATTAATAAGACTCTTGGGAACAAAGGATGGTATCAATACTGAAAGGGGACTGAAAAAGATTGACATGGACCGTATCCGTTACGCTGATATTTCTGCAGGAAATGCTACCAAGGAGGCCAGGATAGCCAGAAGATCAAAGAAAAGAAGATAAAGATCAAGAAGCTGAGCCACAGTATAGCCCTCGAATTTTTCAAAACTGTGTCTGTATGACATTGTACATTACTTTCTTGCATGTAAAACTTTAATACCATTTTTCTCAAATCTACATTTTTTGACCTTCTGGTACACGTTTCTCAAAAACTATGACTGCTACAGACATCAGACTTACAGTATCTCTTGTTAATACAACGACCAGTAATTAGATAAAAAAATAGACCAGTAGTGATAAAAAGAACAGATTTACAAGCTCCAAGGTGTTTAGAAAAGTTTTAATTTTTTGTCTTATAGAACAAAAAAATGATTACTCACGAAATATATAAGATACATTAACCATTTTTCTGTAAAAGCTTCAGGTCTTTATCTCCATTTGTTACTTCAGAAAGTGTACCTGACGTTTGCTCGTTTTAGCATTGATTCCTTATGGGAGTTCCCTCGCGGCTGTGTCCCCTTAATTGCTTTAAATTAACATTTGCTCATTTTTGTGGTTCTGCATCTGATTCATCACCAGATGTTAGTGGGTATTACAAAATAGAAGAAAAGATATCCAATGGCGAATGTGAAACATGATTGTTGTTAATGGCAAGGAAAGTATAAGGAGAGTGACTGATTTGGATGGTTTCTCTCTTAGGAAACACGAAGAATCAAGGCTACTTACAGAAGAACAGAAACATGTTTTAGTGTATTGTCTATTCTGTATTTAAAACACTGCTTATTCCTCACTTTAACAAGTTTTGCAGTGCCTATTATATTGGTCAAAAAGGACGTGCCTCTTCAATTTGCTGTAAAGAACATTTTTTGAGGAAAAACGGTTTGTGTGCCCCTAATTCTTGTTTTGCAGATCACCTGTTAATCACAGGGCACTAACCTGAAGGGGTTGAGAAGTCGGAAATTTGGCATATTGAAAAAAAAGGGCGTAAACTTGATATTTTGGAGGAGCTGGGAATTTACAAGCATTTACTTTCGAATGATGGACTTTTTCTCAACGAGCAGGTGCAGTTGCGCAGAAGAAGTTATTTCAATGGTATAAAGCCGCTGCTTGACGAGATCTGACACTGTGATGTACCAACTACTTCATGCAGCTTCAGAGATACCTTTTCTTTCTACTTTTTACAGCTCATATACGTAAATTAAGAAAAAATTTTTTTTGTTTTGTTTTTATAACATATCTATTATGGCAAACAGTAATGTCATTTGCCGGCTGCGGTGGTCTAGCGGTTCTGGCGCTGCAGTCCGGAACCGCGGGACTGCTACGGTCGCAGGTTCGAATCCTGCCTCGGGCATGGGTGTGTGTGATGTCCTTAGGTTAGTTAGGTTTAAGTAGTTCTAAGTTCTAGGGGACTTATGACCTAAGATGTTGAGTCCCGTAGTGCTCAGAGCCAACCAGTAATGTCATTTAATGGATTATTTCGTATATATCTTCTTTATGCATTTATTCTGGAATTTTTGTAGTACAGCCAGTAATTCATTAGTTGTATTTTATATCATGCAGTATCCTGCTATTGTAATTACTTCATGTACACCTTTCAGGTGTTTGTTTATTTCCCTCTCTGCAGTTACGAGAGACGTTTACAAAATAGCTTGTTTTACCAATTAGCCACCAGATGGCGGTATTGTCTTGAAGTTGCCATGGCGCACAAGTCACACGATGTTTCAGTTTCGTGTTGACTGTTGCGGAGGACACATAGCATCCCCTAGTGGCTTGCACCTCTGTTGTATTATTTCAATTCTGACTATCTGACGCTGTAAGGTATGACCGCAGCTTTCGTATTTGTTGGTACGTTATGTTGTATCATTTAGTTTTAATTACGTCCGAAGGTGTCCCTTGTGACACCGAAACCTAGGTCACAAATTAATTGTGTTCGTGACTGAGGGCTGTGTTTTTCAAAATTTTGTATTCGCTAATGTAGCTGTATTTATTATAGTGATCATCTCTCCCTGTGTAGGTGGGAGATTAAAATTCCGTTAAAAGACCTCCCCCAACCAGAAAAACGCCTGATTACCACTTCAACTCTCGAATCACAACTGTGGTAATCTCACCTTCGCTTCCACACTCCCAGCAACACGTCATTGATATCAAATTGATTGACAATTAACTTAATTGATTATGAAGGTCCATTGGCATGGTGCGTAATTTTTTTTTTCCTGCAGTCAGATTACACTCATTAGGCAACCTTAAAGAATCTCCTGTTACATCTCGGGAGGCTCCCCGCAGGCTAGGTAGCCACTTTCTCTGATACTGAAATGGCCGTAACCATCGTAAAATTGCTGAAGACATCCAACGCTAACTGCGTTCTGTCTCTCGGTTGCCTTGTCATACAGGTGGAAGTAAATCACTTAGAATTCTGGTATACCACCCCTGAACAAATGCTGCTGAGACCTATCGATCTATGGGGGCAGTAGGATGTTTCACTCCCCTCTCCACCTCCACGTCACCTCTGCCCACATCCTCGCCCAGCCCCTGGATCATATGTGAACAGCTGCCAATGCCACTACCAGGTCAAGAAACCACCGCCCTCGCGTCAGGGCTCTACCCCTGCGATCCAACAGCCCACCACCCGCTGTGCCAGACAGCTGTTAATGATTCCACACTCGCAAAAGTTGTCCTGTCTTTCTCAGAAGAATGTCGCTGTGTAAATACCAGGTTGCAGAAAAATATGCTCCCCCTGATCCCTTCTGCAAACCAAAAAGTTCCGGAAGTATTTTCGAAATATCCCTGAAAGGCTGACCCAGTGAACAATACTGCTTTTTGACCAATACATCCCGAACGTGTACTTGTCTGCAGATCTAGGCTTCCCTCAGAATACAGTCTTAGAGAAGCCTTCCTATGGGCTCTGTGGAGGGAATGTGACGTTCCTTTCAAGGAAAACTATTGAGAACCAACATTTTAAGATGACTGCAGAAGGATTCTACTGTCCCCAACATACATTTTGCGTATGCATCACAAAGATAAGATAAGAAAAATTAGCGCTCATACAGATCCATGTAGACCATCATTTTCTGCTTCGCTCTGTTTGTAAATGAATAGGAAAGGAAATGACTAGCAGCAGTACAGGGTACCAATAGCAACTCACTGTATAATGGCTTGTGAGGTATGCATATAGATGTAGATGTAAATTTAATCTACCAATTAAGATGTCAGTCCATCCGTTTATAGACACACAAAACTCAAAGAAGAATATTGCCTCCTATTTACGGAGAAAACAGATGGCATTGTAGCAAACCATCTTTACCTACACTGCAGACCAATCAATGCCTGTGTGAGACACCATCGTGCAATCTGGCAGCACCGGAGGTATAATGTTGGTCAGTCCCACAAAGACAGAACTGCTGGAAAGGACATTAGGGTTAGTAATAATATATTCCTACCCCTAGATACAGTAGTCATGTAGTGACAGGTAAATGATAATATTCTTAGATGCTTAACTGTTTGAGGAGCATCACACTGGTAGTAGTAAGATAGCAAACTAATAACAGTTCTCCCCACAATTTTTCACCCATGATGCCACAATTTTAAGCGCCCTCTGGTGGCTGAATTGTGAACTAGAGCAGTCAGCTGGCACAAGTCATGGTGAATACACACAGAGCTATTCTTGCCAATTTTCATCCATGACATCACGATCACATGACTGAATGCAGTGTGGCCAGATCATGTTCCCCATGCTCTGATGACAGTATTGTCAACTAAATCAGTCGGTCTCCACACATGGAGATCAAACTCGCATGCACACACACACACACACACACACACACACACACACACACACAGAATTTTAAAAAAAATTACGAAGCACTTTCCACTAGGATAAACCCCAAAAATGATTAAATAAGGAAAAACCGCCCAACATCCTTCCACACCATCAGCTTAGTATCGACAGAGTGTTTCCCGCCAAATCCCAAGTGGGGAAAGGGATAGGATGTGGGGGTGAAAAATAGGATGTCATCTGACGATGTCATCTACTGCCGCCATATTGAACAAATTTGGGAACAAGGAAAAAATGGCACCGTATCAGCTTCATTCCACTACTGGAGTATTCTTTTGGAAACTCGAAGGAGCAGTCTTGATTGGTTTATAGACTGATTCAGATAGATTAGCAATTCCTAGTTAATAGTAATAATAATAATAATAATAATAATAATAATAATAATTTTATTGTCGTTCAGCTGATTACAGCAATAGACAAAGTCAAGAGCATATATTTCTACATAAACTACTAGCCTATATCGAAGTGAATTGGTTTACATACAATAGGTACACGTTAGAATATAGTATTTTCATCTTCAAAGAATTCATCAATGGAGTAAAACGGATTGTACACTAGTAGCTTGTATAATTTAGCTTTAAAGATATTTACAGGCAGTTCTTTACAGTCAGCACTTAGTCTATTAAACATCCTTAGTCCAAGAACTAGGTAAGAGTTATGCGATTTTGATAATCTATGATATGGTACGTCTACAGATGTTCTGTTTCTAGTATTATGGCTATGAATATCACTTCTCAACACAAAATTAGACACATTGTTTCTAATGTACATTAAAACATTGTAGATGAATATGTTTACTACTGTAAGACACTGCAATTTAATAAACAGAGGTTTACAATGTTCTGTTTTATCAGAATCCGTTATTATTCTTATTACTTTCTTCTGTAAAAGTAAAATGTCATTTACATGACATAAGAGATGACATAAGAGATGATGCTTTGGAAGAAGGCAAAATATGCTGATCTCACATACTCATTGGGAACATGTCTTTTTAAATTTCTAATTAGATAAATCACTCTTGAAAGCCTAGCCAATATATTCTTAATGTGTGGTTCCCACGTCAATTTATTGTCAATAGTAACACCTAAAAATTTAACAGCTTGTAATTCCTGGTAGTTAGGAATCTCTCTGAGGCTAAAGTAAAGTGTCTGGGTTTTGGTTTCATTTAGCAAGAAGCCATTAGCTTTGAACCATAATGAGGACTGAGCAAGGGTATTTTCGGTCAGTGTTTTCAGTGTACCTAGATCAGAGCTTTTATGTAGAAAAGTTGTGTCATCAGCATATAATATTGTATGAGATTTTATGAATAAGGGCAGGTCATTAATCATTAGTATAAACAGTAAAGGTCCAAGCACCGACCCTTGAGGCACTCCGTACCTAACATTAACCAAATTTGATTTCTCCCTACCAATGCACACAACTTGTTGACGATTCTCTAGAAAAGACCTGAACATATTTATACTGTTGTCATCAAAACCATAGTAAACTAGCTTATTCAGCACAGTGTCATGCTCTACACAGTCAAAGGCTCTGCTCAGGTCACAAAATGTAGCCTGGGCATAGTCCCTAGCCTCGAACACATCTAGGACTAATTTTACGAGGGAGTCCATTGCATCTGTTGTGGATTTACCTTTCCTAAATCCAAACTGTTTATCACTAATTATATTTAGTTTACCCAAGTAGGCACTAACTTGCTCATACATAATCGTTTCTAAAATTTTTGAAAAAACTGGGGTCATGGATATAGGTCTGTAGCTAGCGGGACAGTTCTTTTCCCCTTTTTTGTATATGGGCACAACTCTAGAAATTTTTAGTATGTCGGGGAACTTACTTTCAACTAGGCATTTGTTAACACAAAAGGTTAAAGGATAAATCACACAATCAATAACATCTTTCAACAAATTACATGACATATCATAGTAATCAACACTAATTGAAGGTTTGAAATTTTTCACTATTTTTAGGATATTATTTGGGCTCACTTCTGTGAAAGTGAAGGTGCTTGGGGGAAGCTTTTCAAAGCAGCTGTCCATAATACTAAGTGCATTTTCAGGTGGTTTGATTATTGAACTACTAATTTCTTCAATAGACTGAATGCAATATTTATTAAATTCTTCTGGGGTAATGGTAATTTCCTCTTTGTGTTTAGTGTGTGCAATGGAGTTTATTACACTCCAGGCCTTCTTGCATGTATTGTTAGATTTTTCAATGTTTACTATGTTATGCAGTTTCTTTGCTTCATTTATTGCCTTCCTGTACTTGCATTTAGCTTTAGCATGCAGGTCTTTATACAGTTCTGATTTACTGGTTTTGTACAGACTAGAATACAGCATAACAGTATTTTTCAGTTGCCCTAACTGTGGAGTATACCATTCCTTCGTTTTCCTTCTCTTGTAATTAGTACTAATATTCACTGTACATTTTTTCAGAGGGATGCTATTTTCAAATACATTTAAAAAGATGGAGAAAAACTTTGTGAATACAATATGAGCTGAACAGTGTTGAAGCCTAATGAAACATATGTCCCAACTGAAATAAGTGAGGGCATGTCTAAACCTATCCATCCTCTCTCTGCTCACTGGTCTAGTAATCACAGTTTTAGATTCTGGTTTGGTGCAGTCTGAAGTTACATTATTAAGACTAAGATATACTGCATCATGGTCTGAGAAAGGGAAACTAATTACATCAGTGGACATACAAGTTCTCTTAACATTTGTAAATATACTGTCTAGACAGGACGAGCCTCTGGTAGGTTTGCAGTTAACATAGTACAGGTTAAATTGTCAAAGCATATTTTTGAGCTCTGTCACAGTTTTTCTGTCCTGCAGGACATCAAAACTTGAGTTGATATCCCCTCCAATGACAACATTGTATTTTTTCCATTTCGGTATACATATGTACATTAAGAGTTCCTCAAGTTTCTCCAGAAAGATATGGGGGTCACCACTAGGTGGCCTGTACACTACTACTACCATTAGCTTAAGGTTCTCAATTACTATACCTGACATTTCAAAATGCATTTCATCACAAAGGGTATTGAGATCTATCCTGCCACAGTTTGGTGCAAGAGGTGTTTTTGCATATATTGCTACCCCACCACGTAAGTGCTGTTTTCTGCAATAGCAACTAAGTAGTGTGTAATCATCCAATACTTTGTACCCAAACTCATCCTCTTTACACCAATGTTCACTTAAACATAGAATATCTATCACGTTTTCATTTGAAAATTCGTTGACAATGAAGTTTTTATCTGCCATGCCCTGAATATTGAGGTAGCATATTTTAAACTCTACTTTAGGCATTTCTTTTTTTGCGTATTCTCTTAGTTGACATGACCTACTGTTACTGCATGAAAGTTGACCAGGTTGTGTCCTTATGTTACTAGAACACCCAACCTGGTCTATGCATACAAGTTTTTTGTCATCTCAGTTGAAACATAATCCAAACACATTACTGGTCTTTTTTCCTTCTCTAGCTTATCCAATACTATTCCGATAATTGTATCACTTAAAACACGTTTACCTAGATAACTGAAATGTTGACCATGCTTGGTATGCCATTCTCTGCTACAACTACTGGTGTTAATTAGGGAAACATTCTTAAAATGCTTACAGATAGCTTTGTACTCCTTGTTTGTCTGCTCCACTTCCTTATTCACACATGACCACTGGGGCAAATCATGTCGATGTGGCACATTAACAACAATCACGTTGGTGTGGGTTAACATTCCGAGAGTCTTCTTCAGTGTCAAAGTAGCAATCTTCCTTTCGTTTCTGCTGACGTCGTTTGCTCCGGCCATTACCACTACAAAGTCTCTGTCCGCGAGGACTGTGCTTTCTTTCTTGATTGATGTTGAAACATCTCGTAAACCAGCTCCTGATTTAACAGTACCTTCTATTTCAAACTCGTTAATCACACGAGGTCCGCTTTCCGTTAACATAGCTGCTAGTCCTCTGGCGTAACTGTCTGAATAAATCTTGATTTTACGTTTTTTCTTATACCTTCCTTGGCTGTTCGCTAAATTTTGAGAGTCCTGCACCACCTTATCAGATGAGTGTGCTGATATAGTTTCTATGTCATCTGTGTTTTGAAGCGAATTATATTTGTTATTTAATGGTAACACAAAGTCCTGCCTATGTTTATTGTTAATATGTTTGTAAGCGCCCCCCTTCGATTTTACAGTTACCCATCTACTGCTAGGCCCGTTGTGAGCCGTTTTAGTCGTAGCTTCACTTTCTGGCAATCCTTCCATAGGTTTGGTGATATTAAGACATACCTGATGACCAATCTCTTCCAATTGAAGCTTGAGTCTTCTGTTTTCATCACTCAGAATTTTTGTGTCCTCTCGTAGCTCAGCAATAATTAACAACAGATCATTTTCAGAGGATGAAGCACCGATTTTCACATCTTTGGTTTTTGTTTTACCACGCCATTGCTCCGACTTTTGTGGATTTATTTCATATTTCTCGTACAGTATTTTTAATTCGTCCTGTAAGAGTCCAATAATTGTAATATATGATAGATTTTCCTTTTTGATACTGTCGGTCTTCCTTGCTGCATCACACGTACACGTTTCTTGACCATTAAGGGATGCAGCCCTTTGTTTACAATCCGCACAGTTCCACATAGTCGCACAATTATCGTCGCTTCTCAGTGAAGGATCAACCTTTCCGCAACGAAAATGAAATTTATGGTTACACTGGACACAGACGAAGCCACTTTTAACAGGTTTCGTGCACTTTTTGCAAGATAGACACTGTAAAACACTATTTTCGCGAACTTCTATATTCAATACTTCCGCAACTGACGCCATCTTCCCATCATCCAAGAATTCAAGGAGCCATCCAAGATTTAATTAGTGCAGAGTCTACTATGGTGGTATCAGAAGATTACAACGAATTCAAAGCGACATTTGTCCAGAGATTAAAACGCAAAAATGATCACATCTACAGAGAGCTACTTCTTAGTCTGTGGATGCGATGGCACGAATCTATTGAAAAATTTCCCGACAGATTTAGGAGCGTTAACGCTCAAATTTACGACCTGGCAGAGGACGGGAATGAGAATCTCATTCAGCTGTTTGAAGCTGATCAGAGAGCTTTAGACACATTCATCCTTGTGTTGTATGGCCAAGAGGTAAGCAAAGCCATGAGACTACTGCAATGCAAGACCTTTCAGGAAGCAGTGGAAGCAGATGTTGGTTCAAATTGTTCAGATGACTCTGAGTACTATGGGACTTAACTTCTGAGGTCATCAGTCCCCTAGAACTTAGGACTACTTAAACCTAACTAACCTAAAGACATCAAACATGTCCACGTCCGAGGCAGGATTCGATCCTGCGTCCGTAGCAGTCACGCACTTCCAGACTGCAGTGCCTAGAAACGCTCGGCTACCCCGGCTGGCGCAGATGTTGGCTTCGTTGAAATGTTCAGAGAGCTGAATGATATGCAAAAAGAAGAATGTCATATGTTCCTTCAACAACTTGGTTCTTCTTCATTATCTGGACACTGCAGCAAAAAGGAAAAAAAAGACATTAAAGTAGCTGAGGTATGTTGGTGACCAAGTCGTAAAGCTGACGTTTTTGTGTTTACTTCACAAGGTGATTGCTAACAGATGGAATAATTTGAGTCAAACTAAGGCACCATTACAAGAACAGCCAGAGAGTTGTGAACCATTTGAAAGAGTATGACTCGATGTAGTTGGACAATTGCCTAACAGTAAGGGACTATAAAAGGGAATGAATACACATTGATCATTTTAGATCACTTCTCCAGGTATCTTTTCATGATACTAATACCTGACCAAAGTACCGAAACCATGGCTAAAGTTTTTGTAAAAGAATTGAATCTTAAGTTTGGATCACCATTAAGCATAACTGGTGACAATTGGTGACAATTTCATGAGTGAATTATTGAAACCAGCTTGCAAGTTAATGGAAATAATGCAACTAAGAATAACGCCAGGAAATCCTGAAGGAAATGGATGCATTGAGTGAGTTCTCAGAGCAATCATTAAAATGGTTAGCCACTACGTAAGCAGCAAGCATTATAATTATTTATTTACTTTGTCCTTCAAATCCTATATGTACAGAATATATACAAGGATATTGGATATGGTTAGGTATTTACAAGATGAAATACAGTTTGTATTGCAATCCTAAGGACTAGATATTGAAATAATTTAGCAAAGATTCATACATACAACAAACATTACAGGCCACATACAAAGTAGAATATTAATCATGCATCTTTATTTTTGTTTTTTGGCTTTTATATATTCTGTCAGACTGTAAAAGCAATGATCAATTAAATATGCCTTAAAACTACAGAGTTTACCTATTGATTTAATATGGTTAGGTAGATTATTGAAAATATTTATCCCAGTATGTAGTGTGCCTTTTTGGCACAGTGATGTTCTCACCTGTTTCATATGAAGGTCAGATTTTTGCCTTGTATTGTGTGCATGTATATCTTCATTTTTAATAAGATATCTGGATGTCTATCAATATATTGTTTGATGAAAACTGATGTTTCGTAGATAAAAATGCAAGGAAGAAGAAGAAGAACTGACAGTTATTTGAATATGGGTCTGCATGATTTCGTATTGTTTACCCCTTCAATAATTCTTAATATTCTCTTTTGCATCCTGAAAAGTTTAATATTTGTTGTTGTATTGCCCCAGAAGATTATGCCATATTTAATTACAAAATGCACACAGGAGTAGTATACATTTCACAGGCTGGCTTTGCTGCAACAAGTTTTTAAGATCCATATCATGTAACAGGTTTTACTTAGTTTTCTTTGCAAATATTCAACGTGTACCTCCCATTTTGTGTTGTTCTGGAGCCAGAGTCCCAGAAACTGGCAACGCTTTCAAGAACTCTGTCCCTAAGTTCTATTTCTATGTTTGGGTGGTGTCTTCCTTTTACATTATAGAAGTGCTACTGTCTTTTCTTTGTTTATAATTAGCTTGTTGTAGCTGAACCACTGTTCTACACTGTTCATTGTTTGGATAGTGGAGTCTTTTAGTTTTTTTCTGTTTTAACACTAATCAGGAAGCTTTGTATCATCTGCAAATTGGAGGGTAGTTTGGCAATACGTGTTGTACATAAGATCATTGACATAGAGGAGAAACAGAATGGGTCCTAATACTGATCCTTGAGGGACGCCATATTTCACATTTTCAAATCCTGAATAGTAGTAGCTGATTTTGTTATGGTCAGTATATTGCACTTCAACCACCTGTTTGCGACCACATAGGTATGTCTTGACCCACTCATTGGATATACCTCTAATTCCTAATTGGTCAAGCTTCTCCAGTAGGGCATTATGGTCAATGACGTCAAAAGCTTTAGATAAATCAAGACATATGCCAGTCACAAACTCACTTGCATCCAGTTTAGTATAGATTTCATTAAGAAATTCAGATATTGCACTTTCAGTTGAATAGCCTTTCCTGATGCCATACTGCGAAGGAGAGAGAATTTTAATTTTATTTAAGAAATTAGACAATCTTTTAATAAAAAAATTTTCTAAAATTTATGAAAATACAGGCAGAAGGGCTATTGGTCTATAATTTGAAACACATTCTGGATTTCCTTTTTTGAACAGTAGTTTCAGTTTTGCTGTTTTTAAGTATGAAGGGAAGATTCCTGATGCCAGTGAGCTGTTGCACAAGTGTGTCAAGGGTTCAGCTAAGGCAAGACAGCATTTTTTAATAATTGCATCTGGTATTCCATCAGTTCCACATGAGTACCCTGTTTTCAAGGTTTTTATAACTGATAAAATGTATTCAGTATTTGTGGGTGAAAGGAACAAAGATGTAGACACATTTCTCTCACTATTGCATGATGGAAGTGATATTTTGTTGCGTTCTTCCAGTCCACTCACCAACTGTTCACTTACGTTTGCAAAATATTTGTTGAAGGTCCCTGCAATTTCTGTTGTCCTTCATAACATAAGTTCATATTTTTATATTGTTTAGTTTCATTTGTTGTTTCATTTTTTATGACTTCCCCAATAGCTTTATATTTGTTTTTTGAATTTTCAGTGTATTTGTCATTTGCCATTGTTTTAGCTTTCCTTACAACATTTTTGAGGATCCTCTTGTAATTCTTCAGGTACAAATGAAATTCATGAGGCATGTTCTGTGTCTTTGCTATATCGTGTAATCTTCTTTTCTCTGCACAAGAGATTGTAATACCTGTTGTAATCGATTTGTTCTCTTTGAAGTTAGGTTTTTTTAAAATGGAAATGCAGCTTCAAAGTATGACTGAAGATTTCCATGAATTTTTCAAACTTTTTGTTAGTATTTTCACAAGTATACACTTCATACCAAGTTTCTTCACTTAGTCTCAGTACAAAAAGGTTTATTTGTTTGTTAGTGAACTTCCTTGCTTCTTTTACATGTTCCTCTTTCTCAGTTCTTTCACTTGGGGTGTGCAAAGCAATAAACTGTGCATAGTGATCACAGAAGCCAGTATTAAGATTTCCGGCACAAAAATTTTGATTTACATTTGTGTTTATTAATATCTGATCAAGTGTTGAGCTAGTTGTTGGTGTAACTCTTGTAGGAGAGTCTATGGTGGCTTTTATGTTATATGTTTCTCGTAGGGTCATCAAGCTTTGCTGGTCTTTTGAGATATCTTGAAAATCGATATTAAAATCTCCACATATAATCACTGTTTTGTTGAAGGTTTTTACAGTATTTAAAGCTGCTTCTAGTTGGTGACAGAAATCATTTAAGTTCCCATCAGGGCTCTTACATACACAGATGATTATTAATTTTAATGCAGAGAGTTCACGTGCGGATACTTGAAAAACTTTCTCCTCAGCTAACAGTTCAATGGGTTTTATGTTACAATAATCAATGCCACTTTTAACAAATATACATGACCCCCCATGACTGGATGTAATTCTAGAGAATGATGATGAAAGATTGTAGTCTGCAAGTTTTGTGACTGACATTGCATCTTTACGCAGCCAGTGTTCAGTTATACAAATTACAGAAGCGTTTTTAGCTCATCAGTACATAAAATTTCAACTTCATTTAATTTGTTTAGCAATGATTGGACATTTTGATGAATTAGCATGAAATAAAGGGTTTGTTAGGCTTTGGCATATTGTTAGACTCTGGCATATTTATCGATCACTTACCTTTACCCTGTCAATAAAAAATCATTCAGGTGTGTTGGAAGTTCTGCTTTTCTTTTCCCGACTGCACCTATTCTTCTATTATCATCTGCAGCAGAATTTTCTTCTGTGTCTGGCTCCCCTGGTAGTTGTTCAGCTGCTGATCCTACTGTTGACAATATTGCTGCTGGTGTTAGAGCTGGGTCTGCAATTGGTAGAGCTGTTACTGCATTCATTGTTGTTGCTGTGCCTGAATATTGGAGTCACCTTGTTCCTTCTTTTGTTGTTGATGTTGGTGAGTGAGGTCTTGCTGGCGTTGTTTCCTTCGAATATTTGGGGGGCCAATCCAGGATGATTTTGCTTTTCAGTGTTTGATGCCTCTTGATGATAATTACTTCAATTTTTCCCACGAGCAGTTTTTTCCCCCATGTTGTTAACGTGCAATCCATGTAATGTGTGGAATCTGCGCCCAATATTGTTTACATTTGCGAGTTCTATATTTCTGAAATATTTGCAAAGTAATGAGATTTGTTGGTTGGCATTGATTATTTCTGTATTTACGCATGACCAAGACGGTAAGTCATGCCTATGCGGGACGTTCAGCACTAAAACATTTGTGTGTGTCAACTGTCCTAAGCACCTTTTTAGTTATTGTTTTGCTTTGCGTCTTTCGTTTTTATATACGTCATTTGACCCACCAATTAGCACAACAGAGTCTTCAGAGAATAAGCCAGCAACGTCTGTGGATCGTACATGATTGCAAACTTCCGACATAGAAGCACCAGGCTTTATGTAAGCGATTGTTTGTACACTGGACTGACCGTTCAGAAGGCGAGCAAATCCACGACCATGACTGTCTGCCATCACAACTACTTTTCTTCGTTTAGGTTTCTCTGCATGTTTAGAAGGCCCACCGGCGTTATGGCCAAACAATTTAGTATCAGCGCTGGACAAACACTTGATATTTAGGTCACGCAAGTGTTCAGGTCTTTCAGTTTCATTTCCTTTGATAACAGTAGTTGAGTTGTTAGGCATTCTTTTGGATGTATCACTCCACGTATTTGTAGTTTCATATTCAGCTCGGAAGTTAGTTTTATCACATCTTTCACATGACAATGTTTCCTATCTTGCACAGTTGATTGCACATTGAACCTGCTTGTAAACGCGATATTAGGCTCATACAATAAGCTTCGTTGAGAATGAGACACTTTGTTTTTCACTTTGCCTGGAATTTCGTGGTTACTGTGAGGCAAGTTTGATGTAGGTTCACACTTTCCGGATGTGTGTCTTCCAGACGTCGTGAGTACTTACAATGCAAAAACGTACGCGACAATTGGCGTAAATCAGTATGGAATTTTATGTGGAAGGAAGATGCATTCACCCTTGGACTTCGCACGATCAACAGATGGAATCATTAACGAACACGCAAAGGAATTAGCGAGCAGGCTAAAGGAGGTGTGGAAGTGACTGGAACAGCGGAATCATCAGTCATTTCCGCAGCAAGCGGAATAACACGATCACCGATCGCCAAGCAGTCGCGACACACACCAGAAGAGCTTCTTGCAGGACGTGCAGCATGACCACAGCCACACGAGGGCAGCCCTCTGTATATACTGGAGTCAAGGGAACGCGTTTTGTAGCTCCCGTTCAGCTTCCAAACAGGCGGTCTGAGAGGAAATCAGGACACAGAAAGACCACAACATATCCAACAGTTCTCAGAAGTAGAATGAGTTTGTTAGGTCAGAACATCAGGAGATGGAAGAGCAAAATGTATAAGAGCTTGTTTAATCTTCAATATATTTAAACTGTGTCTATGACAGAGCTGTTTTTTGCCTGTCTGAACGCCATGAACCCACAGTGATAGAGTAGCTATGTGTAACTGGTTATTAGCTATCATCTTTTCCACGCAGAGTCATTGCGGAGGAAGAGGAGTCGCCTCTTATTTTATAACTCAGTACAAAGGCTGCAATAGTGAAACCAGTGAAAGCTGAAAGCACGTGCTTGCTAGTTGTTACTGCAGAATATTTATCCTGTGATTTTAACAGATTACAGATCCCCAATGTGAAACATTTAGCTCTTCATAAAAAATCTAGTTTCATTGTTTAGTTACCTGCCTGACGCCAAGAAACAGCTAACAGTCTGTGGAGATAACGCAAAGAAACTTGAGATGAATGCTAGGACGGTTCCCACTTGTATGGACTCCTATTACTTTCCTCGTTCCAACCGAGACTATGCCCTACATTCTCATGATTGTGAACTAAAATCTTCCTTTCCTCTTTTTATCAGTTTCACTGCCAGAAAGAATTCGACCGGATTAAAATAAATTCAGGGTTTTATGGTATCTTATAAAACCATGCAGTATGAATTAATTAGATGCTTTGCTTAGTCTGTGTAAATATTTATCATAGGATTTGAGTCAAATCATGTCCAAAATAGTGCATCTACGCCCAATACACAAAGGAAGAACGTTGCATGGAAATGGAAATGAGAATGTTAGTAGTATTTTGCGGCTACCAAAAATACTATGTTATATCAATCAAACGCGCCGATAGATTTTGCATTGATTCCAGTTGCGTGAAATGTTGGAAACAGACCTTGATTACTCGAGATCCAGCGAGTGAACCAAGGTAATACGAGGGCGGTTCAGAAAGTAACCTCCGATTGGTCACAGTGTGGGTTGTGGGGGGAGTAGCGACGCCATCTGTGCGTTCACGCACTCAACAGGTCAGTCGGCATCAAGCCGTGGTCGAGTGAACGTCGTACCTGCGCTAGTTTAGTTTTTGTGGCAGTTTGAAATGTGTGCTGCAATAGAAAACCCCGCCAAATGTGAAGTGCGTGCTGTCATAAGGTTTTTTACAGCCAAAGGATATTCTGCAGCAGCTATTCATCGTGAGCTTTGTGCCGTGTACGGACCAAGAGTTATGAGTGAAGGAGTTGTCCGTGAATGGGTACGTTTATTTAAAAGTGGACGAGAAAACGTTCATGATGAAGAGAGGAGTGGTAGACCATCATTGGTGACTGACGAACTCGTTCAGACAGTTGATGCAAAAGTTCGTGAAAATCGACGTTTCTCAATGTCGGAGTTGTCTACTGGTTTTCCACAGATTTCTAAGACTCTCTTGTACGAGATAGTGACAGCAAGATTGGGTTACCATAAGTTCTGTGCACGATGGGTGCCCAAAATTCTTACCGACCACCACAAAACTCAAAGAATGGCCTCTGCATTAGACTTTCTGTCATGTTATGAGGACGAAGG
Organism: Schistocerca nitens; assembly: GCF_023898315.1. Taxonomy (NCBI): domain Eukaryota; kingdom Metazoa; phylum Arthropoda; class Insecta; order Orthoptera; family Acrididae; genus Schistocerca; species Schistocerca nitens. Next base: position 54,065,462 of record NC_064624.1, on the reverse strand, counting down.
AGAACCATTGTTAAACAGAATCGTGACCGGTGACGAAACCTGGATTAAGTACGTGAACCCTGAGACAAAAGAACAATCAAAGATGTGGGCACATTCAAATTCGCCTACCAAACCAAGAAAAGCCTCGCAAGATTTTTCTGCCAGAAAACTGATGGCAACGGTGTTTTGGGATGCCAAAGGGGTGTTATTGGTTGAATTCATGGAACGTGGTATGACCATTAATCAAGACGTGTACTGTGAAACAATAAAAATGTTACGACGGGCTATACAGAACAAACGCCGTGGTATGCTGACTTCCGGTATCGTTTTTTTGCACGATAACGCCCATCCTCACTCTGCTCGCAGAACAACGGCCCTTCTTGAGTCCTTCAAGTGGGACGTTATCAACCATCCACCTTACAGCCCAGACCTGGCGCCAAGTGATTATCACCTCTTCATACATTTGAAGAAATGGCTCGGGTCACAGCGGTTTGATGACGACGAGGAGCTCAAAGATGCGGTCACAGGCTGGCTCCAGGCACAAGCGGGTGATTTTTATGCAGAAGGAATTTCAAAGCTTGTGAAGAGATACGATAAGTGCCTCAATCGCTATGGAGACTATGTAGAAAAATAGTGCAAAGATGTAGTTGTAAGATGTATATATTAAAATATTTTTATTTAACTTGGTGTATTTTTTTAAATCAACTGGAGGTTACTTTCTGAACGGCCCTCGTAGATGTGGGTGAGTGACTCTGCATGCTGAGTATTAACTGCCTGTGTAAAGCCCATTCAGTCACGGAACTTGTAGCGTTGGTGCAAGAGTATAGATTTTAAATAGTTTATTTTATTTGAGAACAAAAAGCCTTTGCTGACACAATTAACTGGTTGCCGCAGGAGTAAAAAAAAAAAATAAATGAAGTTCCTAAGCAAATTCACTCACAAAAATATTGATACTGAAAGAGGCGAGTTCTTGCAAGTATTAATTTTGATATATATAAGATTATGTTTTTCAGGATCCACAGTGGCTGTCCATAAAAGAAAGAGTGCGTGAACAATACAAGGAAGCGTTGTACACACTACGTGCTTGAAATGCGTGTGTTTACAGACGTAACGATGAAAGTGACACGTGGGTTGTGCTGGAAACTAGATTCTAATTTGGCACACACATTTAGCACAGGGTCACCTTATGGCCGTAAAACTGTCTCGAAAATTAAATGAATGCAGGTAACAGTACTCTTCGAACCGTGGGACAGAGGTCAGAGATTATTGAGAAATTATGTGTCCGGAAACAAGGCCCTCCAGTAGCGTGGATAAAAAGAGAAATTAATCTGATAATGCCAATTAAGCCGACATATCTTACGTGTGTTGACACACGCGAATCATTTAGACATGGAAAGATCGTTGCTAGATGTTGTTGCACTCTGCACTCTGCCTTCATAAAGCATTGAAAAGCATTCGCGCAGGACGAAGCTGCTTGCTCATCCATTGTCAAGCCCATATTACTTGAAATCAGTATACCTGCACATAGTGGAAAAATTAATGAAAGGAAAACGATGTCTGGCTAATCTTGATCTCAAAATTTCATTCACAGTGAAACCGAGTACAATGTATATTCCGTGAGATAAGCTGCGATTTTACACATCTAAAAGGAAAATATTTCCACATGAAGTGGCCCCTTAGCAATTTTTTCAAAGAAGAAGAAATGAGGTGGAGGGGAGGCTCCCCTTGCCTGAGGAACCTATATGTCACTTGTTGTGGAACATAGAAATTGGGTCTGTGAGGTGGAGAACGCTGTGAACTCTGAATAAGGAGCCTTCACCCATTTATCCCCCCCCCCCCCTCCACGCTAAACACAAAATAGTAATGCGCACACTATGCTGACTCATTGTCGTTTTGTCTGTCGCCCTAGCAGCAAATAATTACAGACTTACCGAGACTCCACTGTGCCAACACAGTTCTTCTGCAACATGCAGGTGGGCGGCGACCATCTGTGCAGGCACTAGTAGCTGGTCAGCAGTCTGAGATAGTGGTAGCATGGGCACGCATTCACTTGGGGTTGCTGCATGCAAGACTCTATTGTCTACCCTCTTATATCACAATCCTTCTCCTCCCTCCTTCCCAAAGAAGATGATCTGCTCAAAACGACTACCTGGGCATCATGAATATATTCCTCCAGCTGAGACGTCAGAAGGTATTCCAACGTTTATTTCATTTACAGACACAGTAATGATTGGTACTGACGACCAGTCTATTAAAATAACAACTTGATACACGATGCGTGTTTTAGACACAAAAGAAATTGATGAGGGTAATAAGAACACAATACAGAAGTTCAGTGTGGTAAGAAATTAAGAAACTGTCAAAGTTGCCCACAAGTTTGTTGTTATTTAAAGGGCGATCAGTTTTGGACCTTAGTCCATTATCAAGCCATCCACACAAGTGCTACTATAATGCGTGTACACTGGCCACATTTCTTGTTTGAGTGGCCAAGCGTAAGGTGCTATTTCCATAGCATAGTCCTGTACTGCATGCAGCACTTAGACAGTCACATAAGCAATGTGGCCAATGTACACTCAGTATAGTGGCAGTTACGTGGATAGCTTGATAATGGACTAAAGTCCGAAACTGGCCACGATTTAAATAAAAACAAACTCCTGTGTAACTTTGACAGTTTCGTAACTTCATTGAATGATAGAAAGTTGCTGCCTATTGCCATCCAGCATGTTGGAAGTGAGTAAATTAAGCACGGATTAACATTACTGGAACATTCAAAAGATTTAATCCTGTTTGATTCTTCAATGAGATTTAACACATTCTTACAAGGAAATTATTTACGTTTGAACGAACATATTTAAATGAAATTTTGGTTAGGTGACGTTCACGTGCCTCTCAATATACTGATGAGTGTAGTTTTTCTTCAAGACTCTGCAGAAGTGCTCTAGATGTCACTGCAAATGTCGCTATAGAAGCCATGCACAATGCACATATCGCATCTATAAATGCAGCTCAGGACTTTCAGTTAAATGCTCGAAACAATATGAATGACGAGTAAACACACAGTGAAGAAAAGCAAACTTATCACGGGTCATAACTACACTTGCGTCTAGGGGACGCCAAGGAATTGGCTTTGCTGATTGGCCACGTCGTGCCATGACGTCGTCTCCCACACCAGCCAATCCAGATCGTTGCTACTTTCTGAAACGCGCTGTTCTTTAAACGAGGCCATTCGTCTGTCGATACCGGATACATTGTGTGGCTAACTCATTATACTACTTCGCTGTTGTGTGTTCTAGGCCTGTGTTTATACTGGCAGATTCCAACACGTGTTTTGTGTGCGATAAAGCATTTCAGCTTCGAAAAACTGTATACCCGCATATCAGGAAAATGCATGATGTAGAGCCAAATACAGAAGGTAAGATTAAGTGCCCACAAGACGACTGCAGCTATTCCTTCAATACATTGGCTAGTTTGAGAGCAAATGTGGAGAAAAAGCACATGTTTTGAACTGCGGATGAAGAGATTGTATTCCAGTCAATGGACGGTAAGAAACACTGCATAATAATAAGCTTTTACTATTCAATAGTAGGATCGTTCCTGGTAAAACTATAGAATTTCGTTCTTTGTGCATTCAGTAACTTGGTGCAATTTTGTACTGCAAAGTTTCTTTCAGTTCACATGAAAAGATTATTTGTATTAACGGCCTAGTCTTAGGAGACATTAAAGTCACAATCATTGTAATCCACAATGGGTAATTAATAAACCTTATTTTTACTGTCCATAAATTGTGAATAAACTGTTTTTGTTTTTTTTTTTTTTTTCGTATTGCTCTACGCATGCAAGAAACAATTTGGTCATACCGGGAGATAGTGAGCAAATTCTGAAGCTGTGGTAAGAAATTGCTGTCACTTGTTAACTCTCGCTCCAAGAAAGAAGGTCAACACTGTGTCAGCAATGAGAAGATGCCAGTTCAACGAACATCTAACAAACATAACTTCAGTCCAAAAAGTGTCTTTGGTAAACCAACCCTGGCTGAAAAGTCAAATGTTGCTAGTGCTTTGGTGCAACCTGACAGTGAAGTGTTGAGTGTACATGTTGGCTTTGATCACACATACTCTAAGAATTAAATTTATTTGTCCTACAGTTGTGTGTGCATGTTTGTGTATCATGGTTTATAGGCCTACTGGGGAAACTCGCCATGGAAAAAAATGAGTAACGCATCATACTCGGTACCTCTGGGTGATGTGGAAATCTGAGTGTACTTAATAAAGAAAATGTCACTGTTTGTGTGTTTCTTTTCACTCATTTATCCTATTGCATATAGTTAACAAAATGTAACTGAAATATCTACTAAACTATAACATTAATTGGACTATGTACATAGTCATTTCAAATGGTTTTGCTATTTTTCACAGGAAAAGTATGAGTATTCACCAGAATCCTACAGTACGAATGGTTTCTAATTGACAACTGAATGAAGTCAAAAAGCAAAATTTGCTTGGACAATCTGAAAATTGTTTATTCAGTTCCCGTTATTATTTCTTATATTAAAACAGTCCCCAAGAATCTATTTTGCTGACTTTCTTGGTCTAATTTTCTATATCTAACATGTTGGTTACGACATGCTTGGTGATGGATGTTTTGTCACCAGGCATATGGCATCAGTGACAATACTGCAGTCGATGTGTTAACAGCTTTTTGGGACCTTGAGCATGAAGTATATGCATCTAGAAGTCTTGTTTAAAAAGTGCAGCCAAAATTCTAATGTCTGTCTGAGGAATTTTCCTTTAATGGAATGTTTTTGCCCAATAATTCAGTTAATGTCTGGTAATTACTTAACATGGTAAGTGCTGTGAGGCCAACACCAGCCACAGCAGAGCCGTCTGCCATGACTGCTGGCAACTTTGTGATATTTAAGGGATAATATACAAAAGTGGGCTGTGCAAGAGGTTGAAACTAGTTTTCTCTGGTTAAAGCAATTAAAATCAAACTTGTGAAGCATGTTGAAAATCACATACTCCTCACCATAATTTAAATGTTTACATTGAAATGGTTCTGACATGTTCCTAATATATGGAAATGTTATATTTTCTTGAAACCTTAAGAACCAAACCTGTCGGTTGAATTAACATATGAGTAAACCCATCACAATAGCACTATGTTATGCATCAATTAGCTGTAGTTACAGGAAAAGTAAACATGTACAGAAAACTTTTCATATAAATTTTATTATAAAGCTTGCAAAGGTTATGGAAAAGATGGACAACAAGATAAACTTGTGTAGGCATCATTGTAAATACATTTTTACTTCAAAAAAGCTGAATAGGATAATAATCTCAATATGCCTTATATTGCATGACACATATCACCAATCAGGTATTTTCTGTTGGAGAAATAGTCTGGTTTTTCAGAATTTTTTCATTTGTTTTTGTGAAAAACCTTGTATCAAACAGCTGTTTTTCTACGATCAATCCATCATTACATGCATGTAGTTTTGGTGACCCCAATGGCAGCCATCTTAAGGCTGTATGCAAACCACCAGATAAACATGTCTACATAGTTGGTCTGCATTGTGCAGGTCCCAACAGTTTATTAGATTCTGTGAATGTCTCCTTCAGTTCCATGTGGATGCCTCTGACATAAAAGTATTATGATGATTTTATTAAATGCTTTCTTGCTGTGTTGACCTATATCAATGGTGACACAAGAAAATTTTTACTGGATTGGGATTTGAACCCGTCTCTCCTGCTCTCAAGGCAGTTGCACTGACTACTTCACTACCCACACACAGTGTCCATCACGACTATGTGGATTACCTCAGCATCTGACCCAAAATTCCATATGTCGCTACTACTGCAGTAGTACCCTCACTACAGCAGTCCATCTCACTCACTGTATCCATGAGATATTCCTGCAAATGGCTCTGAGTGTATGAGTGCATCTGAACTGAAGAAAGTTCCCCAATGCCAAGCTAGGCTATGTATAGATACAATTGTATGCACAGTGACTGTCCTTTTGACTGTCTGAAAGAATGGATACCATGCATATAATTGTAGAAATATAACTAGTTGTCTTATGACTGAGGTGTCCACGTCAGCATGAAGAAGTCCATGGAATCTAGTAAAAAAACTGGTGGCACCTGCATAATGCAGACCAACTATGTGATATATTTATCTGGTGGTTTATGTATTGCCTTAAGATTATTCGGATGCCGAAACTAGTTGCATGGTACAAGGTTTTTCACAATAATTTGATGCCAGCTGCAGTCCTATATCCCACCTCTGATGGATTCACAAAAAGAAGAAAAAATCATTCACTGCCCTAAGAATTTCTCCAAAAATATTACCCATTACACGGAATGACCAGATGCTGCATTCAGAACAAGAATTTTGGAGACCTATGCAGGACCAATGGCTGGTAAGTGCTAGATCAAAATATGACCTCTTCCAACACCTCTTCATTTTCTACCTCGTTTTCATTTTCTTCTTCTTCACCTAACTCTGAATTACTGTCATGGCTGCTATATAATCCAGATAAAGGCCCGACTTGGCATTGTAGCTAGTTACTTTCTGTAGAAGAGGGCAAAAGGAAGGCAGAAGTCCTAAATTTTGCATTTAAGAACTCGTTCACACAGGGTGATCATACATCACACTTGATTTTGCCCATCACACAGACTGGCATGTGATTGAACTTGAACGTGGCATCAGAGCTCACTCCCCACAATTTACAATAATTAGGGGGCTTGTGTGCACAGATGTGGTGCCAACTCCCTCCAGCGACCTATCCAGGCTTCGTTGATTCTGTGCTAAAACGCATCGTCACTGTTATCCGTGCTGAAGACAGACATACTGGCTATTAGGTAGATGGTCAAAAGGTTCTGGTTAATCAGTGTGTGTAGCTGTACTTAATGAAGGATAGACTGTAGTAACACTGTTCACGTTTACGTCGCACTTCACTTAGTGTAGACCGGGACTGTGTCCTAGGCATGCCCGATGTTGACTGACTGGGCACGGCCCGTGCTGCTGGAGTTGTTGTTGTTGTTGTTCTTGTTGTTACGCTGGCAGAGGTCGCGTCCGAATTCTCGCGTGCCCTCTGGTGGACGGGACTCTACTTGCAGCAACTACCGCCCATGACGCGCCGTGCCAATGTGCGCCTCCCGTGATCTTTCTGGTGGCTACTACACTCCTCCTCCTTCGGGGGTGAAGCCACTGTGATCCACTGCGTCGGAAGGTGGAGCGTCGGGCAGGAGCGATGACCTCCACATCCATTGGATGGCCGGAGTCGAGGGGATCTGCCATCCCTTGGGCTGGAACCTTCGAATACGGCTGGAAGGTATAGAGCCGGCAGCCATTTCGGCGCAGGACCACCGCCAGTATCCAACGTGGATTGCGACCAAACCCACGGGCCCAGACCGACATACCCAGTGGAAAGCCAGGTACTTCGTTTTGTGAAGACTGGCGAGGACCAGGCCGGAGGAGGTGCAGCAGAGTCCTAGGTTGACGCCCATGGAGGAGCTCTGTGGGGCTGCGGTCGCCCATTAGTGTGGTCCGGTATGCCGTCAAGAAAAACGTCAAGGCTTCCTCTGCAGGAAATTCGTGCACATACTTTTTCATCTGCGTCTTAAATGTGTGCACCATGTGCTCGGCTTCCCCATTCGATTGTGGATGGAAGGGGGGAGAGCAAATGTGCCGAATACCGAAGCGCCTACAAAAATCCTGGAAGGTCTGCGAAATAAACTGCGGTCCATTGTCTGAGACCAGGGTGATTGGCAGACCTTCCACAGAAAAGATTTTTGCTAGTACCTGGATTGCAACTTCTGAAGTGGTTGAGGAGCAGCGAACCACATATGGGAATCGGGAATAAGCATCAATGACAATGAGCCAAAAGCCATTGAGAAACGGGCCCGCAAAATCGATGTGAACATGTTCCCATGCTTGTGTTGCCGGCGGCCATGAAGAGAACGCTGCCCTGGGAGATGCTTGTTGGCTCGCACACTGGGAACAGGCGGCCACCAAGTGCTCAATTTCTCTGTCAATACCGGGCCAGTACACATGTCTGCGAGCCAAGGTTTTAGTACGGGAAACACCCCAGTGCCCCGCATGTAATAACGTGAGGACCTCCCTTCGTAAACCTGCAGGAACAACCACGCGAGGAGCTGTATCATCGGTAGCCAGAAGGAGAACCCCTTCCAAGACCGAGAGGCGGTCTCGTAGAAGAAAATAATTACGAAGAGGGTCCGAGGCCCGGCCCGGAGGGCGGGAGGACCACCCCTGCTGAATGAAGCGAACTACTTGCCGGAGAACCGGGTCAGCTGCCGTTTCCCTGGCGACTCGAGAACTAGTGATCAGAAAGCCATCAACTGCTTGGCGGGATGCCACATCCAAATGAAAACACACAATCTCCTCTCGATCGAACGTAGGATCCGGGCCCACCGGAAGATGGGAAAGAGCGTCAGCGTTGGCATGCTGTCCTGTAGGGCGAAAATGAATGTCATAATGGTACTTAGAGAGGAACAAGGCCCAGCGCTGTAGTCTGTGGGCCGCCCTATCCGGAATCTGAGAGGCGGGGGCAAATAACGATATTAACGGCTTATGGTCAGTGATTAACTGAAACTTCGTGCCGTACAAGTAAGAAAGGGTGAAACTTGGTAACAGCGTAGACAATGGCCAAAGCCTCTTTTTCCACCTGGGAGTAATGGGCCTGCGCGGGACTAAGCGTTTTAGACGCAAACGCCAGTGGTTGCTCGGAACTGTCTGCGTTGCGATGGGCCAGGACCGCCCCCACCCCATACTGGTGAGATGTCTGCTTGTGTCTGTATATGTGTGGATGGATATGTGTGTGTGTGCGAGTGTATACCCGTCCTTTTTTCCCCCTAAGGTAAGTCTTTCCGCTCCCGGGATTGGAATGACTCCTTACCCTCTCCCTTAAAACCCACAACCTATCGTCTTTCCCTCTCCTTCCCTTCTTTCCTGATGAGGCAACAGTTTGTTGCGAAAGCTTGAATTTTGTGTGTATGTTTGTGTACGTTTGTGTGTCTGTCGACCTGCCAGCACTTCCATTTGGTAAGTCACATCATCTTTGTTTATATATATATATATATATATATATATATATATATATATATATATATATATATATATATATAGGGGAAACATTCCACGTGGGAAACAAACACAACCCACATCCTTTCGTCTTTCCCTCTCTCTCTCTCTCTCTCTCTCTCTCTCTCTATATATATATATATATATATATATATATATATATATATATATATAAAGATGATGTGACTTACCAAATGAAAGTGCTGGCAGGTCGACAGACACACAAACAAACACAAACATACACACAAAATTCAAGCTTTCGCAACAAACTGTTGCCTCATCAGGAAAGAGGGAAGGAGAGGGAAAGACGAAAGGATGTGGGTTTTAAGGGAGAGGGTAAGGAGTCATTCCAATCCCGGGAGCGGAAAGACTTACCTTAGGGGGAAAAAAGGATGGGTATACACTTGTACACACACACATATCCATCCACACATATACAGACACAAGCAGACATATTTTTCCTACGTGGAATGTTTCCCTCTATATATATATATATATATATATATATATATATATATATATATATATAGGGAAACATTCCACAAGGATGTGGGTTTTAAGGGAGAGGGTAAGGAGTCATTCCAATCCCGGGAGCGGAAAGACTTACCTTAGGGGGAAAAAAGGATGGGTATACACTTGTACACACACACATATCCATGCACACATATACAGACACAAGCAAACATATTTTTCCTACGTGGAATGTTTCCCTCTATATATATATATATATATATATATATATATATATATATAAAAATAGAGGGAAACATTCCACAAGGGAAAAATATATCTAAAAACAAAGATGATGTGACTTACCGAACGAAAGCGCTGGCAGGTCGATAGACACACAAACAAACACAAACACACACACAAAATTCAAGCTTTCGCAACAAACTGTTGCCTCATCAGGAAAGAGGGAAGGAGAGGGAAAGACGAAAGGATGTGGGTTTTAGGGGAGAGGGTAAGGAGTCATTCCAATCCCGGGAGCAGAAAGACTTACCTTAGGGGGAAAAAAGGACGGGTATACACTCGCACACAGACACACATATCCATCCACACATATACAGACACAAGCAGACATCTCACAAGCAGACATATTTAAAGCTTAAAGTCTTTAAATATGTCTGCTTGTGAGATGTCTGCTTGTGTCTGTATATGTGTGGATGGATATGTGTGTGTGTGTGCGAGTGTATACCCGTCCTTTTTTCCCCCTAAGGTAAGTCTTTCCGCTCCCGGGATTGGAATGACTCCTTACCCTCTCCCCTAAAACCCACATCCTTTCGTCTTTCCCTCTCCTTCCCTCCTTCCTGATGAGGCAACAGTTTGTTGCGAAAGCTTGAATTTTGTGTGTGTGTTTGTGTTTGTTTGTGTGTCTATCGACCTGCCAGCGCTTTCGTTCGGTAAGTCACGTCATCTTTGTTTATATATATATATATATATATATATATATATATATATATATATATATATATATATATAGGGGAAACATTCCACGTGGGAAACAAACACAACCCACATCCTTTCGTCTTTCCCTCTCTCTCTCTCTCTCTCTCTCTCTATATATATATATATATATATATATATATATATATATATATATATAAAGATGATGTGACTTACCAAATGAAAGTGCTGGCAGGTCGACAGACACACAAACAAACACAAACATACACACAAAATTCAAGCTTTCGCAACAAACTGTTGCCTCATCAGGAAAGAGGGAAGGAGAGGGAAAGACGAAAGGATGTGGGTTTTAAGGGAGAGAGTAAGGAGTCATTCCAATCCCGGGAGCGGAAAGACTTACCTTAGGGGGAAAAAAGGATGGGTATACACTCGTACACACACACATATCCATCCACACATATACAGACACAAGCAGACATATTTTTCCTACGTGGAATGTTTCCCTCTATTATATATATATATATATATATATATATATATATATATATATATAATAGAGGGAAACATTCCACAAGGGAAAAATATATCTAAAAACAAAGATGATGTGACTTACCGAACGAAAGCGCTGGCAGGTCGATAGACACACAAACAAACACAAACACACACACAAAATTCAAGCTTTCGCAACAAACTGTTGCCTCATCAGGAAAGAGGGAAGGAGAGGGAAAGACGAAAGGATGTGGGTTTTAGGGGAGAGGGTAAGGAGTCATTCCAATTCCGGGAGCGGAAAGACTTACCTTAGGGGGAAAAAAGGACGGGTATACACTCGCACACACACACACATATCCATCCACACATATACAGACACAAGCAGACATCTCACAAGCTGACATATTTAAAGCTTATATATATATATATATATATATATATATATATATATATATATATATATATATATATAGGGGAAACATTCCACGTGGGAAACAAACACAACCCACATCCTTTCGTCTTCTCTCTCTCTCTCTCTCTCTCTCTCTCTCTCTCTCTCTCTCTCTCTCTCTCTCTCTATATATATATATATATATATATATATATATATATATATATAAAACAAAGATGATGTGACTTACGAAACGAAAGTGCTGGCACGTCGATAGACGCACAAACAAACACAAACATACACACAAAATTCTAGCTTTCGCAACCAACGGTTGCTTCGTCAATATGTGTGGATGGATATGTGTGTGTGTGCGAGTGTATACCCGTCCTTTTTTCCCCCTAAGGTAAGTCTTTCTGCTCCCGGGATTGGAATGACTCCTTACCCTCTCCCTCAAAACCCACATCCTTTCGTCTTTCCCTCTCCTTCCCTCTTTCCTGACGAAGCAACCGTTGGTTGCGAAAGCTAGAATTTTGTGTGTATGTTTGTGTTTGTTTGTGTGTCTATCGACCTGCCAGCGCTTTCATTTGGTAAGTCACATCATCTTTGTTTTTTTATAATAGAGGGAAACATTTCCCGGGAGCGGAAAGTCTTGCCTTTGGGGAAAAAAGGACAGGTATACACTCAAACACACATGCACATCCATCCGTCACAGTGTAGGCAGGTCAGTTGGTAAATCACGTGATTTACCAACTGACCTGCCTACACTGTCACGCATTCTATGTGGGAATGACCAGCAACAAACTGTCCATTCACATGAATGGACACAGGCAGACAGTGTTTGTTGGTAATGAGGATCACCCTGTGGCCAAACATGCCTTGGTACACGGCCAGCACATCTTCGCACAGTGTTACACCATCCGGGTTATCTGGATACTTCCCACTAACACCAACCTATCCGAACTCCGGAGATGGGAACTTGCTCTTCAATATATCCTCTCTTCCCGTTACCCACCAGGCCTCAATCTCCGCTAATTTCAAGTTGCCGCCACTCATACCTCACCTGTCATTCAACAACATCTTTGCCTCTGCACTTCCACCTCGACTGACATCTCTGCCCAAACTCTTTGTCTTTGAATATGTCTGCTTGTGTCTGTATATGTGTGTGTGTGAGTGTATACCCGCCCTTTTTTCCCCCTAAGGTAAGTCTTTCCGCTCCTGGGATTGGAATGACTCCTTACCCTCTCCCTTAAAACCCACATACTTTCGTCTTTCCCTCTCCTTCCTTCTTTCCTGATGAGGCAACAGTTTGTTGCGAAAGCTTGAATTTTGTGTGTTTGTTTGTGTTAGTTTGTGTGTCTATCGACCTGCCAGCGCTTCGTTTGGTAAGTCACAGCATCTTCTAATGACTGCCAATATCAATCATTATAAGATGATATCCGAATTTACCTATTAGTGTTGACATTGATAGCCATCAAAACATAGAGAGTATTTTCTGGAGTGAAGTTCCACAATCAAACAAAGATATTCCACTCTTCTGCTCTTATTTTGTACACCTCCATGCCCCAACCCTCCTTCCACTGACCCTTTAATCCGTGTTCTACTTACATCTTTCCTTGATCATGAATGCTCACTTTACCATGTGCAGTCCACTCCCCCCGTCCCAATGACCTGTCTCAATGTTGACCCTTTGCCTCAAGTGATGCAAATGTATTACCGACTGCCACTCACCCTATGGTCAGGGCAGACCCACCACATCAGATACACTAGAAGGTGCCTCAACAGCAGAGCCTATGGTGAAGCAAATGATACCTGAGCTGTTCCAAGCAATGCACCAGTTTCTCCGCCACAGTTACACCTGAATGCAGCAGCCTGAAGACAGCTGACCATAGTTGAAAGCACCTTTAGCCAATCATGAAATGCAGCCAGCTCCTATTGTGTCCAACACACACCCTATCCATCCTACCATTTCTAACTGAAGAATTAAACTATGAAAACAAACAAAAAAAAAGCTAAATATGTGACTTACTACTGTCTGACAGAGGCAGATGGCTTCTCCTCACTCGAATAAAATTATATTGAATATATTGTGTATTCTTATCTAAGTGCTGGAATAATTTAATAACCTGTTTATGCACTTCAAAGAAATTTCTCCTTCAACTTATTATGTGTATGCGCAATACCTAATAGACTTACAGTAAGCCTCTATTCCCTATTTTAAGTTTATTAATACCAGAGATTGCTGGTTCACATTTACATAAGCTGAGATTAATTTGGAAGCCTCCCTTCCCTCTGTCTCTTGCCCATACCACCTGCATTAATACTGTACTTTTGTTCCAATGTGATCTTTGCGCTCTCAATTGTGATTATTAGTTTTCCTAAAGGAATAAAAAATCATTTACTGTTTTTATGGTTTTTCAGTTGATTTTTGTTAATTATCTGTCAAAATATGACAAATGAACTCAGCACTTCTACAACCAAGTCAATTAGTGGTATGTTATAACAGCTAATTATGTGATGGCAGAATGCTGTGAGTTGAGAGCTTCGAAGTTATGATAGATAACACTTGGCATGATACTCTGAAGTAAAGTTTTTTTCTCTGGTATGTTAACTTGTTTGCCTATGAATCTAAGCACGCTTAATGTGTCATACATATTTTGTGATGTTTCTGGACAGATATTCTGATAATGGGCAATGTCTGAAATGCATTACTAATTAGTCATCAAAAGTGGCTAAAACATATACTGTTGTTTGCTTAACATTTTCTGGTGATTTACCCATAATTATTTAATCCTTGCACACTACTTCCTTTTGCATTTATTTTAAAAATAAAAGTAACTTGCTATACAGATATAATGGTACATTGTACATGGAAATTCAATCTTTATTTTTTGTTTCATGGTCCTGCTAGTGTTTCAGCCTGTATTTATTTTTAATTGAATTATTATAATTTTTTCTGTTTTCAGTGTGTTCACTTAAATTATGAATAATTTAAAAGTACATAAAACATTAAACCATATAACCTGCTGAAATACTAAGAAGCACTTCCAGAATTTCTGTAGAATGGGTTAACACCATTATTCCGATCACTTTACAGAAAACTATCGAAACAGTCATTTTAACTCATTCGCCTTACAATTTACTACTGTATTTGGTGGGATGAATTTGTATAAGATACATTACTTCTTGAAAAGCTGCTGGCAACCAAAACTTTTTTTATTGAAAATGTATGTACAATATTATGCAAGTGTTTATTCAGGCAAATAGTAATATTTAAATGAACTGAAAGTTAGTTGTTTCTGTACGCTGCAAGATTTTGAAATATTTTCCAATTAATTCACAAAATTTAATTCCTTTATGACATTTTCAAGTGCATCTTTACTTCAATGATACTTACTCTTTACTTTCACTTGCCTCTTTTTTTCCATCACCTCAGTTAACTACCTTCATTTCTTTCTTTTACAAATGTCTGCCAAGTCATCTGGCATAGCCTATCTAACCGATAACCAGTGTGGTGGGTTAATACGGATGCCAGGGAATTTTGTTTATGTTTAGATTGAATGCTTGTAAAATTGTAGTGCTTTAGGTGTGCATACTTTGCACTCTGAACTGTAAAACCAAGTGGTTGTGTTCAGAGCAGGTAAGTTTGGGGCCAGACTGACCCCACCATACTGCTTATGGGATTTCTCTAGCGAACTGTTTCCTGTTCTTATAGATTCAAATGATGTTATATTCTCGTAAAGAAATGAAAGTAAGTGATCAACTTGATGAATGGCTACAGTCTATCCTAGATTAAGTACAGCTACACACACTGATTAACCAGAACCTTTTGACCATCTACCTAATAGCCAGTATGTCTGTCTTCAGCACGGATAACAGTGACGATGCGTTTTAGCACAGAATCAACGAAGCCTGGATAGGTCGCTGGAGGGAGTTGGCACCACATCTGTGCACACAAGCCCCCTAATTATTGTAAATTGTGGGGAGTGAGCTCTGATGCCACGTTCAAGTTCAATCACATGCCAGTCTGTGTGATGGGCAAAATCAAGTGTGATGTATGATCACCCTGTGTGAACGAGTTCTTAAATGCAAAATTTAGGACTTCTGCC
Source organism: Schistocerca nitens (assembly GCF_023898315.1). Lineage (NCBI taxonomy): Eukaryota > Metazoa > Arthropoda > Insecta > Orthoptera > Acrididae > Schistocerca > Schistocerca nitens. Next base: position 54,049,995 of record NC_064624.1, on the reverse strand, counting down.
TTCCTTTTGCCCTCTTCTACAGAAAGTAACTAGCTACAATGCCAAGTCGGGCCTTTATCTGGATTATATAGCAGCCATGACAGTAATTCAGAGTTAGGTGAAGAAGAAGAAAATGAAAACGAGGTAGAAAATGAAGAGGTGTTGGAAGAGGTCATATTTTGATCTAGCACTTACCAGCCATTGGTCCTGCATAGGTCTCCAAAATTCTTGTTCTGAATGCAGCATCTGGTCATTCCGTGTAATGGGTAATATTTTTGGAGAAATTCTTAGGGCAGTGAATGATTTTTTCTTCTTTTTGTGAATCCATCAGAGGTGGGATATAGGACTGCAGCTGGCATCAAATTATTGTGAAAAACCTTGTACCATGCAACTAGTTTCGGCATCCGAATAATCTTAAGGCAATACATAAACCACCAGATAAATATATCACATAGTTGGTCTGCATTATGCAGGTGCCACCAGTTTTTTTACTAGATTCCATGGACTTCTTCATGCTGACGTGGACACCTCAGTCATAAGACAACTAGTTATATTTCTACAATTATATGCATGGTATCCATTCTTTCAGACAGTCAAAAGGACAGTCACTGTGCATACAATTGTATCTATACATAGCCTAGCTTGGCATTGGGGAACTTTCTTCAGTTCAGATGCACTCATACACTCAGAGCCATTTGCAGGAATATCTCATGGATACAGCGAGTGAGATGGACTGCTGTAGTGAGGGTACTACTGCAGTAGTAGCGACATATGGAATTTTGGGTCAGATGCTGAGGTAATCCACATAGTCGTGATGGGCACTGTGTGTGGGTAGTGAAGTAGTCAGTGCAACTGCCTTGAGAGCAGGAGAGACGGGTTCAAATCCCAATCCAGTAAAAATTTTCTTGTGTCACCATTGATATAGGTCAACACAGCAAGAAAGCATTTAATAAAATCATCATAATACTTTTATGTCAGAGGCATCCACATGGAACTGAAGGAGACATTCACAGAATCTAATAAACTGTTGGGACCTGCACAATGCAGACCAACTATGTAGACATGTTTATCTGGTGGTTTGCATACAGCCTTAAGATGGCTGCCATTGGGGTCACCAAAACTACATGCATGTAATAATGGATTGATCGTAGAAAAACAGCTGTTTGATACAAGGTTTTTCACAAAAACAAATGAAAAAATTCTGAAAAACCAGACTATTTCTCCAACAGAAAATACCTGATTGGTGATATGTGTCATGCAATATAAGGCATATTGAGATTATTATCCTATTCAGCTTTTTTGAAGTAAAAATGTATTTACAATGATGCCTACACAAGTTTATCTTGTTGTCCATCTTTTCCATAACCTTTGCAAGCTTTATAATAAAATTTATATGAAAAGTTTTCTGTACATGTTTACTTTTCCTGTAACTACAGCTAATTGATGCATAACATAGTGCTATTGTGATGGGTTTACTCATATGTTAATTCAACCGACAGGTTTGGTTCTTAAGGTTTCAAGAAAATATAACATTTCCATATATTAGGAACATGTCAGAACCATTTCAATGTAAACATTTAAATTATGGTGAGGAGTATGTGATTTTCAACATGCTTCACAAGTTTGATTTTAATTGCTTTAACCAGAGAAAACTAGTTTCAACCTCTTGCACAGCCCACTTTTGTATATTATCCCTTAAATATCACAAAGTTGCCAGCAGTCATGGCAGACGGCTCTGCTGTGGCTGGTGTTGGCCTCACAGCACTTACCATGTTAAGTAATTACCAGACATTAACTGAATTATTGGGCAAAAACATTCCATTAAAGGAAAATTCCTCAGACAGACATTAGAATTTGGCTGCACTTTTTAAACAAGACTTCTAGATGCATATACTTCACGCTCAAGGTCCCAAAAAGCTGTTAACACATCGACTGCAGTATTGTCACTGATGCCATATGCCTGGTGACAAAACATCCATCACCAAGCATGTCGTAACCGACATGTTAGATATAGAAAATTAGACCAAGAAAGTCAGCAAAATAGATTCTTGGGGACTGTTTTAATATAAAAAATAATAACGGGAACTGAATAAACAATTTTCAGATTGTCCAAGCAAATTTTGCTTTTTGACTTCATTCAGTTGTCAATTAGAAACCATTCGTACTGTAGGATTCTGGTGAATACTCATACTTTTCCTGTGAAAAATAGCAAAACCATTTGAAATGACTATGTACATAGTCCAATTAATGTTATAGTTTAGTAGATATTTCAGTTACATTTTGTTAACTATATGCAATAGGATAAATGAGTGAAAAGAAACACACAAACAGTGACATTTTATTTATTAAGTACACTCAGATTTCCACGTCACCCAGAGGTACCAAGTATGATGCGTTACTCATTTTTTCCCATGGCGAGTTTCCCCAGTAGGCCTATAAACCATGATACACAAACATGCACACACAACTGTAGGACAAATAAATTTAATTCTTAGAGTATGTGTGATCAAAGCCAACATGTACACTCAACACTTCACTGTCAGGTTGCACCAAAGCACTAGCAACATTTGACTTTTCAGCCAGGGTTGGTTTACCAAAGACACTTTTTGGACTGAAGTTATGTTTGTTAGATGTTCGTTGAACTGGCATCTTCTCATTGCTGGCACAGTGTTAACCTTCTTTCTTGGAGCGAGAGTTAACAAGTGACAGCAATTTCTTACCACAGCTTCAGAATTTGCTCACTATCTCCCGATATGTCCAAATTGTTTCTTGCATGCGTAGAGCAATACGAAAAAAAAAAAAAAAACAAAAACAGTTTATTCACAATTTATGGACAGTAAAAATAAGGTTTATTAATTACCCATTGTGGATTACAATGATTGTGACTTTAATGTCTCCTAAGACTAGGCCGTTAATACAAATAATCTTTTCATGTGAACTGAAAGAAACTTTGCAGTACAAAATTGCACCAAGTTACTGAATGCACAAAGAACGAAATTCTATAGTTTTACCAGGAACGATCCTACTATTGAATAGTAAAAGCTTATTATTATGCGGTGTTTCTTACCGTCCATTGACTGGAATACAATCTCTTCATCCGCAGTTCAAAACATGTGCTTTTTCTCCACGTGTGCTCTCAAACTAGCCAATGTATTGAAGGAATAGCTGCAGTCGTCTTGTGGGCACTTAATCTTACCTTCTGTATTTGGCTCTAAACACAGGCCTAGAACACACAACAGCGAAGTAGTATAATGAGTTAGCCACACAATGTATCCGGTATCGACAGACGAATGGCCTCGTTTAAAGAACAGCGCGTTTCAGAAAGTAGCAACGATCTGGATTGGCTGGTGTGGGAGACGACGTCATGGCACGACGTGGCCAATCAGCAAAGCCAATTCCTTGGCGTCCCCTAGACGCAAGTGTAGTTATGACCTGTGATAAGTTTGATTTTCTTCACTGTGTGTTTACTCGTCATTCATATTGTTTCGAGCATTTAATTGAAAGTCCTGAGCTGCATTTATAGATGCGATATGTGCATTGTGCATGGCTTCTATAGCGACATTTGCAGTGACATCTAGAGCACTTCTGCAGAGTCTTGAAGAAAAACTACACTCATCAGTATATTGAGAGGCACGTGAACGTCACCTAACCAAAATTTCATTTAAATATGTTCGTTCAAACGTAAATAATTTCCTTGTAAGAATGTGTTAAATCTCATTGAAGAATCAAACAGGATTAAATCTTTTGAATGTTCCAGTAATGTTAATCCATGCTTAATTTACTCACTTATATATATATAAAGATGATGTGACTTACCATATGAAGGCGCTGGCAGGTCGATAGACACACAAGCAAACACAATCATACACACAAAATTCTAGCTTTCGCAACCAACGGTTGCTTCATCAGGAAAGAGGGAAGGAGAGGGAAAGATGAAAGGATGTGGGTTTTAAGAGAGAGGGTAAGGAGTCATTCCAATCCCGGGAGCAGAATGACTTACCTTAGGGGGAATAAAGGACAGGTATACACTCGCACACATACCCATATCCAACCACACATACACAGACACATGCAGACATTTGTGTGTGTGTCTATATATATATATATATATATATATATATATATATATATATATATATATATATATATATATATATATAAAAAGAAAGATGATGAGACTTACCAAACAAAAGCGCTGGCAGGTCGATAGACACACAAACAAACACAAATATACACACAAAATTCAAGCTTTCGCAACAAACTGTTGCCCCTTCCCTGATGAGGCAACAGTTTGTTGCGAAAGCTTGAATTTTGTGTGTATATTTGTGTTTGTTTGTGTGTCTATCGACCTGCCAGCGCTTTTGTTTGGTAAGTCTCATCATCTTTCTTTTTAGATATATTTTTCCACGTGGAATGTTTCCCTCTGTTATATATATATATATATATATATATATATATATATATATATCCTGACGAAGCAACCATTGGTTGTGAAAGCTAGAATTTTGTGTGTATGTTTGTGTGTCTATCGACCTGCCAGCGCTTTTGTTTGGTAAGTCACAACACCTTTGTTTTTAGATATATTTTTCCCACCGTGGAATGTTTCCCTATGTTTTTTATCCTCATGATTGTTATTGAATTGTTGTGTGTGTTTGCATATTCAGGAAAGCATGATATTGTTTATAATGTTCTTTGCAGTATTAGGCATGTAATATCTGTATTGGCTATCTATGCAAATTCCCAGTTGGAAGTAAGTTTGCTATTAATTCAGATAGAACACTACTGTATAAATTGGGATCGTGCCTATGACATGTAGTCCGTAGTCTTGTCATAATGCTGTGACAATCTCTTCTGGCTTTGTATTTATTATGACTCAAAACCATCCCCCTGCCACCACCATTTAGTCACTATTTATTTTACTTATACCCTTGACCAGACTTCCTCATCTTCCCACTGCTCTTTCACAATCCCTCCTCCCTCCAAACAAACATTCTGTATATGAAATTAGGTCAATTCTGTTGAAGAAATCATCAGCCAAGTCATGAGGACAAAGACACAGCATGGCTTCCAATCTGTGGTGCAATGGGTAAGTTAGAGTGTAAACAGGCGAGGAATCAGATGAGTCTTTCTGTCACCAAGGAAAATTAAAGAAAGGTTGTGACCTGACAAACATACTCTCAGGCTCAGTGTACCAGGGATTTATAATATTCCTTGTGAGTATGGTATCAGTTAAGTGGGACAGCCTATACAAACTACTGCTAATTGCCGTGTTGATCATCTCAAGCATGAAAAAAATTAAAATCAGCAGTTTCCGAAAACTGTTTAGTGAGTAAATGCAAGAAAGCCTTTAAGCAGATGAGGATCTGGCCCATATTTCTAGCTGTTGGGTCTCTGTAATTACGGAAGTAGCTTAAATTAAACTGTATGATCACAACAATATACACACTGGCTATGTAATTATCAGTTTATTTATTTGCTATTTTTTAATACAAGAACAGACCACATGTTGCACATGAGGCAGTATATATGAATATAACACAATATTTTCACACAGTTTCAAATTAATTAGTATAATTAAGCAATGCATGGAAGCATGCACATCGGAAAGAAAAATTACAGAGAAAAACTTCACATAGTTCACCACCTATTACAAGTGATGGCACTGCAAGCTATGCTGGACAGCTTGCAAAAATGTGACCTATGAATGCAGAGGGTGTTGCTTTAGCATACGCTTTCTCCATTATGTAATTTAGCCAACTGCATTGTGTCCACTGGGCATAAGTGTGAACCTCTTAATTTTATGACAGTCAGACTTGGCCCCTGACAATAGTGATGGAGGCAGTAATCAAAAGCATGGGATTCTATTCAGATTTAATGTAGAATCTTATGAGAGAACTTTTTATCCACATGAGTAAGATTATTGTGTGAAAGTGATAGTTTGACATCTTACAGAAGCCTCCTCATTGTCCTTGAGTTTTACACTCTCATGCCAATATATTAATCCCCTAATTTTATTTGGTGTTCATAGGAAATGTGAATTTAGGATTATTTGTGAAATTAAATGCCATAATACTTGCATTGTCTGTTTCTCTGCCCAGGATTCAGAATAGAAATTTACATTCTGGCGCAAAATCTGAATTTTATCCGTGATGGATGGTGCTGATCTCCATGACTGTTCCTTTATTTAACACCCTGTAGTGTAACAGGTTGCTGGCAGGCATCAGACAGAAAACTGGAAACCCCAGATATTAAATAAATGTAATTACTTCTGAAACAGTGATTTACTGCCATATGGAGTTCTGCTCCACAAACAGCCACTGCCAATCGGTCTGAAGATGACCACATAAGTGGCCGAAACCAATGAGGGGAAAAAAAAAAAAAAAAAAAAAAAAAAAAATCAAATTGTGATCTAAAATGATTTAAAGTAAAGTATCCAAAATAAATATAAAGTAAAAGAGTATCTCATTAGCCTCCCCTCCTATAATTAATCATAATGTTAGGACTCAAGGATGCATGTACTGGATAACAGTAATGTTCATATTAAACAGATATTTAACTTTACAGTTATATGAACAGCTGATGGTGCTCTCTAAAAATTATAAAATGGTTTGTATGAACTATTAGCGGTAACAACAGTTGAGTAAAAAAAACTATTTCTAGCTTTCTGTACTTGTAGTTCCTTCCTCTCGGAAGATGAATACATTTGAGAAGACTGGGAATGAGGGGAGTGTCGCTCAGACCACAAGTTGAGAGAAACCCACCTGTATTGAACACTGATGCAATTCATTCTGGAGTACCACTTGAATTTTTGGGATCCCCGCCAGGTCAGTTTAAGGAAGAAACCAAGCAGTTCAGAAGTGGGCTTCTAGATTTCTTACTGGTAGGCTCAATCAACATGCAAGTATTATGGAGATGCTTCATGAACTCAAATGAGAAAACCTTGGACAAACATGTTCTTTACATGGAACACTATTGAGAAAATTTAGAGAAATGTCATACAAGGTACCCATCACCACATACCGTATTGTAGCTAGCAGACTAGGCCCTATGTTTGTAATAGAGAATACGGAAAAGAACTATAAGTGAATGTCTAATACATTAAAACATACGGTATCACTCTGAAACTTTGTGATTTATTTCAAATGTTTTGTTACACATTTCACTGTAAATGATAAACTGTGATTACCAGTGACCTACATCTATAACAGTCTCACAATTTGGAGATGTGAGTATTGTCCAGATCTATTAATCTATTAACTATACAAACTACTGCTAATTGCTGTGTTGATCATCACCTCAAGCATGAAAATCAGCAGTTTCCGAGAACTGTTTAGTGAGTAAATGCAAGAAAGCCTTTAAGCAGATGAGGATCTGGCCCATATTTCTAGCTGTTGGGTCTCTGTAATTACGGAAGCAGCTGAAATTAGACTGTATGATTACAACAATATACACACTGGCTATGTAATTATCAGTTTATTTATTTGCTATTTTTTAATACAAGAACAGACCACATGTTGACACAAGGCAGTATATATGAATATAACACAATATTTTCACACAATTTCAAATTAATTAGTATAATTAAGCAATGCATGGAAGCATGCACGTCGGAAAGAAAATTACTCTAATTCCTCATTCAGCATTGTTTATCATAATGCCATATGAACATAACCCGGATTCTGAAAAACTAGACAAGATGTAGGAAGATGCAGTTCGAGCATAACAATGACATATAGTTCCTTGTTTACATAACAACGACCAAAATTGAAGCATAACACATACTTTGCCAGGAGCACAATATTGGGACAACCCCCCTGGAAATCTATTCTATGGACTTCTCTCTAATGTTGTCGTAGGCCTAAGTTAGTTGAAGGGTGATAATTTCGTTAGTTGTGGAACTCGTAAAGATTGGGTGTGGGATAATTGATAATGTTGACAAATGGACATATGGCATTGCCTAATATTTACGTTTGCGTTATATTTGAAGGTACCATATTTATCGCACTTCTCGCAATAAAACCTAAAAGAACAAGGTAAAATCGGAAAATATAGTTAATGAATAAGCATTCGAAGAATATTTTGATACATATCATGAACAATATCATATATAAACTACAGAAAATGCAAGGAATATGTATGTAACTTTTACATATATTTGGTCCGCATTTGCCACAGCTGCAACCAGGTTAGTCTGTCTCCGCATTATCGATTATTCGCATTCGAACCAGGTTTTTACATTTAATTCCCATAAGTTAAGCTCCATTGAATAATCTGGACTTCTTTGACGTTCCAAAATGACAGCTGTGGGCAATCTACATGTAATTTTTAAACAACGGGTGAGCGATGTCGCTAATGTCAATAGAGTTCATTATACTTCTTGTCACCAGGCGGCACTGCTACACACGTTCTGTCTCCCTGATGACGTCATGAGCCTCAACCAATCAGCAGACCCAATTCCCTGGCATCCCCTAGACGCAAGTCATAACTACACGTTCTATAACGTCAGTGCTGAACGAGACGTCAGTTTCACTTTTGAGGTAGTTCACAGGTTCACCAATATCATAGCAAGTGTTCTGCTACTTTTAACGAAACATTGATCTATATACTTCTGCAGATAATTGTAAATGAGACAATTAATTTTCATGACAAAGAATCTCTCTGCCAATGTTGGCTGCATGTTCCTGGAACGTAGTCTAAGAAAATCTACTATTCTCTTTGCATTTATTTTATATTACTGGAAGAAATACACCACCAGAGGTTGTGCATTTTTTATGGTTTTAGGTGGAATGAATTTTAAAACTGCATCTTTCCCTCCAGACTTCCAGTACTACTTCTTAATCCTCTCATGCATAGCATGAGACACAAAGTACTAATGACTTTGTACGCTAATGTGGACTCAAAACTGACAAAAAGAATGTCTTTAGCTGTTCTTTTGTCAACTTCCTGTTTAAACTTGCATCTACAAAGATATTTGTAGGACTCCACTTTTCTCTTTCCCTTGACACAAGGGGTCCATATTTTCCATTTGGTTCTGGGAAGTGTATATAGAGCTTGTCTGCCAATCATATATCCATTGTTATAACAACATCTATCATGTAGATGTATGTTGTATCATCATCTAATTACAATGCCAAAAGAGTATTTCTCTTCCCTTTCATTTGAGAGCATTCATTCAGAAAAAAGATCGTAGATGAACTGACTCTAGTCACAGTTCCATACAGAACCCATTTGGGTATTTTCTGTTGTGTTACACGCAACGACTTTGCCAACAAACGTTTGAGCTCTTTGAGGAATCTCTTCTTTGTTGCCCTTATATTTTCATGCTTGGAGCATAGTTAGACAGTACAATGTTATACTAAACTCCTTTTAAAATTAGCAATAAATACAACACTCTATTAATCTACAATTTTAGAGCAGCCCCACCCACCCAACCCTTGTCAAGTATTTAAGAAGGTTTTGACATTGCTTAGCACTTGAAGATGATCATTAGTTTAATACATACCATCAGCACAACATGAAAGGACAAGAGTGTAGTGCATTTTTTCATGTTCACCTTTTTTGTAGTTACCCTTGTAGGACATTTCATGGCAACAGTTTTGATACTTGGCACATTAAGTCCATATTCACTATATGGCATAGTTTTTTTACTGGTTTTCTTTCAATGTTGTACCATGATCTGATGGAAAGGTAATATTTTTCTCTTCATACTCATAGCATTTTTGAGATATTTTGGTCTTGTTTTGCATGCCAAGTCATTGACACTTCATAAACCTGTAGCACCAATCAACTCCACCCTTAATTTCTGTTAAGTTCCACTGTAGCACCAGCTTATGAGCATGTATTTGAGTCATTTTTGTAGTAATTCCAATGCCATTTAGATGGTGTGCTTTAATCCATTTCAGTACATCATATTCTAGTTTTGGCCATTTTGTATTCAGTCCTCTATTTGCACATTTATTTCATGTTTTTCAGTTCTTTACTAGCCCACCAATAGCGAATTTTTTTTCAGGTTGCCCTCCATGGGGTGGGTGTACGCAAAAACTGTGGTTATATTGGGATAGATAGAGCAGCAATCAGTCGTGGAATTAAGTTGCTTTAATATGACATTTATAGTCACAATGCAGATCAGATTTCGACCTGTGTCAGGTCATTATCAATGCAGTGTGGTGAACTGTGTAAGCATTCACTTGAGCACGAACAACTGCTACAATTCCTCACTGCATTGATAATCTCCTGACACAGGGTGAAATCTGATCTGCGTTGTGACTATAAATGTCGTATTAAAGCAACTTAATTCCATGACTGATTGCTGCTCTATCTATCGCGAATTTTTCTTTTTTTTTCTGTTGGTGGAGGACTGAAATTCTGCTCAGCTGCTCTGTTTCCACATTCGGCATATGCTATTACTTTCAATTTAAAGCCTGAATCACATGAGTATCTTTTTTTTTCCATATTGCAACTAGCTACTAAAGGAAATATTCCTCTGTAACCAAAAACACAAATCACTTTCAGTTCAAGTTTGCTGGCACAGTAGACTGCAATGACACATCACAGGCTGGACAGTGTTTTGGGTTTGTGATTGTGGGGCAGGAGGGAGACAGTGTTAGCAAGCTTGTTAATTCCCACAACTCATGTTCGTTTCTTTGGTGCACTGCTGCTGCCAATTGAATCCAATGTTGCTAGATAGAAATACATTTCCTGCGGCACTGAATATATGGCAATTTTTAAGGCAATCAGGAATTTTGACTCAAACACTGGACTTGTTATATTAAATTCAAGTATAGGACACACCTCAATTTTTTAGGCAATTTTTCCGAAGAAGCAAGTGTATTACATAATCTGTAATGTATGGTATCAAGTGTTTGTGAGCAGGGCTGGAAATGAATTTCAACAAGTAATGAAGGTAACTGAAAATTGGTCATACATTCAAAATTTCAAATAGTAAAGCTAAGATAACCATGTGAATCTAACATCAAATGCAAAAGATTGTTTGACACTGAGCATTTCCCATTTAACACTGAAACATAAACAGAACTGCATTTTATATTTTCTCTGGTAAACTATGTTCCTCCTAAGCCAAGAGAAATGCCCATAACCTGCTATCCATTGGGAATACTTTCCTGTGACAAAAGGCTGACACCTGTGAGGCAGAATTTAAATTCACATTCATACAACTTTTGCACTATTACGTCTGAGGAATTTGCAATACTATGATAGCAAGTTGAATTTTTGTCACACATTTAAACATACTCATCAACTCATTGACAAACAAAAGATGAATGCAGCCAAAATAAGTGAGGAACGCCAATAAAAGAAGGATTCAACAGATCAAGTATCTTAACTCTGCTGACTGATCTCTCAAAATCATGATACATTGCCAACTGCTAATGTGTCACTTTCCAGCTATAAAATATTATTCACAAACATTACATAGAAAAACACAAAAATAGAATTCACCAGTACTATATCAAACTGTGCATCTCAACTTCAGGAGTTAAATATAGCACAGTATAGTTTTCCATTAAATATTTTTTATAAACACTGATTACAGGAATGCTGAATTGTACTACTGGTAAGCAAAAACTGCCACAAGCATAAACAATACATCAAAATGTACAGCAAATACATACAGTTTGTCTGGAACTCAACTGGATACAGAGTATCTACAATTTTAAACTAAAACTACCCAATTAATTTGACCAGAGCTAAATATACTCCACAATCCCATATACCAAAAGACAGAATATTTTACACTACACTCTTAACTTGATCCTTAGTGAATTTGTGTTTAGGTATTTTTTGAAAAATTAACTATTATGCAGTGTGATGAAGACATGTGTCCAGTTCAGTTGGTTGTAATTCAAACTTGGTATGTGCTACATAGTAACCTAAAGCATCATGTAAATGAACAGGAAATTATGATCTCATCTGATATGGCAAACTTGTTTGTATAGAAATACTTCCTTGTATTTGCTTACTTTAGGAGTTGCATATGATGGCAGTTTATCATGTTGTCACTGATATTTAATGTAATATTTATCTTAGAAGGTTTTAAAATATCCAGCAGGAGGGTGCGCATATTTCTAGTTGTTTAGTTTCAATGAAAATATACTTTCAATTTCTGGTATTTTAATGTACTTTTGTAAGATGTTTTGAAAGTGACTAGCATGGCATGATTTATTGAGGTGTTAAATAAGCAGTGCTGCTGCGCCTAATAGTCTTTGGTAATATATTTGTGTTTCTCACCTGGCCTGGGCCAGTGAACAGTCACTGGTAAGTCTGGGTAGGTTTTGACAGTAGTCGAACAGAAGTCTCCGGGCTGCCAACCAGTTGTGACTTAAAACTCTATAATAATGTATGTACAATATGATTTTGAACATCATGTGAGGATTTTGGCATTTTCTCACTACTTTTCATTGTTTTGTGTTTTTGTGACTGACAAACTTTCAATTGGCACAACTGGAAGTTCTGTTTTGTGCTGAACTTTAATAGACAGTGACACATCATCACTGATGACCTTACTATTAACACACAGTCTCCAACCATGTCGTCATATGACAAAATTGCACTTAGATTTTAGTTCTGATTCCACAGAAGCATATGGAATTGGGGACTGTGCCAAATAATCTTAATTATTCACACAATTTATCTGCAGTTATTTATGATCTGAAGTGTTTAACCTTGCTATGTAACCCTATATAATTCAATTTAATGAATTTAAGTATAGCCATTTCTATTTTTGTGTTTTAAATTGTCAGTATACAGATTCAGTTTAACTTTGCCACTGTGTTTACATGTCTCTATTTTTTCCCCACTGCATTTGAATTCAGTTTAAACAACTTGTTCAATTATACATTACATATTGCAATATATGCCTAACTTCATACGTTTAAATTTTACTTGACTGAGAAATCCACCATAGATAGGTGGTGCTGTTATCAGGGTAGATACTCAGTGCTGAATGGCCCTGACCCACGCATGGGACTGTAGGGCTATATTCTGGCATCAGCTTTTTCACTATCCTGAAACTCAATACATTGTAGGACAAATTTTAAAACATTAACATATCACATCTTGAGTGAATGTTCTCAGTAAGCAGTCAGTTGACAGTGTCAGTAGGTGAACTGAAATCATCATGACCCTACTGGCTCTCAAACTGAAGATAACATGATGCAAGGCCAAAATATTCAAATTGCTCTTCCAAATGTGTTACATCATGGAACACTCTAATTGAGTTCCTCCTTTCAGCAGTGGCATCAACTTCAAAATGACAGATTTTGAGATGGTCAGTTTCACTTGATTTTCTACTGTGTAACCACTTAATAGAAAAAAGGCACCTGGACCATATGAGATTACATTGTACTTGTTCCTTCTCTAACAGCAGCTTATCAAATGTCTCTGAGGCCATGAAAGTTTCCTGGTGTTTGGAAGAAGGCACCAATCAATCATATTCTCAATTAGTGTCATTAGATAGAACCACATAATAATAGCAAAATAAAGTGTGTTCACTAATAATGCTGTATAGCACATTTTGCAGTTTTCAGGAAATACCATTAATAATAATGTAGTAGCAGATATGTACTGTTTGTGCATGCAGGCTGTTGAAAGTAGTTGGTTGTACTTTTTAAAATTGCACTAAGCATAGGTTTTAGAAAATAAATAACTATTAAAATGGAAAAACACTGTATAGCAACAGATATAGACCATTACTGCAGATCACCCTGTACTCTGCTGTATTGGTAAGGTTGCCTCAAATCCCAAGTAATAAAATTATAAAAAGACACAAATTAATGTTTATTGTAAGCTGATTACTTTGGTCTAAGGGAGTTTGTTATCAAGTTGAGACCCAAATCTGGCACACTACACTCAGTTGGCACACTGCAGGTTTTCAAAAAATGCCTGTATTTTGATTCCATATATTTCATCACATCCAGCAGATCACTTTTATTCTCCTTACGAATTTTTACTACTCCATTGTAGAGTAATAAAAAACCAGAGACTAATAGAATTTCTTTTACCTTATGTTCGCAACCATGTTTCACAATACAATGTTTTTTACATGGATGAAGCATACTTATGCCTTGAGGATTGTCACTGAATAGCTTCAACCAGAGCACACCAGTAATTTTCAAAGCAGTAATTTTTGAAAACCAACTCAATGTATCCTATGCCCTTGAAGTCTTGCATCATCTCCTGAATGGTCAGTTTTGAAGGCCCTGCAAAGGCCTAAGCTGTGACATGCTTCCATTCTAAAGGAGCCATAACTTTCTTTTCTCATCATTGCAAAGTTACTTTCACAAGGTAGGAAACTATGAGTCGAACATAAAAGCTTTTTATGTATTTTTGCACAGTACTTTCAGCTGACCAGATAGAAATGAAGTGCTAAAATGATCCAGATATTTTTCTGCACAACATGGTGATCAGACCATATAATTAGTTTGTGTTCCATAGCTTCTTCAAGCATCACAAATTTAATCAGGCAGGAAACTATTTTGGCTGAACCACAACTTGCACCAGGTCCATCCCTCAAATTTACTGTGTTAGTTAAGTAGAAAAGTCACAAATCATGAAATTATACAATGGCAGCTGTCTCTGGCAGAACACCATGCAATGTGCCAGTATAAAACAAAGTAAAACCTGTTGTAGGTCAACCCATGTAGCATATATATTGTTGTTCATTTACAGCCATTTCTGTATTGTTTTATAGCAGTTTGTATGCTCAGTCTGCTTTTGCATGATGCGTCTGACTTAAGTTCTATGTTGTGCATTTCTGTTGCATCTGATTCTTTGATCACAAACAATTAATACATTCTGCAGTGGTTGAGATCATGGTACAGACATTCTTTTGAAGATTTATTCCTGCTTTGAGAAACTCAAAGTGAGTTTCTGAATTGGAGCCCTGTCATCACTTGATAGGGCATGTGGCCTACTTCAGTATTTTCCTCAACCATCTTCAGGAGTGTTCATTCCACTTTTGATTTTACATTGATGAGAGAGTATTCATTTTTGGGTGATGCAGAATATGTCAAGCAATGTTTTTTGACACAATTCTTCTGAATGGACTTCATATTTGAAAGTACCTTGTTTCCATGAAGTATTGTCTGTCTTACCTTCCTTATGTCTGGCTGGCATGCCAATTTACATGGAGTTTATGAAGTAAATTGACTTTCGATTGCGCATCAAGGCATAGTATTCTTTGTACAGCTTTAACTTAATTTACATATTTATGTCTTTGTGTCCTTCTTTTGAACATACTTCTACATGGCATACACAATCCTAAATCATACTGTCAATATTACTACCTAATATTCAACTGAATTATCGTATTCCACATTCTCTTTTAATATTATAGCAGTGTATATTCTACTTTTTCATTTATGATAAAGACAGAACTCTAGTTAGTTTTATCCATGTTACTTATTTTTACTGTAATATTTTCAGAAGATGCACATAATGTATGTCATTTGAGCCATGTACTCTATAGGGCACATATGTTGCTGTTCAGAAGGGGTGTGAAGTATCTTGGGTAGGATGTCCCTCCTTCAGAGCAGGAAGAGAGATAAATCCCTTATGAACCATATGGTTCACTTGTTCTAGTCCAAAGTGACAATGGGTGAAGAGGGGGTGCTCCTTTTAACTGATTCTTGGGTATGGTGGGAGGATTGGGGGGTGGGGGGGGGGTGAGGATATGGCATTGGAAATTTGTTTGTGCACTAGATTGGTGGAATGTTGCTGTCTGCAAAGTCCTCTGTGAGTCCTTCAGCATATAGGGCAAGGGAGTTCGCCTTAGAGCAGATATGTCATCCACTGGTGGATAAATTGTATGTGGGGGGATTTTTTTGTGTGGAAGGGATGGCAGCTCTCAAAATGCAGGTACTGTTGGTGGTTAGTGAGTTTGAAGTTGACTGAGGTGTGGATGGAGCCATCACAGAGGTGGAGGTCAACTTCCAGGGAGACGGCACATTGTGTAGAGGAGGACCAGGTGAAAGAGATAGAAAAAAGGGTGTTGAGGTTCTGAAGGAATGTGGATAAGTTGTATTGATCTTGAGTCCAGGTCATGAAGATATAGCATCAGTTAACCCTACCCAGACTAGGCTTTGGGAGATGGACCATAGAATATTTGTGGAATGAATCCATAACTGTAATGTTGAGTCAATTTGTATTCTAAGCATTTTATAGTCATTGTACCTCAGTCTGGGAGTCATTCATTGACTTTCTGCAATAAATCACACAGTGAAAATTGGATTTCACTGAAGAATCTAGAAAATTGCATACTTCTTGCAAAGCTGCATCAAACTTGGTACCAAGAGAGTGGCCCCCATTTCAAACAGAGGAGGGGTTTGACTCTAATTTAGCCTAGCAGTCTTGATGATGACAGTCTTCTGCAGCTACTGAACACAAAGCATTGTGGATATGTTCAGCAACTTTTCTAAAAAAATCATAATCATATTTCTCTGCTTTCTCAGGCAGTGTGCATTTCAGAGTTAATTGTATAATTGCCATCAATATCTTAGTGAAACTCTTGTGAGTGGGGTTCAGTGATCAGGAAAAGTGCCTAACATCAGTCAGATGTGGGTCAAAAGATGTTGAAGAGGTCTCGTGTCACAGCACTGCATAGCAGGAGAGACATCAAGTAGACATTGAAACCCTGTCAAAGCATCAGGTTTTACTGCAACAAATAAACAACAGTGGTGCTATCTTTTTGCTTGGTCATCAGCCTACTCAGTAATAGGTATGAGATTACAGTGTAAACTTTCACATGAGGCCCCCCCCTCCCCAAATCCCCTCCCAAAGTCTTGACATGGCACTCAGCAGCCATACACCATGAAGTGAACTGTCCATAACCATCTCTCAACCACATTATTTACATTTACAACAGCTATGGCTTGTTAAACAATCAAGTCAGTGCCCCAACTAGACATTTCCAATTCCAATCACAGAAATTTTGTCATTAATATTATCTTGTTAAATACACAGATGCACAATCCCTATTAAGAAGTTATTTCTCCCAAATTTGTTTGAACAAGTAAGTAAATTATTTCCAATACCATCCTAAAATGATGGAGTTATTGGATCAGAAGGCTTGCAATTCTCACAAACTTTGCTCCTGCAGCATTAACCAGGCAAGTAACTTAGCTGTATGATTTGTTACATTATTTTGAACTATATCAATCCAAGACAAAAGAAGTTACTTCATTCTTGTAGGTATATGTCTAAATCATTTGATGGCCTCTGGTAAAGAGTTTACATCATTGTACCATGCATCTGATAAACAAACACAAGCCACTCCATGATCTTTATCTCTCTCATCTCTGGAAACTTATTACCTATAGACATATAATTACTGAAAAAACAAATACAACATAACTGACTTTGCTTTTGCATAAATGCAAAAATGTGCACAGGCACAGGTCATTGTTGTGTGGAGAGCAGTCCTTGTAAGAAGATTTCAGCTGATGGAAATTGAAATGATCTCTTCAATGACAAACTGTTTTCACTAGAAAATGGTGCATCAACATGGATATGTCTTGGCAATGATTCACAGTGCCAGTCACTCCACCAATTATTGATCCTCCTTCCAGCTTCTCAGCCTCCATACAGACAAATAGCCTCATGTAACTACTAAAGCACCATTTACACAGTATTTCAATCTTTTGCAGTTACACATAATTTCCTTACTTTTTTTTTACCTTGTCTGACTTAAGCACTATTTTTTCCACCTTCATCTGCACTGTAAGGAAATGAAAATCCATCATTCTGGCAGAAACAGCTGTGTCACATATGCCAGCTTAAGAAAATCAGGAAGCAAAAGTAGAAATCAAACATAGTATACTTCAATTGCCACAATTTTTTTTTTCGTATGAATTTTTGGTTTGGGAATAATTCTCAGACATGCTGATGAACAGAAACTGTCATGAATTACAATTAAGAAGAAAACTTGTACTGTGGAAACACTGTGTGTAGTGTAAGCCAACTTTTGGTTGAAGAATCTGTCAATTTAATAACAGTTTCAAGATTATGCCTGCAACAAATTTCCTCTCTGTTTATTTTCATTACTAATCATTCATTCAGTTTGAGACAACATTCAGTTGGCTGCTACTCAGCCACAGATCCGATGCAAAAAGCCTTGAGCAATACTGTGTCCATCTTGATGAGGATTGCATAGTAAGAGGTAAGCTCCACTTCTGGCAACATATCCATTGCATGTACTGTCTATTGGTAGAAACCAGATAGTCTGTCTTTACTATTGTGGTCAATGGGATATTAAACACTAATCTTCACACAATGGAAATTCCATTATGTAATAATGACAATATTATGGAAAGGGTAGTTGCTACTCGCTACATACTGGAGATGCTAAATGTATGTTGTCTAATTGTGAGGAAGGCCTGTTTGGCTGAAAGCTTTGTTTGACAATCATTTTGTTGTGCCTAACTGTGAATCAGCATCTCCACCAAATGGTGAGTAGCAACTATCCTTTTCATAATATTGTCAAACATTAATCTTTCTTTTTATTACTGTGAGATGACAAAGCAATCCAGGTACAGTTACTGGTGACACTATTTTAAACCAAACAACTGCTTTTGTTGTTATAACCAGTACTTGATTTGTGATGGTATAGCACAGTGATACCTCTGATGAGTAAAAAACATTAAAATAATGTCTTAAGACATTAAAAAATAAAAACACTCCCTGGTAGCACAGTACTAGTACCTTTTATTTTTTTTAAAAATCAAGCACTAGTCATAACTGTTGCTACATGTGCTTGTTTTATTTCTTCAAGATCATGTCATACCTGAAAGGTTAAACCAAAATGAACATATCTAGAAAAAAAAAATGTTGTAAATTAGTGTTCATTTTCATAACCTGTTATGTACTCTCACTGACTGATCAATCCGAAGTTAGAAGGAGAGAAGAGGTGATGAGTGGAAATAATCAAAGAAGAAGAACTGAACAAGTGACAAATAAGAAGCTGTGTATCTTTGGCTGAATGTGTTACAATTAGCTCATTATACCTCTTAACATATACACAGTGAATCTTTGATGAGGTTTCTAGGACAGATAAATATTCAGAATTTCTTCATCCTATTCATGTTCAGATTACTGGAAGTTATGGAGTCAAAAGACTGGTTCAGAAACATCTGACTGCAAACCCAGAACTTCATGGTGTATTTCCTGGAAATAAGAGGAAAATTGAGGTTCAAGTCACTGTCCAGCAAAAATTTTCATATGTCACTCTTTTGTATTACAGCTATACCTAATACAGCTGATGTCTAACAGTTTGCAGTAAGCAAAAAAAATTATGAATAATTGAATACATTATCACATAGAAGAAGGTGTTACTAGATGAATAATGAACACTAACTTCACTTAATGATGGTTTATTCACCACTTGCACATACAAGAGTGTGGAGTGAACTGCCTCTATCCAGAATACACACACTATATATACAGTTACAGAACATTCCAATGCAATGATTCTTGACATTTGTGGATACTTCTAGAATGTAGTTGAACCGAATATAAAAATTAAAATTTTACACTAGGGACGAGTTGTGAACTCATAACCCTCCATGCAATAGTTTAGTATCATAACCACTACAGCATTGCACTACTCTGCTTTTTCTGTGACACTGCTCCCTCCTTAAGCAAACAGCGTCATGGTGTTACATTGTCCTAGTCCAGGAATGAGTCATCGGTCCTGCTTACTCTGACTCCCAATGACTGGTGTTCGCCCTGGCGGTGATCTTCTTAGAAATTCTTTTGCCACTATGCTCTTCATTACCTTTCCGCTTGTTGCCTGTCGCTGGAGCTTTGAATTTACCCTGGGTTGCAGGATCCTTATAGGAATTCATTAGAAGGACATGGATTGTATCTCTGATCTTTCATCGTCGTGTGTCAGTGTCGAAATCTTTAACTTCATAAGTAACATCAGACAACTGTCTTATTACCTTATAAACTCCAAAGTAGCGCCTGAGAAACTTCTCAGAGAGACCAACCATCCAAACAGGAGTGAAGATCCAGAAGAGGTCACCAGGCTGGTATACAACAGTGCAGTGGCTCTCATCATACCTTCGTCAATCCTTTTCTTGAGCCGTCAGCGTGCAGAGTCAAACTAACTGCCAAGCTTCCTCAGCTCTGGTTAACACCTGGCTGATTTAATCGTCATCCACACCATCAGGATGTAACAGAAACACACTGGTCATCCTCATAGTTGCCTCACGCCCCTGCACCAGGAAAAATGACGTAAATCCTGTGTTGTCTTGTTTGGTGGTGTTGTAGGCAAACATCAGAAAAGGTAGCACCTGATCCCAGTTGCTCTACTCAACATTCACAAACATTGATAGCAAGTTGGCCAAGTTCTTAGTAAGGCATTTAGTAAGCCCGTTAGTTTGCGGATGGTAGGCAGTCATCATGTAATGATTAATTTTCCACCAACGGTTTATCTCTGTCACAAGATTCGATTGAAAAACTTTCCCTCTATCCATAATTAATGACCTTGGAGCACCGTGTTTTAATACAATGTCTTGCATCATGAATTTGGCTACCTCAGATGCTTCGGCTGTTTTCACAACTTTTGTAATGGCATAGCATGTCAGATAATAAGCACAAACAATAATCCATCTATTGCCACTAGCAGATGTTGGAAATCATCCAAGGAGGTCAATCCCAACATGCTGGAAAGGCATTTTGGCTGCTGGAATTGGTATGAGTTGGCTAGGTGGTTTCTGAGGAAGTGCCTCTCTCCTCTGGCACTCTCGACACTGTGACACATAGTAACAGACATTAATAAATAAACTTGGAAAAAAATATCTTGTGAATTCTATCATATGTCTTAATAAATCCTAAATGTCTGGCCTCAGGTGTGCCTCTTTCCAAATGGATCAAAGTTTTTCTTGCAAAGCAATCCATTAACTACCTTAAATTTTCCTTCCATATCCTCTGTCCAGTTTAAGGCAAGCATGATTTGAGATATCTTGGTGTCCTTCTTCTGCTCAGCAGAGAGATCCTGGAGTGCAGTGAGACAGTCATATCTTCATCAAAGTCTTGATGGTCTTGCAGAGGGTTTCTTGAGAGACAGTTGGCAACTTGGTGTTTTCTTCCACTTTTGTACACAATGGTAATGTCATGCTCTTGAAGACATAGGATCCTGTTGGATCCTGTTGGATCCTTAAGACCTGTCAACCAACTGAGTGAATGATGGTCTGTAACAACTGTGAATAGCTTTCCATAGAAATACTGTCGAAATTTACACATGCCCAGATCACAGCAAGACATTCTCCTTCTGCTGTTGAGTAATTTCTCTCGGCTTTCATAAGTGTGCTAGAAGCATAGGCTACAACCTACTTTTTTCTATCCGAAATTCAGAAATTTTGACCAGAACAGCACTGATTCCATACCCATTGGCATTTATTTATTTATTTATTTATTTCTTACACCATGGATCCAACTGTGACAATTTCACATGGATGTAGTGTGTGTCAATTTTTACATTGTCAATGACAAGTACTTGTACACTATGTTTACAGGTAAAGAATATAAAGTTACTTAACCACTACAATGATCCATAACACAATATAATGGAATGAGAATCCTTAGACCTACAGATTACAGGTATAAAACAAAGTAAATTAAACCTGAAAATGTCATATAACCCAGACTGTTAAATATAAGCAGTTAACACTAAAAGAGTTACATATGTGACAAGAATGTTCAGCTTAATGTTCAATTTATATGATAATACATCTTATTTTAAGGCCGTTTCTCGCTGTGTTTCATAAACTCTTCCAAACTGTAAAATGACATGGCTAAAAGAAATTGCCTCAGAAGCTCTTTAAATGTAGATTTGTTGGCAATTTCACATTTGATTTCTGGAGGAAGAGCATTAAATATCTTTATAGCAGAGGACTGTACACCCTTCTGCACAATCTTCAAATTTTTACCTTCAGTGTGGAAATCATGTTTCCTCCTTGTGTTATACTGATGGTATTCACTGTTACATTTGTATAAATCAGTGTTTTTACTTATGAAACACATAAGTGAGTATATATATTGAGAAGTAGTTGTAAGAATTCCCAGATTCCGGAATAGGCTTCTGCAGCTGCATCTAGGATCTACACCAGACATCACTCTTACAACACGCTTCTGAGCAATGAATATTTTCTTTGCAAGAGGTTGATTTCCCCAGAAAATAATTCCATATGCCATCAAAGAATGGAAGTAACCATAGTATGCAGCTTTTTTAATGCTTAAGTTTGCACTGACAGAGATGATTCGCATTGCAAAAACTGAAGAGCTGAGTCTCTTGTAAAGATCTAAAATGTGATGGGACCAGTTTACTCTACAGTCAATCTTCACGCCTAGAAACTTTGTTACTTCCACTCTTTCTATGACCTGTGTGGCATATTTAACAGTCATTTCTTCCTCAGTTTTGGCAGTTGGGGTGAACTGAATATAATTAGTCTTACTCAGGTTAAGTGAAAGACCATTTGCAGTAAACCATTTCATTAAATCTATAAGAATAGTATTAACAGACTCTTGAACATTTTCACGTTTAAGACCATTAACCATTATGTTAGTATCATCTGCAAAGATGGTAAAATTGCACTGAATCATTGAAGAATAAGGTAAATCATTTATAAATAACAGGAACAGTAAAGGAGCAAGAATAGAGCCCTGTGGAACTCCACAATTTATGTCTCTCCATTCCGATGAAATCATTCCACCACACAAATTGTCTGACTTATCTAAGACTACTTTCTGTTTCCTCTCTGTCAGGTATGACTGAAGCCAGTTATTTGCTACACCACTTATTCCTAGATGGTCTGCCTTCAGTAACAGTATTTGGTGGTTCACAGTGTCAAAGGCTTTACATAAATCACAAAATAACCCTGTTGTCACCATTTTCTCATTTAGAGATTCCAAAACCTTATCTATAAAAGCATATATTGCTTGTTCAGTTGACAGACCTTTCCGGAAACCAAACTGATGTTTGCTGAGAATATTGAATTTATGTAGGTGTTCTAAAATTCTAGAATACATGAGCTTTTCTAGTACCTTTGAAAACACAGACAGAAGAGATATTGGTCTGAAATTTTTAACATCAGTTTTCTCCCCTTTCTTAAAGAGAGGCTTCACGATAGCATACTTTAGTCTATCAGGAACAATTCCTTGCTGCAAAGAGGCATTGAAAATATGACACAGTATATTGCTTACAGAAGTACAACACTGCTTTAACAATTTGCTAGAAATATTGTCTACTCCACAGGAGTTCTTGGTTTTCATGGAGGCAGTTGTCCTTTCAATTTCTGATACTGTAACAGGTCTAATATGCATTTGGATGATTTTGTTAGGGAAAGCATTTCGCAAAAAGGTCAGGGCATCATTCACAAACTCCTTGCAGCCTATTTGCTCAGACACTGACAGGAAGTGTTTATTAAAGATTTCATCTATGATCTCAGGATTTTGCACAAGATTCCCTTCATGTTTGATTATGAAGTTTTCTACAGCTCTTTTTTTATTGTTCCCTGTCTCCTTGTTAACTATTTGCCAGACAGTCTTCATTTTATTATTGGAGTTATCAATTTCTTTTACATAATACAGTGCTTTTGATGTCTGAATAACTTTCTTTAGGATTTTACAATACCTGTTATAATGGCTGATTAATTCTCTGTCCCTTGACCCTCTGGTTGCAACATAAAGTTCTCTCTTATATTTACATGACACTCGAATACCCTTTGTGATCCATGGCTTCTTTAAGGACGAGGAAATATTGTTCCTAACAAACTTTTTAGGAAAAGCTTCTTCAAAGTGGGATAGGAATTCATTTATGAATATGTTGAACTTTGTATCAACATCATCTACTCTGCGAACTGAATTCCAATCTTCATGCTGCAGCTTATGGTTAAAAAATTCCAGGGTCTCTTTGTTCATAAGTCTGATTGCCTTCCAGGATGGGACTGCTTTCTTGACAGGTCTGTAGTCATGTAGAGTGAGGAGCTGTCCATCATGGTCTGATATGCCA
This sequence comes from Schistocerca nitens, assembly GCF_023898315.1. Taxonomy (NCBI): domain Eukaryota; kingdom Metazoa; phylum Arthropoda; class Insecta; order Orthoptera; family Acrididae; genus Schistocerca; species Schistocerca nitens. Next base: position 54,025,991 of record NC_064624.1, on the reverse strand, counting down.
TTTACTATTGCAGTGACAGTGAAGTTCTGGTATAAATTTACATCTAAAAATATATTGTCTATCAGAGATTGACAGTCAGGTGTGATCCTAGTAGGAAAGTCAACCACTGATGTAAGATTGTAGGAACTCAGCAAATTCTGGAGCTCTACTTTGTTGTTGCATTCCATTGCGAAGTTGACATTAAAGTCCCCAAGTAAGATAATGTCATTATTTTTAGAAAATAAGGTTGATAATAACAATTCTAACTGAACCATAAAGACTGTGAAATTGGTTCCTGGTGCCCTGTACACTGTAACTACTATTAATTTGGAACTGTTTAATGTCACTTCTATTGCACACACTTCAAACTGTTGGTCACTGCAATATTTCCTTACATCTACAGATCTAAAAATTAAATTATTCTTAATGAAAATTACTACTCCACCTTTTCTCATGCTATCTCTACAGTAGTAGGTGGCAAGGCTATAACTGTCTATATGTAACATTTCAATTCCTTCTGTAATATGGTGTTCTGAGAAACATAAGATCTGAGCATTGTTCATAAAGTTTTTGTTATTTATGTTAACTTCTAATTGATCTAGTTTGCTTCTTATTCCCCTTATGTTTTGATGAAAAATGGAGAAGTTGTTTGGATTATTACCTATTTTGGTGGTTTCTTCTTTCTCGTGCCTGTGGTTAAAAAATCCTTCAGATGAGGAGGACACACAACTTTACGTTTACCTCCTGTTCTCTGTGATGATGTCGATTTTTCTTCAGTAGATGCTTCCTTCTTTACTGAAGATGATGAAACTGATGACTTGCTTGTTGATTTATCTTGAGCTGATGCTGTCAATTCCCTTGGAGATGATGAAGCTATTGACTTGCTTGCAGGTGGGGATAAGATTGCTGTTGCTGTAGGCTCCAGGGGTTGTACTGCTGTTGCAGCTGGTGTTTCTGCTGGCAGTGATATTATTGACGAACTGCATGTAGGCAGGTGCACAAGTGGTATTGCTGTAGGTTCACAGAGTGGAAATGCTGCCTTTTCTTCTTCTGCAGTACATGTAACCATTGAGTTATCTCTGTTTGGTGAAGAAACAGAATCATCTGAGCATCTAGGTACTGAAACTTCTGATCCATTCATTTTCTTCGTTTTTGTTATTAAGCATACTGGCAGAGGGATTACAGCACGACCTTCCACTGTGTTGCAGTTAATACAATTTAACAATTGTTTGCACATAGCTTCCTTTCCCTGTGTGTTCCTGTGCATACCATGCTTTGTAAAGTGAGCTCTCTCCATGCTGTTTGCGTCAATAAAGGTAGCCTGTGGGAAACTGCAGCAGAGTTTTCTTATTTTCCTGTTGACTTTGTTAATTTCTAGGTTAACACACGAGCTACTTATTAAGTCATGCCTATGTGGAACACTAAGCACGAAAACTTTTATATGTGAGAGTTTTTCCAAAGTTTCTTTGAGTGCTCTTGTTGCATGATGGCTTTCATTACGATAAACATCGTTTGCACCACCTATTATGACACAGACAGAGGAATTTTTTGTTAGCTTTTCACAGTTTTTCACAATCTCGCCAAGAGGTGCACCTGATTTCACAACACTAGTAATTTTGTAGCGAGATTGCATAGCTATCATTATACTGGTTACTCCTTTGGCATGGCTATCTCCTAATATACATATTTCACTTTTATTTGGCACTGGATTGACATTAAGTTTCTTCCCTGTAGATTTACAAGTTAAACTCACTTTTTTGAGGTTGCTGTTTTCATCATTGGCAGACTTAAACATCACACTCGCAGCATTTAATTGTTCAGTAGGCCTGTATAATAACAGCTTGCTGCAATTGTTAGTATTTGCCGAGAATAATGTTAACATAGGTTCATGATGTTTTGAATGGATCGTTTCTATAGGATTAGGGAAATGATTACAAATAACACTTTCTTCCGAGTTTCTTCTTTTTTCAAAAGAACTTACCACTTTTTCAATGTCGAGGACGTATTTTCTTGCATTCTGTAAATCCTGTTTCAAACAATCTTCAACGGATTCATTGTGACCATTTAAAAATTTCGTGAGAGCAGTTACTTGTGGATCACACTGCGCCTGGCCACAACAACATGAGTGATCTGTCGTATTTATTTTACACAAACACGATGAGTGAATCCACTTATTAATCACTGGACACAATCTGATACCTTCTATAACCTCTTCATTGCACAATACGCAATTTATATCAATAATACTACTAAATTTCGCGGAGCAGTTTACTATAACGTCTATACTCGCCGCCATCAGGTGCCCTCTCATCATACAGACAAGTACAGGGTCAGTTGTCAGAGCTTTTTGCAGCACATTGAAAGGATCTTGATGAGCACCACCGCAGATAAATTTAGCATAAATTTTTAAGAACACTTGGAGTGGCCTGGCTTTGATACAAAAGACTTTGATAAAACAATGGTAATAAGAACATAACCTGAGGAAGCTTCTCACATCTCTAATACTTTTAGGAATAGGACATTTCATTATACGTCCCCAACTTTTCTGGGTCTGGCCGCACACCTCTGTTTGACGTAAGGTGTCCAAGTATTTTGATATCTTTTGCTCCAAAGAGACACTTTCTTGGATTAAGTTTCAGTCTGCCTTGTTCGAGACACTTAAGAACGGCCCTTGGTCTATTTATATGTTCATTCAATGACTCTGAGAACTCTATAATGTCATTTAAATAACAAAGACTCATTGTCCATTTCAGGTGACTTCGAGGATTATCTATCATCCATTCAAAAGTTGCTGGTGCTTTACACAAATCAAACGGCATTACCTTAAATTCATACAGGCACTTAGGGGTGGTGAATGCAGTTTTCTCATGACCAGCCTCATCTACTTCAATTTGCCAGTATCCTGAGTACATGTCCATGGTTGAGAAAAACGTAGGCCCCTTCAAACACTCTAGTGTATCGTCAATTGGTGGAAGGCGGTAAATGTCCTTTTTAGTTATCTTATTAATGGCATGGGAGGTTACTATGATGCTTCCCTGTTCTTCAACTAAAGGCTTAGCGTTTACTATGCACATGCATCTCGGAAAGATCTGCAGTTCTCAATGACAGTTAACTATCCACAATTCTCTGAATCCGTTTTAAGCAATATGACAGAAGCTGGGATGGGCAAGTTATTCATCAGTGGTATGCTTCTCTTACGTTCCACTACAAGATGCATGGGTTGATGTATAGCATGACACATGACAGTTACCTTTGTAGCACTGACAGCAGAAATAATCACTTCATCCAGCACACAGAGTCTCCACACACTCGGATGTGCATCTTCGTGTTCACAGTATCTCATCTCATCTAGCATAATCTTTGAGTGACCACAATCTATAATAGCCTGAGAAGCTTTCAAAAGTCCCATCTGAGAATGACATCATGACTACAAACTTGTAAGATGTTGAATTCTAAGGGCTGTGTATGGCCACTTACACCCACACGAATGGTGCATCTTCCTGTAGGTTTTACATATTTCCTATTAGCCACCTTGAGCAGAGATGTTTTGTTGTCAACAAATATGGTTTTCTGCATCTGTCAATGGTACTTCTCCAAAATGACTGATATGATGCTCCAGAGGCCACAAGAGCTTCGTCTGGTCAGACTTCCATGAAGATATTGACTTAGTTTCCTATCATTTTTGTAGTGATCAACGATGGAGGTTTCTCTTCAGTGGCCTCATCTCCAAGGAAGGTCGCACCCTTGAGTTTTCCAGGTTGCGGCAGCTAGGTGATCGGCTGTAGCTTCTAAACAGTGCTGGAGACCTTGATCGGCATGTTGGGGCATGTCTTCTCCAGCGGCTAGCTTGTGGTAATGGTGACCTACATCGTCCTGCACCTACATCTTCAGTTTGATCTTCGTCGTCCCGGAGTTGCTGTCAGCTAAGATCGGTCTGCTGTCTTCTGTCACAGGCATCATCAAATATCCGCCACCTTTCTAAACAACAACACACCACATATCCTGGTCGTCCACAGTGGAAACATACTGGTAGGTTATCCTGGGTCCTCCAGGTGTCAGTCTTCCTTGGTGCCCAAACAGGTTCCTCATGTGGATTGTAGGAATGTAACTCCGCCTGGGTCACGACTTTTTCACTGTTTTAAATGGAAATGAAGGACGACCGATTGGGTTCAATATCTGTTCCACTTCCTCCCTTATGACCTCTTGAAGTGTCACAGTTTTATGCTCACCTTGCAATCCAAGTGCCTTCTGAACTTTCTCTCTCACTATCTGATGAAGAACACTTGTGAAACCAGTTGCTTCCTCCATCACGGACATCGATACGATGTTTGGAAGCCGTTCAAACTTTTTGCATGTAATTTTTTTTTTATGAATTGTCTCAATATACTGGCACCATTTTATGAAGTCTGCTGTCAAAACTTTCTTAGAAGTAGGGCTTGATACATATCCCCAGCCATACCCTTCATGAGGTGTGCAACCTTATCTTCCTCCTTCATTCTAGGATCCACTATTTTACACAGCTCCAAGACATCTTGAATGTAGGATGCTTTAGTTTCTCCTGGAAGCTGTATTCTGTACTTTAACTTATCTTCAGCCTTGCACGTCTCTTGTTGTGTGTCACTGAAATACTTGTGCAGTCCCACCTGCAATACTTCCCAGCTTGTGAACTTCTCCTCATTGTTCTCATACCATTCCTTGGCAGTACCCTCCAAGCAGAATAATATGTTAGCCAAGCACAAAGTGTCATCTCATTTGTTAAATTTGACTATATGCTCATATACCTACAGACACTTGTTTGGATTTTGGCCATCATCACCAGAAAGCCCAGAAGGATGTCTCATGTGGTGGCACACAATTGCTGTCATCGTAATATCATCTCCTTCCTCCGTCTGTGATAGATTGCGATATGTTGAATATGGCTCAAACTCGGGCTTCTCACCATGTAAACGTCGGCTCTGTCGTGGTCTGATGGGAGCCATAGAGTCACTGATAATGTACGCTATCACAAGTTTCAATACCTATCATCTCCACCAGAATAGTGTCACATAGAAGAAGGTATGACTAGATGAATGGTGAACACTAACTTCACTTAAAGAAGGTTTATTCAGCACTTGCACGTACGAGGGCATGGAGTGAACTGCCTCTGTCCAGTACACATACAGCATATATTCAGTTACAGAACATTCCAGTACTATTGTTCTTGACATTTGTGGGTACCTCTAGATTGTACCCGAATGTTTAAAGAAATTTTGCAGTCCAGATGAGTTTTGAGCTCATGACCCTCCATGCTACAATTTAGTATCATAACCACTATGCCACTGTGCATCTCACCTTTTTCTGAAACAATATTATAACTAAACATTCAAGATTCCATTCAGAGCCAATAACAAAATATTTTATATCCTTGGACCTATAATCAGTTTTGTTAAAGAAATTACAGTTAAGACTTACATTAGCCAGTTCCTAGATAGTGTTACAGTATTCTTATACTGAACTCCATTAAAACCCTCACACTACAACAAACTGGTATTTACACATGATTAGAAGAAATCTAACAACATGAATAATCAAATCACAGTGAAAACTAACAAAATGCAACAGAATTAATACCTTCTACAGCATTTCCTTTGATGCAAACATACCCAAACTGTGAAGTAATGTAATAACTGAGGTCACATGAAAAACTGCTTATGTTAGAACTACAGTCAGGAACACCTATATGCCTGCATCAGATCACAGCAAACTATCATCACAAACGTTATTAAAGCAAAGAAAGTCAGCTTTACAGTGCTAACATAGTGAATGTGTGAAATTCACTGACTGCCTTTTCTCATCAGTCACAAAGTACATGACGGAGATTTTTGCATGGACAAAATGCTTCTGACAACACGTTACAATCCCAACTGTTTCTTTTATGAAGATACAAGTAGCGATTTTACCGGACAGGCCAAAAACACAAGCACTTGACAGGAAGCTATACAATCTCGACCTGGTGTGTTTCATAATAGCTGAACCATATAGATACAAAGTGCACTAAACTGCTTGTTTAAGTACTACTTACATACCTATCGCAATTTGTGGAGTGATAATTTCATAGAGAATAACTCAGATACTTAGTTGTGATGATCATAACCAGAAAAAATTACAACATTCACACACCTTCACAAAATGGTACCAAGCACACCATAGGTGATGTGATCACAATTAAACACTGAATAAAATCTCATTCTTATGTACCCACTAAAATTACCAAAAAAAAAAAAAAAAAAAGACAACAGCCTCAATAACAGCTACAACACTATCATCACAAGATATTTGCAGTCTATTACACTCATCAAATTCAACTCTTGTTAGGTTAGAAATGAAGGACCATGTTAATTTACTACTGAGACAAGTTTTTCATTTATTCTTATCTGCAGTTTAGAGAGACTTACAAAATAACCTGGAGAATGTCACACAAAGTTCCACAAAAACACTAGACTCATAGGAACCAGCTCAACCAAAGAACTTGCAGCAAGACAAAGCACTATGCCATGGTCTGTGAGACAAGCAGTACAGAAGACTGGATAGATAAAATGTTAAAATTAAATTCCCTAGGATATTTTATTTCTTTGGTAAATCTTCATTAACATTTTAGCACAACAACTAGATAACTTAAAATAGCTGTTATTGACAGAATGCATTTGAAAATTTCTTGGAATTTTAAATCTTCCTGTACGTGAAGTGGTTGAAGTAATTATGCTCTAGTGTCCTCATTTAGTTTGAAAAGGTCTTTACCATACTTTGAGGTTTGTTCTATGTGCAGGATTTATTTAATACTGTAATGTATTGCTCAAGCTGCAAGTGTAGTCTTGTACTGATGAATGTTATAAACTGCAGATTTAGCTTCATAGCTGTGTGAATATCAAAGGGTATACAGCTGCGTTGTATGCAACTTAGCACTGATGCTGTTGTAATGGCTGTTGGAAAGCTTCTTCAACGTTGACTATCAGTTAAACATGTTGAGTTGTTACATAATGTAGTTGTAGAACTTAATTTTTAATCACTGAAGTATATAATGGTTAAATTCACTAAAAGCAGGAAGATGCTTGCAGCAAAACTGGAGATACCGTGGGAAATTTGCATTTGCAAAACAACATGCTGAAATAGCAGGTAAGCATTTATATGAATGTCTTGGCTGACATTCAGAAAATTTGTAGATCAGATCAATGTCTAATAAATTTGCTCTTTGTTATTAATCATAAATACCATTAGAGAGTAAATGCTTTGGGATGTAAGTTTTAGAATTTCAGTGTTAGACTGGACAATTCACAGATCTTAGCTGTGCTACTTGAAAGGACAGGTTGATTAAAAGCATGCAATCAGTCCTGTTTGTGAGCCAGTACAGTGAAAAAGATTTCTAAGTGCAAAGCAGGCATGACTGGCCTTTTTGGGTTGAACCAGAAAGATGCAAACTCTGAACAAATTTTCCAACAATAATTAAGTTTCATTCTAGATAATTTAGTCCCATTTCCGTACCAATCAGCAGTTATTGCCTCATCACTATTTCCTGTATGAGGCTAACATGTGGTTATTCACACAAGGTCAGGTGCTGATTTTACACCCATGTGCTTTGACCCATGATATAACTGTGATGTGGTGTGTGATGTCATGGTGAGCCTGAGCCTGAGTTTGAAATTCTGGTTGACAAGTTCACTATGGTATATTTCAATGGGAGGCAACAAAAAATTGTACAACTGATTAATGACAACACATTCATTATAATCTTGCACTTCAGCCTTCTCTCTGTGCAATTATTTTCAATCACATTTTCTAGTTTCATTATCTTCATATGCATATAATGGTAGTGTAATCAAATAAAATAACACAGCATTACAATCAACATTGTTCATATCAAGTGAAACAATACAATGTACACCATCTGTGTGGGGGAGCAGGAACTGGACTGTCAAGTGCCACAGCACTCATACTACTTTTACGACCAGCATTATAAAACATCTAAAACAATTACATAAAAACCGTTTGTTTCACTGAACTCTTATTTGTAATAAAATTAATAAAATAAACACACACCCTACCTTGGCATGCTATTTACTAGTATTCTGACTTCATGAATTCCTTTTGGTGGGACAAGCACATTTCTAGAAGTAAGGAAAGAGGGCATAGGCCACAGGTAAAACCAGTCTTACTCTATGGATCAGGAGTACAGATTTTAAATACTGATCTCAAAAGAGAGCAAAGTTCGGGAAACATTATTTATGAAGGAGCACCAACATATCAAGACTGAAAAAACCTGTAATGCTGAAGTAAGTGCTGGAACAGTGATAACATAGAAAGAAAATTAATTAAACTGATATAGACATCTGTTGAAAATATTAGCTAATTTGCAGCAAGAGAGTAGGTTTTCATCAGAAATCACCTTACTGACAGACATACAGTAGACCACTTAACTTAAGGAAAGAGTGCATCAACGAAATAATGAATCAACATGGTGTATGCAAAGAGAATGCCTTGGATCAATATACTTGGCAGAAGATAGTAGGAATACAGCAACATGTTATTAATTGATCTTTGTATTAATTAACTGCCTACAATAACACTAATTTACTAGTACAAATAATGATAATGATTTTATTATTATTACTATTGAAGCCATGGCAGGCTCTCTCTTTGAATTCCTGCCCCAGACCTGGTGTATGTCATTTCTTTTGCTTGAAGCTTGTGGCACCATGGGGCGTGGTAGAGCCACCCGGGTTACATACACAGCATTTGCCATTCAGCCGAACTTGACAGGATGGTGTGATTGGTAGCCCTTTAAAAGTTCTGTCAAGTTAATAGTTGCAGGCATTGGTGTTAATAAAAGACAGAACACTGGTGTGGTCTTTGCTATCTGTATTTGCAATTGGTTCTTCTCAGTGGAAGTCACATTATGCAACAAAGCTTTCTCATCTGAAAAACTACTTGATTTGGGCTGTGTTGCATGACTTAATACCTTGTGGTCTTGCCTTCGAAGGGGTTAGGATAATGTTTAGCAGTCAGAAAAGCTTGTTATTGCAATTCAATTCCCCACATTAGCAGTGGATATGATGATTTGGTAATCCTGAACACTGTTTTAAGTGTGACAATGTTTAGCCTTAGACCAAGTTTTTGAAGAGAATAATTTGAAGAGTCCACTGATCTCCACAAATAATGTGGTCATGTGGTTGTATTAAGTGAAAATGGCAGGGAAATTTAGATGCTACATTAGTCTGTTCCAATTTTCTACTGTTGTTGCACACTGATTATCATATTGTGGCTGTTAACATTGGCTCTGGCAGCAGCTGCATGGAATGTACCACCACTTAGGATGGCCACATGCAGGTTGGCTGTACGTGAATCACATGTGTCATATTCAGATGTTGTCCAGCCTTGTGAAAATACTGCCTGTTGATAATGACTAACTGACACAATTGAGTTTCATGGGCTGGAAAAAGCAAAAGAGTGTAAAACCCTCAAGTGTTACTGAGCTCTGAATGTTTCTTATGTGTTTGTTCACTGGCCATTTGAAAACTGGAGAGTAGAAGAAATTTATTGTGTCTAATAGCTACTAGATTTAATTACTAGATTTAATTGTTCAACTGTTTGTTATTTTAAAGTTGTCATGGGGTAACCTTTTCTCATCTTTTATTTATTTACATATTTACCTTTTGGTACAAGTTGGTTCTGGTTATCCATTTTAAATGGCATTCTTGAGCTACTACACCTAAACGTTCACTTACTGAATCACTTACACATTTTCTAGGATTGTTGTTGTTGTTGTTGTTGTTGTTGTTGTTGTTGTCTTCAGGCCAGAGACTGGTTTGAGGTAGCTCTTCATGCTACTCTATCCTGTGCAAGCCTCTTCATCTTTGAGGAGCTACTGCAACCTACATCCTTCTTAATATGCTTAGGGTATTCGTCTCTTGGTCTCCCTCTATGATTTGTACCCTTCACACTTTCCTCTAGTACTAAAATGGTAATGCCTCGGAACAAGATCTACCAACCGATCACTTTTTCTAGTCAAGCTGTGCCACAAATTCCTATTCTCCCTAATTCTATACAGTACCTCCTCATTAGTTACATGATCTAATGATCTAATCTTCAGCTTCCTTCTCTAGCATCACATTTCAAAAGCTTCTACTCTCTTCTCGTCTAAATTAGTTATTGTCCGTGCTTCACTTCCATACATGGCTACACTCCACACAAATACTTTCAGATATGACATCCAGACAAATCTGTACTCAGTGTTAACAAATTTCTCTTCTTCAGAAACGCTTTCCTTGCCATTTCAGTCTACATTTTATATCCTCTCTACTTCAACAATCATCAGTTATTTTGCTCCCTACATAGCAAAACTCATCTATTACTTTAAGTGTCTGATTTCCTAATCTAATTCCCTCAGCATCAACTGCTTTAATTTGGCTACAGTCCATTATCCTCCTTTTGCTTTTGTTGATGCTTATCTTATATCCTCCTTTCAAGACACTGTCCATTCCATTCCACTGGTCTTCCAGGTCCTTTGCTGTCTCTGACAGAATTATAATGTCATCGGCAAAACTCAGAGTTTTTATTCCTTCTCCATGTATTTAAATTCCTACTCCAAATTTTTCTTTTGTTTCCTTTACTGCTTGCTCAATATACAGATTAAATAACACCAGTGACAGGCTACAACATTGTATCACTCCTTTCTCAACCAATGCTTCCCTTTCATACCCTTTGACTCTTATAATTGCCATCTGGTTTCTGTACAAATTGTAAACAGACTTGAGCTCAAAGTATTTTACCCCTGCCACATTCAGAATTTAAAAGAGAGTGTTATCAAAAGCTTTCTCTAAGTATACAAATGCTAGAAATGTGGGTTTGCCTTTCCTTAACTTATATTCTAAGATAAGTCGTAGGGTCAGTATTGGCTCACGTGTTCTAACATTTTTATGGAATCCGAACTGATCTTCCCCAAGGTCAGCTTATACCAATTTTTCCATTCATATGTAAAGAATTCGTGTTACTTTTTTGCAACTGTGACTTATTAAACTCATAGTTAAGTAATTTTCACACCCGTCAGCACCTGCTTTCTTTGGGACTGGAATTATTATATTCTTCTTGAAATTTGAGAGTATTTCACATGTATCTTACATCTTGCTCACCAGAAGGAAGAGTTTTGTCATGGTTGGCTCTCCCAAGGCTATCAATAGTTCTAATGGAATGTTGTCTACTCCCAGAGCCTCGTATCAACTTATGTGTTTCAGTGCTCTGTCAAATTCTTCTCGCAGTATCTTATCTTCCATTTCATCTTCATCTACATCCCCTTTCAGTTCCATAATATTGCCCTCAAGTACACCCCCCTTGTATAGACCCTCTATAATACTCCTTCTGCCTTTCTGCCATCCCTTCTTTACTTAGGACTTGTTTTCCATCTGAACTCTTGTTATTCATAAAGGTGGTTCTCTTTTCTCCAAAGATCACTTTATTTTTCCTGTAGGCAATATCTATCTTACCCCTAATGATATACACTTCTACATTCTTACATATGTCCTCTAGCGATACCTGTTTAGGTAGGTATCGCTAGGGTTTACCTTAATAGAACTGTCATTGTAGCTGACAGTTTGCTGTTTGTTATATCAGTTTGTGCACACTCATTCTCTTATTAATTAATTACTTAACTGCTCATTGTGTCAAGATTTAAAGAGACTTGCTTTGTCTGCCTGCAAGCAGCTCTATAAATTTATGCTTTTGTTTATTCTATGAAATTATCTAAATGCCCTTGGAGGTGTATTTTAAGAATTTAATTTTTCTAGTGGCCCCGAGGCAGCTGTAAATTTCTCTGCCTTCCTGTATAGCTATTCTGTTTTAACATTTGAGATGAGTTATGCTCCTGTGTTCTCTTAAAGATAATTATTTCTTCATTTGTTGAAGCATTTTTTGAGTTGCATTTCGTAAAGGTGGCAATTTTGAGCCTGAAATCTGAGAACTACTGTCAGTCACAGCTTTTGTCTTTAATTATTGCCTTATTGCCTCATTTAAATTATCACTAAACTAAGATGTGTAATGTCTTAAATTTGAAATATTCATAGTGTAGTTTTTAATCTTGCTAATCTAACTGATTTTATTATTTTTCTTAAATAAATACGTTTTAATAAACAACAATGAATGATGGGAATCCCTATCTGTCAAGCCCTTCCACCTAATTTCCTCTTTTCCTGCTGGATTTTTGGTTGCTAACAGAGGATGGTTATTTTCCTGAAAGCAAAGGGAGGGAGGTATCCTCATACTGTCAAGCATCATGAGGTGGGTGTTTGTAGCTATCCACTGTTGAGCATGGGGTCCCATGCCTGTCGTAATTTGTCCTTATTCAAGAAGCAATTCATCTACATATTAAAATGTGTCAGATTCTATGTGAACACAGTGTTGCTGAACTTGTGGCTCGTCTGCATACCACTCTCGACAACCCCTTGGTGATTAGTATCAGGGAGGAAGGTGTTGTGCTAGCTGACTGAGCTGCAGTCCTGACAACCTTGTCTCAGAATGTAGACTTTTTAGAAAGTGGTCAGTCCAACCGTAAGAAAATATATAGAATTCATGCCCAATTGATCCACTGTGATAATTGCTTGCAAAATATCCAGCAATGTAATTGTGATTCTGAGCATATTGGATTACCTATGCAGTTACATGAGTAGGTATGACTTGCAAAGTAGTGTCAGACACACTGATTTTGACAAATCAGGAGACATAGGTGGTGAGCAAGATTCTCCCACCAAACAGATAACTACTGGAGGTAGTAGGAAATGCCCCAGACACCTTTAAGGACCAGAGGGAAATTTGGCTGGAAAATTACCTGATTAAATAACGTTACTGCTTCAAGCTGTTACAGAAATTTCAATTGAGAATTTAAACCAGGTGAAATCCTTCTATTGGATGATGATCAGATTTATGTTTCGTGCTGACACTTTGCTAATCTCTGATAATGCTTTTTTCAGGTGTTGTACCCCTTGACAAGAGGTACATTAAACTGTGTCCTCAGTCAGATTTTACACAAATGCGGAACATTGAGGGAGTTGCAAAAATCAGTTATTGAGCTAAAATTGTCTCCTCATATTAACAGTGCACTAAAGCATAAACATTTTTGGTGAATGCAGTTTCCTCATGAACCTGTTCCTAGGTACGTAAATGAGTGAGTATGGCATTTCACCCTTGGAATCTCAAGTCACAGAGATACAAATACTGAATAATATATTACAGGAAATGTAGCCAGAGGACTGTTCATGGATTACCTTTGCTAATAAATGCCTGTCTCTTACCAAATTTGAGGCTTTGGTGTCCGCTTTTGAAGCATGAGTTTCACGGACCAGGAGTGATGGGGATTTGAGAGTCATTTATCAGGATGAGGATCTAGGTACCGGGGAAATTTGAAAGATGACCACCCATAAGAAACAAGCATAGGATGTGTTTCTGGTGTAACAAAGAGATGTATTTTGTATGTCAATGTCTGGTTCCATGCAAGGAGAGTGGAATAGCTGACACCACAAAGAATGGAAAAGACATGATAGTGTTCTACTGCCGAAGTGCTGTCTCCATGTCAAGTGCATGGAAGGGGAAGCCCTGCCTTACCTTTGGGTACAACTTAACCAGGAAACAGTGTGTGTCCTCCTCCTCAACTCTGGTAGTTCAGTCTCTCTTTTAGATTATCTGTGGTATTTGGAGTCCACGATACCTGTAAAAAGCCTTGTTTGCATCTGTCCTCCGGGTGTTGAGCTCTCACTAGCAGATGCCTCTGGTTGTCAAAACTGAGTATTGGAAAATTTTCTTGGCCTGTAAGTGGATAGTAATTAAAAATATGTCATTGAACTAAATTTTGGGGTGTGTTTTTGTAAGTAGTAGTGGGTTGAGGTTAGATTGTCAAGACAGGGTTGCTTATTTTAAATTTAACCTAGTTGAAAAATTCACATTGTGCTTCTGTCAGGTTGGCACAGGAATTCATAGTGTGTTACTTCAATCTTCTCCATTTGTGCTCAATCACCTGGGTCCAGTAGAGGTGAAGCAGGTACTGGAAGTTCTTGATAATTTACCACAAATGTTAAGTAACAGATTGGAAGTCACCAATAAAATAATTCACAAGATTCACCTAACAGATGACATTCCAGAGAGGCAGGGTCTTTACAGGCTTTCTTCATCAAAGATAAAATGTTTATGTGCTTCTTGGCTTTCACATTTGTTGGGTTTGTCAGATCACAGCCACACTGCAACTGTTTAACTTGGCCTAGGCCTTGAGCTGCACTATAGATCAGTCTCTCATCACAACCAATATTTCAAGGAGGGAGGGGAGTCTAACACCACATTTTAACCTTGTGGCCTTTGAATTGTTCTGATGTTCAGATCCAAGGTCAATGACTGTTCCCCACCTTACGTGTTGTGTGTACATATTATGCTATATGCCAAACCATCATCAAGTCAGGGGTCAAAGCCGAAGAATGAACTATTTTGGGTCTAACAACCCCTTTACTGTGTTTAATAAAATTTTGTATATTTTCTTTGCTATAATTTCCTCACAGCAATGTTTTAGGATTACAGTAGTTACACTGCTCTTGAAATTAATTGCAAGCTGTTCACAAAGTTTGTACAAACTACAATGAAGCACTCTCATGAAATGAAAGTGCTGCATTAAAGCTATCCAATACTTCTACAGTTGTGCCCAGTGCCCAAGATGGATAGCACTTTTGTGTTCAAAAGCAAATGGTGCATTAATGTTATCACAGTACTTCTTCAGCTCCACCCAAGATGGATGTCGAAACTAACAAATTTCTTCAGCACAGATAGTTCACAAGTACTTTGTGTGATTGTGTCAGGACCCTCAATTCTGGTTGGCAGAATACAAATACAAGCGCTACCAAGTGAATACCATACAAACTATGGCACTGCGTCAGATTTCGAGTCACATGTATACAAAGTGAGTCACCTAACATTACCACTAGAAACACCTCCCTTACCACATCAAACACTGAATAACCAATTCTGCAGACCAGAAGTGAGGAGAGGGTCTGGTGTAATTAGTTAACACAAACCACTGAGAAATGAATGGAAGTATGATTTTTTAAGACATACTTACATTTTGTTAAACAGAAACCTGTTGTTATTTTTAGCACAATTGAAACTAGAAACAATACTTAATCAATGCCATTTCTTACATTGTAAAATGTAATCACATCCAGATTAATTTGTGACATAAAGTTAATGCTTGAGTACCTCCTTAGCATTTCAATCATGTGTATCTGAGAGAACCAAATTAATTAGGGATATAAAAAGAAGAGACATAAACAGCACACATGCTTACATTTTCTCTCAAGAACATTACTGTATGGCATTGTTTTTTTTAGAAGAAAATGTACATTAACATGAGAATGTAATTAAACTTACAAATTTGTTTCTTGTTTTCAATTGCAGAATGTTAAAGAGTGTATCCTGACATTTCAGGCCAGTAAATGTTAAATGGGGTGCCCATCATTTACTGCACACATCTGCAATCTACTCTGTAATGAATGTCTTACACGACACTCTACATCTGGTGTAATGTTGACACAGGCTGCTTCAATATGATATTTCATTTCCCCTGGGGTTGTTGGCACACATGGTACACGTTCTCCTTTAACTTACCCCACAGAAAGAAGTCTATTGGTGTAACATCAGGAGAATATGCTGCCCAATTTATGCATCCAACATGGCCTATGAAACACCTGTCAAACATTCTGTAAAGGATGAACCTAGTGTTCATTGCAGAATGTGCAGGAGAACCATCTTGTTGATACCAGATACATCTACATGTTTCCAAAGGGACATTTTCTAGCAATGTTAGCAGATCATTTTGTAGAAACTCTATGTATTTTACAGCTGCCTGGGTGTCTTCAGTGAAGTGAGAACCAATGAGATGTTCGCTAATTACTCCGCACCATATATTTACATACCACAGTCATTGTTGCTCTACCTGTTGAAGCCAGAGAGGATTGTCCATGGACAGGTGATGCATGTTTCGTAAATTCACTGCACCATGGTTTATGAAACCTGCTTCATCAGTGAACAGGTAGAACTGGAACACATTCTCTGTTAATGCCTATTGACACAATTCGATTATTAACATCATCTCCATGTACTTGCTAATGCAGCAACACATGATACGGGTGAAATTTGTGACGAAGAATGTGCATTACAGTACTTTTACTCAATGCAGTGCCTCCACTAATGTCACATGAACTCATGTGGATTCATGGCAACAGCTGCTAACACATCACCTGCACCTGATTCTCCTGTCATGGGTTTGTTATGGACCCATTTGCATGTTATGATCATACCTGTTGCACACAATTGTTTGTAGATTTTTTCAAATGTGTAGTGTGTTGGGTAACCCCTGTCTGGGTACCTTTCTGCATACAACCTGCAGCTGCATTTTGTCTACACTCGCCATAGATGAGTATTATCTCTGTCTTTTCAGAATGAGAATAAACCATTTTTGCAGTTCTTACAACGCTGTACACACTGTTGTATTTGCGACCTTCTCACGTCCCTCCTGTGCTTACTTTGGTTCTTACTTGCATACAGTACACTATCACAGACTTCCAGTAACACAGTGTACTACAGTGATTCTGAGTACAAGGGCTAATTTAGCAGCCGCTATATGTAGCCACTGAGACAACCAAACTTGTAAAAATCGTAGTCTTCGTAAATGTACCCCTACAGATCTTGTTTGTTACAACATGCAACTGAATGTCTGAGGATTCAACATCAACTTTACATTACAAATTACTCTAGATGTACTTCACATTTTACAATGTAACAAATGGCATTGATTAAGTATTTGTTTGTGTTATCAGTTGTGCTAAAAACAATAATGTGTTTCCATTTAAAAAACATCAGTATCTGTTGAAAAATCATATTTCCATGCATTTCTCAGTGGTTTGTATTAACCAATTCCACCAGCCACTGTCCTTACTTTCAGTCTGTGGAATTGGTTATTAGGTGTTTGTTATATTTTTAGGAGGGTTTTCCAATGATAATGCTGGGTGACTCACCCTGTATGTCAGATTATTTACACAAGCAACTGTAACATCCTGCAAATTTTACAAAAAATATGTGTAACAATGTGCAGCAAATGCAGAAAGTGATTAGGAAGAAACCTGTCAATACTTAATATGTAACCCCATGTCTTTATAACAACGCTGCTGCTGACATACAAATTCGTTCTGCACCTATGGACTATGTAACAAATTATGCTTCCAAGAGACATTTGTCGGAAACTGAACTTTACTGGTGACAGTTGTACTTAGAATTTGTTTACATATTAAAAGTCAACACCTAATGTGTACTTCTCAGATAAGTGACCATACAAATATCACTTCAAAATTATTTACAAGTAATTTATTTTAAATCATTAATAAATAAATTACAATTCTCATTCCATACCATGATACAGGGATTATTTCCCTTGACCTATACAGGTCAATTACAGATGACAATACCAAAACACCGACAGCTACAACTATGAACATGGGAATCGGTCATTTCCAGTGAGCTATATAGGTCAACCACATCTATTGATACTACAGAACCAACACCTACAACTACAAAAAATGAAACCAAAAGCACAATCTCAAATATCCACAAATCAAACATCACTACACAAATTGAAACACTTTCAGTACACTATAAATACACAAAACATCACAACTCAAGAAGAAAAGACAAAAAATTACTTACCACCAACAAATTCTGGCACTGCAAACTAGGTCAGCCAGCCGTACCCTCCACCTCTCACCTCCCCATGCACACACACACAATTAAACGTCTTACCACACTACAAACAACAAACAAGTAACACCTAACAAAAATGCCAAACACAAAGAATTGACCCTCGTCACAGTTATTCTTAATTTGCTCATTAAGTTTGTCATTCAAAAGAAGCATATCACAGCAAAATATACCCACTTTATGGCAACCACTTTATCAGTATAACTAGGTTGTGCACTGAAAAAGGTTTCCATGTTTACTGAACATTAAATTTAAACTCTTGCCTTAATTCTATATGAGATTTAACACAAGGCTTATTTCAATGCACTGTGCAAAGTGTCTTATTTCACACTCAAAGTTTATCAGTTTTTTAGTAAACTGAATTATTCCACTTAGTTGGCTCCTTGTCCATGGCTTCAGCTCTACAGTCTGAAAAACGGCAATCAGATAAGAAGAGTTGTACTCAGTTTCCATTGTTACCATGAGGTATACCTCAAAGGCAATATTTTCACTCATCTACTGGGTACAGTAAATGGGTGATTACACAGGAAACAGATTCAAAGTGACTGACCTAGACAAGGCAAGGGAGGATCTGGACAGGTTAAAGAGGGAGAAGGGTGAACAGAGGTGAGAAGTGGCAACAGGTAATAGGGGGAACAGGCAAAAGAGAGCATCAGACAGCTTTGTCATAAATCTTGAAAATAGATTTGACCTGTTGCCTCAGTCAGAATCGGATGAGCCTCATGTAGCTGAAGCTGTAGAAAGGGCACAACAAGCTTTCAAGGACTTGAAAAAGGTAGGGAAATTTGTAAAGACAAAGAAAGTTCTGTTGTTAGGTAGTTCCCATGGTAGAGGTGTTGGCCAACTACTGCAGGAAAATCTAGGTCCAGAGTACCAGGTCACAAACTTTTTCAAGCCTAGTGCAGATCTGGGTCAGGTAACAGAGGATGTAGGTGCTTTATGCAAGGACTTCACAAAGGAGGATGCCGTGGTTATAGTGGGTGGTCCAGGAAATAGCATTGACAGAGACTCTGAATATTCCATAGAGAGTGACCTGGTGAAGATAGCATCAGCAACGAAACATACGAGTGTGGGATTTGTGTCTGTGTTGAGACACCTCATTTGAACTCTTCCGTAGGGAGGGTGAACTTGGAGTTGGAGTGGCTGCTTAGGACAGATATAGGGTCCCATATTGGTTTGATTCCTGTAGATGCTGTCGATAGGTGGGACTACACTAGGCATGGCCTTCACCTCAATAGGAAAGAGAAGGGAAAACTGTCTGGGTTGATTGCAGAAAACTTAAGGGGGGACACTGGCACAAGTGGTAAAATACCAGTGGTCACAGGTGTCAGAGGGATGCGTTTTTTAGGATAGGGAAGGGGGAAAGAAAATGAGTTTTAAGAGAGATTGGCAGACACACTCAGTTTGAGAAAACAGATGAACAGGAGTCAGATTTTATCATACAGCCTCCATTTAAACAGTGTTTAACAGAAAGTAATCAGAAACTGCCAGTACATCTTCACCAAAGCAGTTACAATCCCATTAGTATGCAGTATCAGTTATCTTTATTACACCAGAACATTCCGGGACTTAGAAATAAAGTTGATGAACTACTCATGTGTATCGATGGAATGAATTCATCTAACCAAATTGACATAATCTGCCTCTCTGAGCATCAAGTGACCACTGATATAGATATGTTAGACATTTCAGGATTTAAGCTAGCTTCCTACTTCTGCAGAGTAGATATGGATGGAGAGGAGTTGCCACATTTATCAAAAACTGCCATAAATTCAAGAACATTGACATTAATAAATTCTGTTTAGAGCAGCATCTAGAAGCATGTGCAACAGAAGTAGAGTTCCATAACAGATCCTATGTAATAATAACTATTTACCGAGCACCTGCAGGAAATTATAATCTATTCTTAGATCATCTAGAAGCTCTTTTGGGTTATTTAACAGGAAGAAACAAAGAAATTTTGATAGCTGGTGACTTTAATACAGATTTTCTAATGCAATCTTCCAGTTAACATTCACTGCAGTTAGTAATGTTGTCTTTCAATCTAACTCACACTGTAAACTTTCCAACTAGGATCACTAAATCCTCAAGGACAGCCATTGATAACATTTTTATAGACAAATCAAAGGAACAAAATCATATCATAAAACCTGTTATAAATGGACTATCAGATCATGACATGCAGCTCCTTGTTTTATATGTAAATTCTAAGCAGATTATCAGGACTGCTAAATCTGAGTACAGGAGAGTAGTCAATCAACCAAAAATTGAGTGTTTTAGAAAACTGCTCAAAGATATGAACTGGAAAGATGTTTATAGTGCTCATGGCATGAATGAAAAATATAACACATTCATGAACAATCTCAGTACCATGTTTGAAAACTGTTTTCCTCTAAAAGTTACTCAAATTAAACAGAAGTCTATAATAAAACCATGGATTACACAAGGAATAAAGATTTCCTGTAAGACAAAAAGGAAAATGTATCTGTCGATCAAGAATAGCTCCAATGCTGATGATTTAGCTAAATACAAGGAATACTGTATAACATTAAAAAAAGTAATTCAGACGTCTAAACAAATGCACTACGAGAAGAAGATAGCAATGTCAGGGAACAAAATAAAAACAATATGGGATATAGTGAAAGAGCAGACTGGTAGAACCAGAAAGGAACAGGAGCAAATAGCACTAATGGTAGATGACACATTAGTAACTGATGGGCATAGTGTGGCAAATCTATTTAACAAGTACTTTATATCTGTTACTGATAGAATGGGACTTTCAGGATCAGTAAATAATGCCCTTGAGTATATGAAACTAGCCTTCACAAATAGCTTCAAGTACATAAATATATCACTCACTTCACCAAAAGAAATAACTTCCATAATAAAATCTTTAAAAAGAAAGCATTCTAGTGGGTACGATGAAATATCAACAAAGTTAATTAAGGCATGTTCTTGTGAGTTTAGTACAATTCTAAGTTACTTGTGTAAGCAGTCAATTATAACTGGGAATTTCCTGACTGGCTAAAATATGCAGATGTTAAGCCTCTATTCAAGAAAGGGGATAAAGAGATACCATCAAACTACAGACTGATTTCACTTTTGCCAGCATTCTCAAAAATTTTAGAAAAAGTAATGTACAGGCAGCTGCTCAACCATCTGACCACAAATAACATATTATCAAGAACACAGTTTGGATTTCTGAAGGGTTCTGATATCGAGAAGGCTATTTACACCTACAGTGAAAATGTACTTAATTCATTAAATAACAAATTACAAGCAGCAGGTATTTTCTGTGATTTGTCAAAGGCATTTGATTGTGTGAACCACAACATCCTTTTAAGCAAATTAGAATTCTATGGTGTCACGGGCAGTGCTGCAAAATGGTTCAAGTCATACCTCACTAACAGGAAACAAAGGGTGTCAGTGCAAGGGACTAGTGAATTAAGTCATCAGTCATCATCAGAATGGGAAGAAATTACATGTGGTGTCCCACAAGGATCCATCTTAGGGCCATTGCTTTTTCTTGTGTACATTAATGATCTCTCATCAGTTACACTGCCAGAAGCAGAGTTCGTTTTGTTTGCAGATGACACAAGTTTTGCAATAAATAGTATGTCAAGTGTAGTTCTAGAAAGATCTGCTAATGATATTTTCATGGATATTAGTAAATGGTTTAAAGCCAACTCACTGACATTAAACTTCGAAAAGACTCACTGTATGCAATTCAGAACCTGTAAGAGGTTTCCACCCAGCATATGCATAAAATACGAAGAAGAGCAGATAGAAGAGGTTGACAGTCTCAAATTCCTGGGATTACAACTTGATAATAAATTCAGTTGGGAAGAGCACACCACAGAACTGCAGAAGCGCCTTAACAAATCTGTATTTGCAATTCGAGTGTTAGCAGATATAGGTGACATAAAAATGAAAAAGCTTGCATACTTTGCCTACTTTCATTCCATAATGTCATATGATATAATATTTTGGGGTAACTCTTCAAGCCAAACAAAAGTTTTCAGAGTCCAAAAGCATGTAATACGTATTATTTGTGGAGTAAATTCACGGACGTCCTGTAGAAACCTCTTCAAAGAACTGGGTATACTAACTACTGCCTCTCAGTATATTTACTCATTAATGAAATTAGTCCTAAATAATATATCTCTTTTTCCAACAAACAGCTCAGTTCATACATACAATACCAGGAACAAAAATGATCTGCCCAAGGACTTAAAAGCACCTACTTTAGTTCAAAAAGAGGTCCACTACTCAGGAACACACATCTTCAATAATTTGCCAGTAAACATAAAAAATTTAGTTACAAATAAAGATCAGTTTAAAAGGAGCCTGAAAGACTTACTAGTGGCCAACTCCTTCTACTCCATTGACGAATTTTTTAATAGAAACAAATGATGTATTGTATATATTCATACTATTCATATTGTTATTTCAACTTTAAAAAAAAAAAAATTACAAGTTCCACATCCACGAGGATCTCCTCAGCACGGATCTATGGAATGAAAAACTAATCTAATCTAATCTAAGTGATATAAACTCATTTACATTTCTCAGTTTATGAAGAGTTAGAATACTGAATTGTAAAATAACATGCACTGGAAACAGAATGTTGACAGTTGCCGCTGCTGATTTTAAACACTGGCATATGGCTACTGCCCTATTGTGACAATTATGGAAGATGTTTATTTTTTTGTGCATGCAGTAACTTCAGCATTACAAACAATCAAGCAGTCAATAGGTTGGAGCAAAATTATTGAATAACACCAAATATTTCATCCTACACTTTGTTCATTGTGTTACTTAATTTCAGCCTGAAAGGGACATGATGAAAATCCAACGTACAGATTGTTTGCTTATCAAGGAATATGCATTTACAACATAGGTATTACTTTGAAACTTTCTTCATCTGTATTTATTCATCGTTGTATACTCAATTTATAGTAAGCATCATCATTTTGGGATCTTTGCCTGCTATGAAGGTAAAACATATACCTGTACTGTAGTCTGCACACTGCACTGCAGAAGTCCTCAGTTTTGATTACCATCAAGATTAAACATTAGTTACTTTTTTCTCAGAAAACTGATTTACAGAAACGACTTCCTACTAGCTGTAGATTCAATGAATGGTCTACTGAGTTATGATGATGTATAATGATTTTTGTTAAAGAAATTACAGTTAAGACTTACTTTAGCCAGTTCCTAAATAGTGTTACAGTATTCTTATACTGTACTCCATTAAAACCCTCACACTACAACAAACTGGTATTTACACATGAATAAAAGAAAACTAACAACATGAATAATCAAATCACAGTGAAAACTAACAATATGCAACAGAATTAATACCTTCTACAGCATTTCCTTTGATACAAACATACCCAAACTGTGAAATAATGTAATAACTGAGGTCACATGAAAAACTGCTTATGTTAGAACTACAGTCAGGAACACCTACAGGCCTGCATCAGATCACAGCAAACTATCATCACAAACATTATTAAAGTGAAGAAAGTCAACTTTATAGTGCTAACATAGTGAATGTGTGAAATTCACTGACTGCCTTTTCTCATTAGTCACAAAGTACATGACGGAGATCTTTGCATGGACAAACTGCTTCTGACAACAATTCACAATCCTGACTGATTCTTTCATGAAGATACAAGTAGTGATTTTACTGGACAGGCCAAAAACAGCAAGCACTTGACAGGAAGCTATACAATCTTGACATGGTGTGTTTCATAATAGCTGAACCATATAGACACAAAGTGCACTAAACTGCTTGTTTAAGTACTACTTACATACCTATTGCAATTTGTGGAGTGATAATTTCATAGAGAATAACTCAGATACTTAGTTGTGATGATCATAACCAGAAAAAATTACAACATTCACACACCGTCACAAAATGGTACCAAGCACACCATCGGTGATGTGATCACAATTAAACACAATAAAATCTAATTCTTATGTACCCATTAAAATTACCAAAAAAAAAAAAAGACAACAGCCTCAATAACAGCTACAACACTATCATCACAAGATATTTGCAGTCTATTACACTCATCAAATTCAACTCTTGTTAGATTAGAAATGAAGGACCATGTTAATTTACTACTGACACAATTTTTTTCATTTATTCTTGTCTGCAGTTTATAGACGCTTACAAAATAACCTGCAGAATGTCACACACAAAGTTCCACAAAAACACTAGACTCAAGACTGCATTTTATTAAGCAATACACATAGGAACCAGCTAAACCAAAGAACTTGCAGCAAGACAAAGCACTATGCTGTGGACTGTGAGACAAGCAGTAGGCAAGACTGGATAGGTAAAATATGAAAATTATATTTCATAGTTTATTGTATTTCTTTGGTAAATCTTCATTACCATTTTAGCACAACACCTAGATAACTTAAAATAGCTGTTATTGAAGGAATGCATTTGAAAATTTCTTGGAATTTTAAATCTCCCTGTACGTGAAGTGGTTGAAGTAATTATGCTCTAGTGTCCTCATTTAGTTTGAAAAGGTCATTACCATACTTTGAGGTTTGTTCTATGTATAGGATTTATTTAATACTGTGATGTATTGCTCAAGCTGCAAGTGTAGTCTTGTACTGATGCATGTTATAAACTGCAGATTTAGCTTCTTAGCTGTGTGAATACCAAAGATTATACAGCTGCGTGGTATGCAACTTAGTACTGATACTGTTGTAATGGCTGTTGGTAAGCTTCTTCAAAGTTAACTATTGTTTAAACATGTTGAGTTGTCACATAATGTAGTTGTTGAACTTAATTTTTAGTCACTGAAGTATATAATGGTTAAATTCACTAAAAGCAGGAAGATGCTTGCAGCAAAACTGGAGATACTGTGGGAAATTTGCATTTGCAAAACAAGATGCTGAAATAGCAGGTAAGCATTTATATGAATGTCTCAGCTGACATTCAGAAAATTTGTAAATCAGATCAATGTCTAATAAGTTCGCTCTTTGTTATTAATCATAAATACCATTAGAGAGTAAATGCTTTGGGATGTAAGTTTTAGAATTTCAGTGTTAGAATGGACAATTTGCAGATCTTAGCTGTGCTGCTTAAAAGGAAAATGCTGTAGGACAGGTTGATTAAAAGTGCGCAGTCAGTTCTGATTGTGTACCAATACAGTGAGAAAGAATTCTAAGTGCAAAGCAGGCATGACTGACCTTCTTTGGTTGAACCAAAAATATATAATTGGTCATGTGAGCATGGTTTGATTTGTTGTACTGTTGACTTTGCTTCGGACAGAGTAAGTAAAAGTTTGGTATCTTGGTCTTTGCTTGAGCTATATGGGTGAAATGAAATTTGCAACAGCATCGTTTAGAGTAGTATATTGGTTCCTGGTACTGAGGGCTTCGTTGGAGGTATGTAGGTCAGTGAAAATTGTGAAGTTCAGTTTTTGAGCTGTGTGTGGGTTACTGGTATTGTGGTCTTCATCAGAGATGTATAGGTCATGCAGAATTGAAAACACTAACATTTTCATTTTTGTGATATTTTGGTGTTAAATAACAAGGATTTCATGTGCTTTATTTTTTGTGAATATCTGTTTTGCAGTGATGTCATTATGCCAGTGAGTGGAAGAAATCACTGTTCTTTTGAAATTGTGATAGTTTATTTATGTCAAGCCACATTAGAAAAAATGCTTATTGTGAAGGTGCTGTTAGATCTTGATGAAGATGATGTGAATGACATTGATCAAAATGTCATGGATTTTTGACACAGCTACCCGGATGGAGCCCGAGAAGATTTCATCACCAGTATACACCAGGAAAGCCTACATTTACAACTTAATATATGTTCAAATGCAGGAGTTTCTACTCCTATGTACTTCATTTGTGGTTGATTTGTACCTTACTGGTGACAGAGTAGTTTTCTCTACATACAAATTTCATGTTACTAATCAGTACACACTTAATTCTTTTCTAATTTGACATGTAGTGATGATATTGTACTTACATTTGTTCTCTCCAGTACTCCCAAGTTCTATCAAAATATATTCCATAATTTTAAGGGTAGGCCATGGCCAATACCCAGGAAAATTATTTTATATTTTACCATCTATGCCAAATTAATGTGTCTGGTAGTATATTAATGTTATGGTACTGTCAATAGTAGTATCATAGACACCCTTTAAGAAAATGAAATGGTTTTCATTCCAGTGTGAAAACTTACAGTCACAAAATGTTTATTGAAGTGGATGACACTTGTGTATCTTGTGTTAGAGTTACTGTTGCAATGAATGTGATTTTTTAGTGTGACATGTTAAAAACAACTGCAGTAAAATAAATTTGTTTATTGCAGAAGGAGTTATGTCTCTTACATATGTTATATTGTCCCATTTTATATGTGAGTTGTTCACAATCTCTACTGCCATCCCCATCCCCACCCAGAGAAAGTAATTACAGAGTCATTGTATAATGTTACATCATGTGTGTGTGTGTGTGTGTGTGTGTGTGTGTGTATGTGTGTGTGTGTGTGTGTTGCAAGGGCAAGTACATTCTCGAAGTATCCACAAATGTCAAGAACAATTGTACTGGAATGCTCTGTAACTGTATACATACCGTATGTGTCCTGGCCAGAGGCAGTTCACTCCATGCCCTCATACTTGCAAGTGCTGAATAAACCTTTGTTAAGTGAAGTTAGTGTTCGTCATTCATCTAGTCATACCTTCTTTTATGTGACATTATTCTGGTGGAGACGCTAGGTATTGGAACTTGTGATAGCGCACATTATCAGTGACTCTATGGCTCCCATCAGACCACGACAGAGCCGACGTTTACATGGTGAGAAGCCCGAGTTTGAGCCATATTCAACATATCGCAATCTATCACAGACAGAGGAAGGAGATGATATTACGATGACAGCAATTGTGTGCCACCACATGAGACATCCTTCCGGGTTTTCTGGTGATGATGGCCAAAATCCAAACAAGTGTCTGTAGGTGTATGAGCATATAGTCAAATTTAACAAATCAGATGACACTTTGTGCTTGGCTAACGTATTATTCTGCTTGGAGGGCACTGCCAAGGAATGGTATGAGAACAATGAGGAGAAGTTCACAAGCTGGGAAGTATTGCAGGTGGGACTGCACAAGTATTTCAGCGACACACAACAAGAGACGTGCAAGGATGAAGATAAATTAAAGTGTAGGGCACAGAGTCCAGGAGAAACTACAGCATCCTACATTCAAGATGTCTTGGAACTGTGTAAAATAGTGGATCCTAGAATGAAGGAGGAAGATAAGGTTGCACACCTCATGAAGGGTATTGATTAGATTAGATTAGATTAGATTAGATTAATACAAGTTCCATGGATCATGAATACGATATTTCGTAATGATCTGGAACGAGTCGAACTTTCCAATACATGACATAATTAGGTTAATTTAACAACATACTTAAGTTAATATAACAACTT
This sequence comes from Schistocerca nitens, assembly GCF_023898315.1. NCBI lineage: Eukaryota > Metazoa > Arthropoda > Insecta > Orthoptera > Acrididae > Schistocerca > Schistocerca nitens. The sequence continues at coordinate 53,998,738 of NC_064624.1, read as the reverse complement.
AATTTTTTGTGTTTTTTTTGTTTTTTGTTTTTCTTTATTTTTTTATTATAATTTTTTTAATATTTTTTTCCTTAATTTATATCCAAAAATTCCTCTACGGAGTAGAAGGAGTAGTCATTCAGAAATTCTTTTAATTTCTTCTTAAATACTTGTTGGTTATCTGTCAGACTTTTGATACTATTTGGTAAGTGACCAAAGACTTTAGTGCCAGTATAATTCACCCCTTTCTGTGCCAAAGTTAGATTTAATCTTGAATAGTGAAGATCATCCTTTCTCCTAGTATTGTAGTTATGCACACTGCTATTACTTTTGAATTGGGTTTGGTTGTTAATAACAAATTTCATAAGAGAGTATATATACTGAGAAGCTACTGTGAGTATCCCTAGATCCTTAAATAAATGTCTGCAGGATGATCTTGGGATATGTATGAAGCCCTACTTCTAAGGAAGTTTTGACAGCAGACGACTTCATAAAATGGTGCCAGTATATTGAGACAATGCATAAAAAAAATTACATGCAAAAAGTTTGAACAGCTTCCAAACATTGTATCGATGTCCGTGATGGAGGAAGCAACTGGTTTCACAAGTGTTCTTCATCAGATAGTGAGAGAGAAAGTTCAGAAGGCACTTGGATTGCAAGGCGAGCAGAAAACTGAGACACTACAAGAGGTCATAAGGGAGGAAGTGGAACAGACATTGAACCCAATCTGTCATCCTTCATTTCCATTTAAAACAGTGAAAAAGTCAAGACCCAGGCGGAGTTACATTCGTACAATGCCACATGAAGAACCTGTTTGGGCACCAAGGAAGACTGACACCTGGAGGACCCAGGATAACATACCAGTGTGTTTCCACTGTTGACGACCAGAATATGTGGTGCGTTGTTGTTGAGAAAGGCCGCTGATATTTGGCAATGACTGCGACAGACGACAGCAGAAAGATCTTAGCTGATAGCAACTCAGGGACGACAAAGATGAACAAGAAGGGGTGGGTGCAGGATGATGTAGGTCACCATTACCGCAAGCTAGCTGCTGGAGAAGACACTCCCCAACATGTCGATCAAGGTCTCCATCGACGTTTAGAAGCTACAGTCGATCATCTAGCTGCCACAACATGGAAAACTCAAGGGTGCGACCTTCCTTGGAGGTGAGGCCGCCGAAGAGAGAAATCCTCCACTGTCAGTCACTACAAAAATGATAGGAAACTAAGTCAATATCTTCATGGAAGTCTGACCAGAAGAAGCTCTTGTGGCCTCTGGAGCATCATATCAGTCATCATTGACATATGCAGAAAACCGTATTTGTCAGCAACAAAACATCTCTGCTGAAAGTGGCTAATGGGAAATATGTAAAACCTACAGGAAGATGTACCATTCGTGTCGGTGTAAGTGCCCATACACAGCCCTTAGAATTCAACATCTTACAAGTGTGTAGTCATGACGTCATTCTCTAATGGGAGTTTTGAAAGCTTCTCAGGCTATTATAGATTGTGGTCGCTCAAAGATTATGCTAGATGAGATGAGATACTGTGGACACGAAGATGCAAATCTGAGTATGTGGAGACTATGTGTGCTGGATGAAGTGATCATTTCTGCTGTCAGTGCTACAAAGGTAACTGTCACGTGTCATGCCATATATCAACCCATGCATCTTGTAGTGTAATGTAAGAGAAGCATACCACTGATGAATAACTTGCCCATCCCAGCTTCTGTCATCTTGCTTAACAGGGATTCAGAGACTTGTGGATAGTTAACTGTCATTGAGAACTGCAGATCTTTCCGAGATGCATGTGCATAGCAAACACTGAGCCTTTAATTGAAGAACAGCTGAGCATCATAGAAACCTCCCATGCCATTAATAAGATAACTGACAAGGACGTTTACCATCTTCCATGAATTGACGATACACTAGAGTGTCTGAAGGGGCCTACATTTTTCTCAACCATGGACATGTACTCAGGATACTGGCAAATCGAAGTAGATGAGGCTGGTCATGAGAAAACTACATTCACCACCCCTAAGGGCCTGTTGGAGTTTAAGGTAATGCTGTTTGGTTTGTGTAAAGCACCAGCAACTTTTGAATGGATGAAAGATAATCTTCTGTCTCCTGAAATGGACGATGTATCTTTGTTATTTAGATGACATTATAGAGTTCTCAAAGACATTTGATGATAATATAAAAAGACTGAGGGCCGTTCTTAAGTGTCTCGGACAAGGCAGACTGAAACTTAATCCAAGAAAGTGTCTCTTTGGAGCAAAAGATATCAAAATACTTGGACACCTTACGTCAAATGGAGGTGTGCAGGCAGATCCAGAAAAGGTGGGGATCTATAACAGAATGTCTTATTCCTACAAGTATTAGAGGTGTGAGAAGGTTGCTCGGGTTATTTTCTTATTACTGTTGTTTTACCAAAGACTTTTGTATCAAAGCCAGGCCACTCCAAGTGTTCTTAACAATTTGTGCTAAATTTATCTGCGGTGGTGTTCATCAAGATCCTTTCAATGTGATGTGAAAAGCTCTGACGACCTGTACTTGGTCTGTATGATGAGAGGGCACCTACAGAACTTCACACAGATGCCAATGGGTATGGGATCAGTGCTGTTCTGATCCAAATTTCGAATGGAAAAGAGAAGGTTTTAGCCTATGCTTCTAGCATACTTATGAAAGCCAAGAGAAATTACTCAACAGCAGAAGGAGAATGTCTTGCTGTGATCTGGGCATGTGCAAATTTTGACAGTATCTCTATGGAAGGCCATTCACAGTTGTTACAGACCATCATTCACTCTGTTGGTTGACAGTTCTTAAGGATCCAAGATGATGACTCGCCAGGTGGGCCCTACGTCTTCAAGAGCATGACATTACCATTGTGTACAAAAGTGGAAGAAAACTCCAAGTTGCCAACTGTCTCTCAAGAAACCCTCTGCAAGACCATCAAGACTTTGATGAAGATATGACTGTCTCACTGCACTCCAGGATCTCTTTGCTGAGCAGAAGAAGGATGCCAAGATATCTCAAATTATGCTTGCCTTAAATTGGACAGAGAATTTGGAAGGAATATTTAAGGTAGTTAATGGATTGCTTTGCAAGAAAAACTTTGATCCATTTGGAAAGAGGCACACCTGAGGCTGGACATTTAGGATTTATCAAGACATATGATAGAATTCACAAGATATTTTTCTTTCCAGGTTTATTTAGGAATGTCTGTCACTATATTTCACAGTGTTGAGAGTGCCAGAGGAGAGAGGCACTTCCTCAGAAACCATCTGGTCAACTCATACCAATTCCAGCAGCCAAAATGCCTTTCCAGCATGTTGGGATTGACCTCCTCGAACAATTTCGAACTTCTGCTAGGGGCAATAGATGGATTATTGTTTGTACTTATTATCCGACATCCTATGAGCATTACAAAAGCTGTGAAAACAGCCAAAGCATCTGAGGTAGCCAAATTCATGATGCAAGACATTGTATTAAAACATGGTGCCCCTAGGTCATTAATTATGGACAGAGGAAAAGTTTTTCAATTGAATCTTGTGACAGAGGTAAACCGTTGGTGGAAAATTAATCATTACATGATGACTGCCTACCATCCGCAAACTAACGGCCTTACAAAATGCCTTAATAAGAACTTGGCCAACTTTCTATAATTGTTCGTGAGTGTTGAGTAGAGCAACTGGGATCAGGTGCTACCTTCCGTGAAGTTTGCCTACAACACCGCCAAACAAGACACCACAGGATTTATTCCATTTTTCCTGGTGCAGGGGCGTGATGACCACTGTGCTTCCTTTACATCATGATGGTGTGGATGACAATTACATCGGCCAGGTGTTAACCACAGCAGTTTGTCAGTCAGCTCGACTCTGCATGCTGAAGGCTCAAGAAAAGGATTGACAAAGGTATGATGAGAGCCACTGCACTGTTGTCTACCAGCCTGATGACCTCGTCTGGATCTTCACTCCTGATTGGATGGCTGGTCTCTCTGAGAAGTTTCTCAGGCGCTACTTTGCAGCTTACAAGGTAGTAAGACAGTTGTCTGATGTTACTTATGAAGTTGGAGATTTCAACACTAACACACGACGATGAAAGATCAGAGATACAATCCATGTCCTTCTAATGAATTCCTATAAGGATCCTGCAACCCAGGGTAAATTCGAAGCTCCAGCGACAGGCAACAAGCGGAAAGGTAATGAAGAGCATACCGGCAAAAGAAGTTCTAAGAAGATCGCCGCCAGGGTGAGCACCAGTCATCGGGAGTCAGAGTATGCAGGACCAATGACTCATTCCTGGACTAGGACAACGTAACACCATGATGCTGTTTGCTTAAGGAGGGAACAGTGTCACAGAAAAAGCAGAGTAGCACAGTGATGTAGTGATTATGACACTAAACTGTTGCATGGAGGGTTGTGAGTTCACAACTCGCCTGGAATGTACAATTTTAATTTCTATATTCGATTTGAGCACATTCTAGAAGTATCCCAAAATGTCAAGCATTATTGTACTGGAATGTTCTGAAGCTGTAGATATACTGTATGTGTTCTGGCCAGAGGCAGTTCGCTCCGCGCTCTTGTATGTACAAGTGCTGAATAAACTTTCATTAAGTGAAGTTAGTGTTCATCATTCATCTAATAACTCCTTCTTCTATGTGACAATATACTCAATTATTCATAATTTTTTTGCTTACTGCAAACTGTTAGACATCAGCTGTATTAGGTATAGATGTAATACCAAAGAGTGACATATGAAAATTTCTGCCGGACTGCGACGTGAACCTCCATTTTCCTTTTATTTCCAGGATATATTCCATGAAGTTCTGGGTTTGCAGTCAGATGTTACTGAACCAGTCTTTTGACTCCATAACTTCCAGTAATCTGAACATAAATGGGACGATGAAATTCTGAATAGTTATCTCTCCTAGAAACCTGATCAAAGATTCACTGTGTATGTTAAGAATAACATATATTGAGCTAGTTGTAACACATTCATCCAATGATACACAGTTTCTTATTGTCATTTGTTCAGTTCTTTTTCTTTGATTATTTCCACTCATCACCTCTTCTCTCCTTCTAACTTCGGATTGATCAGTCAGTGAGAGTACATAATAGGCTATGAAAATGAACACTAATTTACAACATTTTCTTCTAGATATGTTCATTTTGGTTTAAACTTTTAGATATGACATGATCTTGAAGAAATAAAACAAGCAGAAGTAGCAACAGTTATGACCAATGCTTGATTTGTAAAAAAGAAGGGGTGTAGTACTGTGCTATCAGGGAGTGTTTTTATTTTTTAATGTTTTAAGACATTATTTTACTGTTTTTTCTCATCAGAGGTATCACTGTGCTATACAATCACAAATCAAGTACTGTTTATAACAACAAAAGCAGTTGTTTGGTTTAAAATAGTGTCACCAGTAACTGTACCTGGATTACTTTGTCATCTCACAGTAATAAAAAAGAAAGATTAAAGAAACTTCCTGGCAGATTAAAACTGTGTGCCGGACTGAGACTAGAACTCGGGACCTTTGCCTTTTGCAGGCAAGTGCTCTACCAACTGAGCTACCCAAGCACGACTCACACCCCGTCCTCACAGCTTCACTTCTGCCAGTACCTCATCTCCCACCTTCCAAAGGTATTGATGGCAATGATACAATTAACTCTGAAATACACACTGCCTGAGAAAGCAGAGAAATATGATTATGATTTTTTTTAGAAAAGTTGCTGAACATATCAACAATGCTTTGTATTCAGTAGCTGCAGAAGACTGTCATCATCAAGACTGCTAGGCTAAATTAGAGTCAAACCCCTCCTCTGTTTGAAATGGGGGCCACTCTCTTGGTACCAAGTTTGATGCAGCTTTGCAAGAAGTATGCAATTTTCTAGATTCTTCAGTGAAATCCCAATTTCACTGTATGATTTATTGCAGAAAGTCACTGAATGACTCCCAGATTGAGGTACAGTGACTATAAAATGCTTAGAATAGAAACTGACTGAACATTACAGTTATGGATTCATTCCATAAATATTCTATGGTCCATCTCCCAAAGCCTAGTCTTGTTAAGGTGAACTGATACTATATCTTCATGACCTGGACTCAGGATCAAGACAACTTATGCACATTCCTTCAGAACCTCAACACACTTTCTTCTCTTTCACCTGGTCCTCCTCTACACAATGGGCCGTCCCCTGTAAGTTGACCTCCACCTCTGTGATGGCCTCATCCACACCTCAGTCAACTTCAAACTCACTAACCACCAACATTACCTGCATTTCAACAGCTGCCATCCCTTCCATACAAAAAAATCCCCCCACATACAATTTATCCACCAGTGGATGACTTATCTGCTCTGAGGAGAATTCCCTTGCCATACCTATATGCTGAAGGGCACACAAAGGACTTTGCAGACAGCAACATTCCACCAATCTAGTGCACAAAAAAATTTCCTATGCCATATCCTAGCCCCCCCCCCCCCCCCAATCCTCCCACCATTCCCAAGAATCAGTTAAAAGGAGCGCCCCCTCTTCACCCATTGTCACTTTGGACTGGAACAAGTGAACCATATTGTTCATCAGGGCTTTATCTCTCTTCTCCTGCCCTGAAAGAGGGACATCCTACCCAAGGTACTTCACACCCCTCCTAAAGTGGAGTTTCATTGCCCACCCAACCTACACATCATCCTAGTGTATCTTTATGGCAATCCAACTTTCAACAGCTTGCCACAGATATCATATACATGTGGCAGACCAAAGTACAAGATCTGCCTACCCTAGCTGTGTCAGTGGCTTAGTCTAACCCATCTGAGGCTGGGCCACCTGTAAAATCAGCTGTCATTACCAGCTCTGGTGTAAACACTGCACAGATTTCAGTATTGTATGACTACTAACCAGCTGTCCACCACGATGAATGGCCACCCCCAAACTGTGGCCAAAATCAAATTAAACCGTACTTGTGGCACAACATGATACTGAACAAAAAATGCTTGATTCCTATGACTGATTCACAACCTGGGTAATATAGATCCTCCCGTTATAACAATACCTCCACTAAGAGTTAATTAGTTCAAAAAATATCACATTACGCACTCAAAGTATGATCTTTTTATTGCACAAGTAAAAGGTCTTTAATGTGGCAGGTATTACTACATAAATTGATTACAGTCACTGAAGAAAATTAACAATAATATCACTTATCTTGTATTTTCAATCCAACAACGATCTTGCTCTGGCTTTGACTCATAATTAAAAATGTTGTCTAGGTAGCATGACTATCGCTGTTGGTGTGAAAGGCACCCGGATGTTAATTATGCCGACTTGAAGAACTTATGAAGACAATCTTTCATGATTAATTTGATGATTTATGTTTTTTTATTGCAATGTGCTTCATACTTTTTAAATAATGGTCACTTGAAAATAATTCTTGACACTCACTTTTCACAAAAAATCACATTTATTAAACTTTTTATACTTTCACATGTTCAAAACATTACTTCATCATACAATTTTGAAGCCATTACTGCTCTTAATAAAACTCACAACATTTTTCATTGTCCACAACTCAGACTCATCTTTTCATTTCCAACACAAAATCAAGACTGTTCATATTCAACACAAAAACTTTACTCTGTAAGCTTCTGCACCAAAAGTCACAAACCAGCATCAAAGATAACAATAAGTACAAAGATATTCACACTAGATATTGTATTGATTTCAACATCTCAAATTATTGACGTACATACATATAAAAATGAAACCAAATTTGAATAGAGTGAAAAATATGAGACATTACATAGAAAAGTATTCTTTAATCTATGGTATAGAAAAATAGGGTTGGCAGGTGGTAATGGTTTCACAAATAAAGAACCATTACCCCCTCCAACAATAACTATTCTGAACCACACAGATGAGAGTTATCCTTACAACACATTATCTGTTTCTGAAATCATCTCTGGCTCAACCTACAGTAACCTGCTGTCCCCACACCCTAAACCCAACAATTGCTGCCCCTCTGCTCTGTCACCCCACCCAAGTTAAGTCACTTTCAGCATGTTCCCCTTCCCACCTGCCACTACGGTTTGTGCCAGCCCATATACCTGCTACCCTCCCTCCAACATTCCTAGCCAGCAAACTGGCCATCCCCGTCCAAACTGCTAGCTACCCATTACCAGCCCATCCACCTGCCTCCCACCTCCCACCTCCCTCTCCCTCCACCTGCCCCACTTGACACTGCCCCACCACAATCAGCCCAGCTGCCACAAAATCAAAATCAAAGTAGCAGTGACACTGTGACCCTAGGTGGGAGCAGAGGGGTGGCGGGGGGAGGGGTGGGGGGTGGGGGGAAGGTTTTTTTGCTTTTTTTTTATTCATCAAAGGATAAATCATAAAGCTAGAAAGTTTTCTTTCTTTTGTTTGTGCCTATTGACAACTCAATACTTCTGCTTTCCAGAGAGAGGTCTCGTATAATCCTAGAGATTTTATCTTGGTTAAAGCATGGATATGAATTTCTTTGAGCAGAATTTCACTAGAAATATTTTTTTCCATAATAGATGTCTTTGAAAGATGAACTGTTTGTCATAAAAACAGAAAAATAAAGTTAAAAAATTTTAATTGAGGGTCAGGGTAGGCAGACGCTAACCCACCAGTGAACAGAACATTTCTTTTTCCCACTACTACATCTTGTATGAATATTTTCCTAAAGTTTCAAAAGCTTATAAATTATTTCCCCCATTTTTCTTAATTTTCCTGGGGTAAAGACAGCAACGTACAGGTTGTCAATTGATTCACTGATATTCTTAACTGTTTAAAAAAAAGACAATGTTATCTCAAAGAAGTAACACATAAATAGCTAACAACTATATTCCCTGAGTAACACACATTTAGAACCATGGGTATGGCATGTCATTAATGACATGGTTTAACACTGTATCTTATTTTTATTAATATTAGCAGATGCAAATCGGTCCACTGCTATCCAAGTCCCCCAAAATTCAAGGTAAGGACATTATAATTCTTTTCTGTCCCTGTCTCCTCCATCAGGGGGAAGGAGCAAGCTGTTTGAGGGCATGCTAACTGCCCTTTCCAGCAATGGGTTTAAAAAAAGTATTTTTTTGCATATATATATATCCCTTTTCTTGCAAAAAGTGGGTAATTTGTTAAGTCCAATCTTACCATTTTAAGTTATTTCTTTAGATTGCTGTTACAAATTGTACTCAGATGTAATACATGTAGCTAAAAAAACAGACAATAACATTGAATATATACATGGTACATGTATAACTAATGAAAATATAAGAAAATGGCAAGTACGTAATGTAATGCCTTGGGGTTTTTTCTCAGGTTCCAGCCTTAGCTGGGACTAATCTTTTCCTTCCTAGTATGGTAGCAAAAATGGTCTGCCATGGTGTCTCACAAATGACTCAATCTTCTGTGTATTTATCTTCTTCAAAGATGCTAATATTATGATTCAGTTCTTTCTGTTGTTACAGCCACCTTTTGTAGTGGATTACTTCATCAGTTATCGCTGTTTGGTCAATCTTCGCTGTTTGTGTTGATATGACTCTATCCTCTCAAGCAGCATCCCTCATTCATGTTGTGCAGTTTCCCAACATTATCTTTTTGGCTTTCATCTCAGGGTGATCATTGTGGATGTCCACCTTGGGTGTCAGCATCTCTCATGTTGTTGAGAGTGATCTTTAATTTGGAAGGTTGTTGTGACACCCATTTGTGGACTGACCTGCATCAATCATCACTGTGCTGGGAGTTGCCAGGGGTAGGCTGCTCAGTAGGTGGTAGGCCTCCTTCAGCAGCAGACAGGCTGCTTCCAACTCAACTGATCATATGCTCCTCACAACGAAACAATGTAGCATTCCCAATTAAGTACGTCAGTGAGTGTGACAATTCTCATTGTAAATGGGCTGAATCCATGCTCATGTAAAGTAACTTCATTAACAAACTAGAAATATGTAGTTTAAAGATGCATCTTATTTTAACTATTGTTTGACAGAACTTTATATAATGAACACAAGACTGTTCCCACACAAAAATGTTGGAAGTAACATAGTTCACAGAAGTTACCACATCCAGTTCAACTATTGTGTATTGTCTCAACACCTGTCAGACTAAGCCCAAATATTGATGTTGATTGGCTAATGTTTGAGACATTATATGGTAATCCAGCCACTTTGGACTGCTGCTTGTTTTTACAAGGACTGAATTCACAATTTGTAATTGTGAATTTGACTACGAGAGCTGTCTGGAATAATGAGTTCATACTGAGAATGTGCATGCATGCATGAGGAATGTGCAGAAAGCCAACTAGCAGGCATCATTAAATGCTTCAAGGGTGACTATGGATTTTTGTCTTATACGAGATTACATGGGCAGGAAGAGTACATATGGCAGTGCTAAAAAAATGACTGTATTATTATGTGTGCATTTAAAGTAGTTTTATTTTTCCTGTCAACAGGTTAAACACAGTTCTTGGTACATTTATTGAGTTTCATACTTTGTGGCCATTATTGTGATGCAGTTTTAAACTCATATTTTGATGTGTATATAAAGATTTTTCTCTGCATTAACGCCCTATTCTCTGAAGAATTGCTTCTATTCTATATTAAAGCCATAAACATACTAATCATCAATGGTTAATGCAGTGACTGTTCTTGTTAGCTAATAACAGTACTCTCTGCAATTTGTACAGTATTGATAAAATATCTACATGCTGTACTGCAATCTTTATAATTTCTGTTTTACAGATTTATTATTCAGTTGTGGCAAAGGAAATGCACTGAGAGTAAAGATGAGCTAAATGTGTAATTGTAATTGTATTAAACATTACAGTATTGATTGAGATTTTACTACACTAGCATTCATTGTCTAATGTTCCAGGTTAAACTTGGTTGGCAGGGACCAAGGGCATAAGGTTTACTGTGTTAGTAACACCATTGACAAAGCACTGCCAAAGTATGTGAATTTCACCTTCAGAGATTATGCCGTAAAGCTTTCTTCCTGTGTTGAAATATGCATCTAATACTCTTTATTCAATGGAAAGCAATTTCTAAATTGACATTTTTTAGTCAATGATTTTCTAACAAGAAAATAAAAAATATCACAAACATACAAATCTGCTAGAAGTGATAATATTGTACAGAAAACTTAAGTTTTAGGAGCCCATAATGATAAACAAATATTTTGCATCTATTGTTTTTCGTGTAAACATGATGAAGTCTGCAAGTTGTGCAATACACCAAGAAACATGTAGACGGCAGTTGCACCCTAGTTTCCTTTGGTCAGAACACAATTAAAGACAATCACCACATTAACAATTAATGCAACTGCTGATAATGGACTAAGCACACTGCTCAGCAGATTACTACAGACTAAGGTGCTCACTCCTTTGGAACAAAAAAGATAGACACAACTGGGCCTGAGAACAAGACTGATTCTGTGTGGAGGCCAAGTTATTTTAGGCTACATGCAACATATTGATTTGTAGAGTAGCATGATATCTACATTCATTCCATATTTAGTGCACTTTTTGTTATAAAAACGAACTGCAAGGTAAATTCAGAAAGCACATACAGGATAATGAAGTACCTCATGAGCGCATGAAAAAAATACAGTGGGGGAATGGCACACTGTCTTTTAACCACATACAATAAATATTTCTAGTTTGTTTCATGATAAATAGTTGAGAACATCTAATTGGGACTATTATGTGACTTCAGTACTTTATACAGTGACTGAAAGTTAAGTATTATATTACTTCATCATCTTTTCATATTTACTGTTACTACTACAAATGCACAGACAAATCTATGAAAAAGGAAACAATTATATTTCTTTAATAGGACACTATTAGAAATGTTCAATTATATTAGTAATAAATTGCAATAAACAAATATACAGAATTTGGATGAACACAAAGAAGTCATTGTATGAGAGTCTGCTTGAACAAGAAAGGAACAATGTTTTCTTTTTATGCCTGGTTCTGAGCAAATCACTTTGCTGGGAGAATCTGGATTCTGAGCAACCAAGAAGCTAGCTGCTGTTGTACAATGAAGCACCAAAGAAATTGTTATAGGCATACATATTCAAATAAAGAGATATGCAAACAGGCAAATACATATGTCAACAAGTGTCCGGTTCCACTGCTAGATTGGTTATTGCTTCTATAATGGCAGGTTATAAAATTTTAAATGAGTCTGAACATAGTGTTATGGTCAGTGCATGAGGGATGGGTCAAAATATCTTTGAGGTATCGATGAAATGGGGATTTTCCCATACGACCATTTCACGAGTGTACTGTGAGTATCAGGAATAAGGTAAAACGTGAAATCTCCAACATCACTGTGGCTCGAAAAAGGTCCTGCAAGAATGGGGCCAACAATGACTGAAGAGAATTGTTCAACATGATAGAAGTGCAACCCTTCCACAAATTGCTGCAGATTTCAATACTGGGACATCAACAAGTGTCAGAGTGCAAACTGTTCAATGAAACATCATCGATATGGGCTTTTGGATGTCAAGGTCGACTCTTGTACCCTAGATGACTGTACAACACAAAGCTTGAGGCCTCGCCTTGTCCTGTCAGCATCGACATTGCACTGTTGATGACTGGAAACATGATACCTGGTCGGACGAGTCTCATTTCAAATTGTACTGAATGGACGGAAATGTACAGGTATGGAAAACTTTGGACCCTACATGTCAGCAGGGGTATGTCAAAGCTAGTGGAGGCTCTGTAATGGTGTGGAGCACGTGCAGTTGGAGTGATATGGAACCTCTGATACATATAGATTTGACTCTGATAGGTGACACGTATGTAAGTATCCTGTGTGATCACTTTCATCCAGTCATGTCCATTGTGCATTTCGACAGACTTGGGCAATTCCAGCTGGACAATGCATCTCCCCATACGTCCAGAATTGCTATGGAGTGGCTCCAGGAACATTCTTCTGAGTTTAAGCACCCGCTGGCCACCCAACTCTCCTGAGATGTAGAGTATTGAGCATATCTGGGATGCCTTGCAATGTGCTGTTCAGAAGAGTAGCGATGACTCATGATTATTCTTATATATAAATGTCAGATTGTTAAAAAATAAAATAGGTAATTGTAGTAATGCATTAGGTGTAAACAAGAAGACTATATAGTGTCAATAAACACTGGCTCAGTGAAGATAAGCTACAACTGTATGTATCATAGGGGATGGGGCCTCTGATACATGTCAGTCCTGGCATACTGTGGCAGTGATGATTAACTTACAGGGTAATTATCATTAAAGTTCAGAAGTAGACACATTTTACATTGCAAATTTTGACTCTGTGCTTGTTAGATTTCGTCTAGACTGCTATACTTCTGTTACTCCAATTTTTATGCACAAGGTGCCTTACTTAATTAACTGATTGAGCCATTAGTTATGAACTTTGCATAATCTACCATGATGTTCGATATTGCACTTGTACCTATAAACAGGTTGCACAGTCCTTGTAGAAAATTGACTTATTTTTTGCAAAACAGTCCAAGGACAGGATATACAGGGTGATTATAATTAAAGTTAAACTTTCAAACTGCTGTAGAAATAACACCACTGCTGAGGATGATGTCAAATTGCAACATAATATTATTGGAGAAGGGAGAAATTTTATGGCAGAAGAAAAACAAATAGTTACAAAATGTAGCAATAGATGGTGCTGTAAGCATCATAATTTAATAGTTGTCGACTGGTTTTTAACTATCCCGAGGCCAAAAACTGCACAAAAAGCATCACTCACATCGGTTTTTAATTGTCCTGAGGCCAAACACCGCATGAAAAGCATCAATCACATTGATTTTTAACTATCCTGAGGTCAAAAACCAAATCAAATCAGATTATAAATTTCTTTGTGACTTGCGCAAAACATGTTCTATATGCAGTCCACTGTTTTCTGCAAGAAGCTGAAATCGAGAAACAGCATGTTCCACAACTGATGAAAGTTTTCTGGGGTCACATTCAGAATGTGTTGCACAATGCATGTCTTCAATGCAGCTATGTTTGCAATTGGAACACTGGAGACAACGTCTTTCAGATAGCCCCACAGCCATGTCACATGGATTAAGATCAGGTGATCAGGAAAATGGCGGCTGATAATTCTAGCATTTCCAAAATGAAGCTTCAGCAGCTGCTTAACTGGATTTGCAATGTGTGGAGGTATGCCATCTTGAATAAAAAACACCCCATTCATGCTGTGAAGAGCTGGAATGATGCGGCTGCACAAAATACACTAACAGCGCTTACCAGTGACGGTACAGGTAACAGGACCGGAAGTACGTGTCTCTTCAAAAAGATGTGGCCCTATGATAAATAATGTTGTAAACCCACACTACACAGTGATCTTTTCAAGATGAAGTAGTAACAATTTCCATTGCCCATATTCGACAATTCTGTGTATGGAAATATCATGCCAGATGGAAGTGGGTTTCATCTATCCACAAAATCTTCCATGGCCAATCATTGTACACTTCCATGTGAGCAAGAAATTCTAAGGCAAAGGTCTCTTTCCCTGGCAGGTCAACAGGAAGCAATTCGTGCACATGGGTAATTTTGAATAGATAGCAAAGATGGATGTATCACAGGATTTTACACACCATGCTCACGGGTATGTCCAATGTTCAGGCAATTCTCCATGCACTACATGTTTGCACACAACTCATCTCCCCCAGCACTACTATAGCCACTCCTTCCACTGACATTGAATCAATTTGTTTCCTCCCTCTACCAGGTTGCACATCAAAAGAACCCATCTTTTCGAATTTCTGAATCATTTTCTCCAGACCCACAGCAGTCATCAGACCGATGCCTTTTTTCAAACCCTTCGGTGTCAGGAACTTCTGCAGAGCAACATGTGCACAGTCATCATTCTTGTAATACAGCTTTTCAAGCAGAGCACAATCCTGCATTGAGACAGTCATGGTGAATGTCACACACACAACTGGAGGAAGAGCTGTGTACCTGGTTGTATATACCAACTTCAGTGGGTCGTGCATATGACAGGTGTTTTCATTTATGTATTCTGACAAGTATTGAGCCACCTATTGATTAATTTTCACACTCTTTTTTTTCTTCTGCCATACATTTTCCCTCCTCTCCGACAATATTCTGTTGCAATTTGACATCACTCTATCCAGTGGTGTTATTTCTACAGCGTTTTGAAAATTTAATTTTAACTATGATTATCCTGTATGTTCTTGGAGACATAAATACTGATTGAAGGCTAAGGCAACCACACAATTTAGTTTTCTTAAAACACTAAGATTGGATGACATGTATTGCATTAATGATAGCTCATAACAATTTTTCTGTCATCATCAGTGTTCATTAATGATACTTCAGAGAACAGAAGGGTTATAACTACCTCTCATCATGTCCTAAAATGAAAATTAATCCTCCCCTCCCCCTCCCCCTCGCACCCTCCACCCCCCCCCCCCCCCACCACCACCACCCCCGTCCCCTGTCCCACAGAGGTATTACCCTGCCTACCCAACTTACACAATGTCCTGGTATGCCCCTATTCCACCCCTGCTCCGAACCAGTTGCCCCACGGCACTTATCCTCTAATAGATGCAAAACCTGACCCATACTACAATGTGCTCCAGTCCTGTCCCAGGCATCTCCCATCCCATCAAAGGCAGGGACTCCCTTCCACATGATCATTACTACTAACAAGTAACTACTAACTAACTACTAACTGTTTCCACATGAATGCCCACCACCAAACTGGCCAAGAGACAGTGGGATCACTCAGTTGTTCAGCATGCCACCAAACATGATATGCTTGAATTCAATGACTTCTTCACTGACTGGATTCTTTCCACCCACACCACCCCCTCACCTCAACCTTCCCTATCCCCTTCCCTGCTCACACTCCAGCCCTAAACAACCTTCTACTCCAACAATGCACTCCAAAATCCTTTTCCCTTCTCTACTTTAGTTCCCCCGCAGCCCCAGCATAGCCTCTCAATGCCGCAACTAGCCACTCACTATCCTGCCTCTACTATTTCCCATCTTGCTCCGACAGGCAGCACTAGCATCTACTGCCAACGCCAAACAATTTTTGTCTCCTCTATATGTGTACATAAAATGTACATACTTTATTTTTCATTCTAAGTGACAATCACTCATAATGATATCTGAAACTGTAATGTCACTTAATGTATAGTTTACTGCAATAGATGGGCAACTGATGCCATTTGTAGGGCTGTAAGATTCATTGTTCGGATTCTGCTATCTCTCAATTCTAAAATCACAGTTCTTTTATTTCGAACTATGCCATATAGTACTGAAAAGTTCATAATCTATATATCTGTAACTTATTACTTTCCTTAAAACAAATTTCAGTTACTGCTCTTAATATATTTTGGCAGGCCATTGTACCACTTGTGTCTATTCATAAATTTTTGTTTGTCTGAAGGAATGGTATTGTGATCATGTATCTTATTACAGATATTTCATTAATCTTAATGGTACACAGAAAATAAAAAGTAACTGTGAAAGTAAATATCTTTCTTTATGTTTTCTTGTATCATGTCCTGGCATGAGGTCCTTCCTACACAAGATTATACCTCCTTAACCCAGAATTCTTTCTCGTAGCTCTTTGTATTAGGTACATATCATGTTATATTTATGCTGGGTAGTACCTTTATGGATGTAGATCTGGCACAAGTGTTACTGCTCTCTTTTACAACAATAGTGTTCTGTTACTGTGTGTACTAACCCAAAAAAGTACTATTATTAGAACATGCTACCACTTTGTCAAAAGGAGGGAATTATATTTAACCCAAGAACTCTGATGTTTATCTCTGAACTAATTAAACATTTGGTGATTAATACGAACTGAGTTAAATTTTTTTCCGCCGTCAAAGATAATTTTATTCCAGAGAGTTACGTACATGCAGTGGGTGGTTTCCTGCACTTTTTTATTTCTTCTATTTGGCCTTCAGCACTACAACACTACTTAGCCAAGGTTTCCTGTACTCGCAATGTGTTTATTTTTTATGCATTCATCACTTCAACAAACTCACTGATTAGTATGTAGAATACTCCATAATTTCATTGTAAGATGTATATAGGTGTTTAGCACCCACTCATAATTTTAATTTGCATGATGAACTTCAAATTGAGTGAACAGTGATTCCTACAGGCACATCTTGTATATGAAGAACAGAAACCTTTACAAAATTGACTTATTCCTCATATGATTTGTCCACTTCATAAAATAGAGACAAACTCTTGAAGTGTCAGTGAGCACAGTGAATAGTATTGCTTTAGTATTGCACTTTTGGGCACCCTGTTTTTCCAGTTGGAAAGAAAGTTGGTTACAAAATGCTTTTTTTAAATGTGCACTGCTCTCATACTTAGTTATATGGTTAGCCACATTTTATGTTAACTGCATCATTAGGAAGCTTTTCTTCATAATTATGGAGTCCATAGTTCCTTAGAGAAAAGCTAAACACACTATGTAACATTACTGGCTTGCTGGTTATTCTTTGGAATGCCCCTGGCCTGGTTATATTACTGTTTATTCTTTAGTAATGCTAAACTTTTGAAGTTTCATTCTCTGGAACTGATTGGAGATTAATCCAATATTTCAATGATGGACATCACACCATTGATTAAAACTTGTGATTACTTCATATTTCTTTGTGCCAAAACACACAATGATTAAGATTAGCTTCTGCTAGGAATTATTTTTATAGTTCATATAAACCAAGGCAGCTACTACACAGGACTCTAAACAGTGGCAGCTTGATTCCTTGGTGAAGTCATCATTCAAGTCTACAAAAAAGTAAATCTTCAGGAAATAGCATTTGAAAGAACTCAGTCACTGAAGCTTTACTTACCCCTTAACATAGAAAAGTTACATGGACGACTATAGTCAGATTTTCCAAACAACTTCATGAAATAATTACGCTAAGTGACTGCAAAAGTAAGATCTGTTTGGATTAGTGACTTTGACATTGAAATGTGGAATGGATGAGTGCTCTCTATGAACTTTTACATTGAGATATTAAGATGAAAATAGCTAATCATGACTCTGGCATGGAGAAGTTATTGTAATGATTACTTTGATTTAAATTCCTATTACTGTATAAAGAGAATAACGTCGAAATTAGTGGCAATGGCATTATGGGGATGCAAGTAATAATTTGGTTTATCTATGTGATTGATGTTTGGAAATAAATAAAGTTGGGTGGATTACTTTATTCATACCATGCACACAGCCACGGGGATTTACCAAGCCTGTTGCAAATTTCACAGGACAGTAATTCTCTTCATTTCTTAACTGCAATTACTCTCATAACCATAGCTATTTTATAGTTCAGAAGAATTTGAGCAAGAAAATTATAACTACAGTTATGATGTTACAAACTTACTTAAAGGGAAAAATAATAATATTATTTTCTGGGTAGTGTAAACTTTAATTATGAATAAATAGTAAAATGTTTACTGAAAGAGTGAAATGAGGGCTTTCAAATAATTTATGTAATTCTGGAAATAAACACCTGTTACTTCATGATATGTCTCTGAGTATATTGCTTCTGAGTACAGTGAATTACAGATTTCCCTTAAATGAACATGTACAGTACAAAATTAACTTTACCATCGGCATTAGAAGAACTCAAATAAACTGATAAATATAGAATTTACTGTAACATCACCTAAATAAAGAATTTTAGTGCTTTATGTAAATGTGGTACATCTACTACCAGCATGATATAAAAAAGAAATACAAAAGTTATCTGAGGAGTAGAGTTAAAGCAAATGGAGTTATTCCAACTTGCTAAGTTTCAAGTTCCTCATCTGTACAGTAGAAGCATGTCTTCTGCCCCACCTTAAAAAAGCAAGCCTACAGCTCGAATCCAATGTGGTGCATTTAAATCAGTGTTTATGAAGTTACTGTTTATTCCTTTAGCACTGCAGATAAGCTAGCTGGATTATGAATAACTACTATGTTTAGGGAAATCTTTGACCCAGCATACAGCTGCAAGTTTCTGACGGGAACACAGTATTTAAAAAATAAAACGCTGTAAAATAATAATGGAGCACTTGTGCACATAGTGCACAGATCTACAATTGCAAACTTAGTGATGGGAAAAAAGTAAGTAAATTATTCATTAATACATAAGTAATTGCCATATTTGTTGACACATTTATTCCACTGTAAAGCAAGGTGGTCAATGTCTTTGTGGAAAAACTTTTGACATTGTCTCTGGAAACAAATGTACCCAGGCACACACCACGTTATCTAAAGCAAAAGGACAGCCATGAATGTCTTTCTTCAGGGCTCTAAAAATATGGTAATCAAGTGGACAGAGTTTGGGGATTTATGGAGAACACCTCGGCAGGCATTTTGTTGGCAGGTTGCTTCAACTATGCTGCATAATTTTGTCTGGGGATGATAATGATGATCTTTGGTTTGTGGGGCAGTCAACTCCAGGGTCAGCATCACCTGTACAATGTCCCAATCTTTACACAGTCCAATTTTAGCCACGTTCTCAAATGATGATAATGATGGAGACACCACAAACATGCAGTCCCCAGACAGAGAAAATCTTCAACTGGGCTGGGAATCGAACCCAGGACCCTATGATCCAGAGGCAGCAACACTAGCCACTAGACCACGAGCTGTGGATTTTATCCTGGGGAGCCTTCAGACAACCACCATACAGTCCTGATATCCCATCATGGGATATCCATATTTTTCGAGCCCTGAAGAAAGAAATTCTTAGCCATATGTTTGTTCACACCAGGAGGTGCACACATGGGCACAATTGTGGTTCCTTAGGTAACTGGAAACATTTTTCCATGAAGGCATCGGCCATCTTCTCTCACAGTGGCAGGAATACATTCATAATTATGGTGGTTACTTCTCAAATAATAAAAAGTGTACTTACTTTTCACCCATCAGACCTGTTTTCATTTGACTGCCCCTTATACATCGAGCTTTCATCTCGGTGTAACTGAATATATTACAACAAAAGATGAATGTGACAGGGTTAAGATCCACTGCAGAGCCAATTACAAAATATTCTGAATTTATTCATCACTTTCAAATTATTTTTTAATTCTGCTGCACTGGCTCAATGATAAATCTATAGTGCAGATCCACGATTAGGTTGGTATTTCTTAATTAAAAAATACTAAGATTTTCCCATATGAGCAGTGCAAACCTTCCCCTCTGCCTCAACCCCCCTCCCTTCCCTGCCACACACCACCAACACACAAAAATTCATGAGAGCAATTTCTTTGTAAGTTTCTTTGGGTGGCGGTGGGGAATAAAGATGTAACTGACAAAAGACATATAAAACTGGAAATTGTAACAAATCCATACTGGAAATACTGAGTCACACACACACATGCACACACACACACACACACACACACACACATACACGCACACACACACACACACACACACACACACACATTATTAACACAACTCTCACAAGCACGTACCTGACCACAGGCCAGACTGCAAGCAGCAGTGCACGATGCTCAGTCTTGCCTTGACAGCCAAAGACTAGCCACTTGTGCATTCATTGAATTTGTGTGTGTGTGTGTGTGTGTGTGTGTGTGTGTGTGTGTGTGTGTGTGTGTGTGCTGTCGAAATCTTTGTGTGGCAGTCTTTATGTTGTGCCTATCTGTGAATCAGCTCCTCCACTATATGGTGAGTAGCAACTATCCTTTTCATAACACTGTCAAACATTAATCTTCCTTTTTTATAGCTGTGAGATGACCAAACAGGTAGAGATACTAGTGCCACTATTCCAAAGCGAACAACTGCTTTTGTTGTTATAACCAGTGTTTGATTTGTAATGGTACCTCTGATTAAAAAACGCATTAAAATAATGTTTTAAGACATTAATAAAAAAGAAAAAAACACTTCTTGGTAGGTCAGACTACTGGCATGTGTCTTTTTACAAATGAAGCACTGGTCACAACTGTTGCTACTTCTGCTTATTCTATTTCTTCAAGATCATGTCACATCCAAAACGTCAAACCAAACTGAACATATCTAGAAGAAACTGGCCAATCTGAAGTTAAAAACAGAAAAGAAATGACCTGTGGAAAAATCAAGGAAAAAGAACGGAACATGTCACAAGTATGAAGCTATGTGACATTGACAATGTGTTACAATTGCCTCATTACAAATTATTCTAAACATATACACCATGAATAGTTTGGACAAGAAGAGAATAGAAGCTTTCGAAATGTGGTGCTACAGAAGAATGC
Organism: Schistocerca nitens; assembly: GCF_023898315.1. Taxonomy (NCBI): domain Eukaryota; kingdom Metazoa; phylum Arthropoda; class Insecta; order Orthoptera; family Acrididae; genus Schistocerca; species Schistocerca nitens. The sequence continues at coordinate 53,977,479 of NC_064624.1, read as the reverse complement.
TGAAGATTAGATGGGTAGATCACATAACTAATCAGGAGGTACTGAATACGATTGAGGAGAAGAGAAGTTTGTGGCACAACTTGACTAGAAGAAGGGATCGGTTGGTAGGACATGTTCTGAGGCATCAAGGGATCACCAATTTAGTATTGGAGGGCAGCGTGGAGGGTAAAAATCATAGAGGGAGACCAAGAGATGAATAAACTAAGCAGATTCAGAAGGAATGTAGGTTGCAGTAGGTACTGGGAGATGAAGAAGCTTGCACAGGATAGAGTAGCATGGAGAGCTGCATCAAACCAGTCTCAGGACTGAAGACCACAACAACAACAACAACAACAACATGAATCTTTGAGGAAGTTCCTAGGACAGATAAATATTCATAATATCTTCTTCATATTCACTTTTGCATTGCTGGAAGCTATGCAGTCAAAAGACTTGTTCAGTAACATCTGAATGCAAACCGAAACCTCATAAAACATTTCCTCACAGCAAGAAAGACATGCAGATTCAAATTTCAGTCTGGCAGAAAGTTTCACATGTCGCTAACAGGTACTACATCTATACCTGATACAGCTGATGTCTAACAGTTTGCAGTAAGCAAATAAATTTTGAATAATTGAATAAATTATAACAAAACATTGAACATGCCATGCAGAGCCAAGCAAGTCAGTATAAAAATAAAAAAATAAATAAAAAATTATCCTTTGACTTATAATCATTAGTGGATGACCCAATAAACTCTCTTCTCAAAAGTGCACGTACTCTCCCACCCCTTCCAACACACTCAAATATAACATTGTGCAATGATTCTGTAATTACTTTCTCTGAGTGGGGATGGAAGCATGGATTGTGAACAATACACATATAAAATGGGACAATATAATATATCTAAGAGACATAACTCATTTTGCAATGAGCGAATTTATTTTACTGCAGTTGTTTTCATCACATTCATTACAACAGTAACACCAACACACGAGATACAAGTGTCATCCATTTCAATAAACATTTTATGACAGTAGGTTTTCACAGTGGAATGTAAACCATTTAATTTTCTCTGACTTTATCTAGAATACTACTATTGGCAGTGCCACAGTATTAATATACAGGGTGGCACACGACAAGTCACCTGATTAGTAATGAATAACACATCTGTTGTTGACAAGATTTGTAATTTATTGATGTAAAAGTAAAGAATACAGCTTGGAAATACAACCTACTGAATCATATGTTCAATATAACTGCCATTATGGTTTTCTTCAAGTCACTCATATGCATTTGCATGACACAAATCTTCCAGAATGGTGCAGCATAACTCCACAATGATGGCCCTAAGTCACACTGCATTTTTCTGTTTTCTGTGGTACACCTTATTTTTATGGAACCTCAAAAAGAAGATGTCACATGGGTTAATGTTTGGGCTGTAGGGTGGTCACATTCCTCCTCTTGCTTAACATTCTGGAAATCTGTTTGACAACACACTAAAGCCAAGTCTTTCATATAGAAAATCAAGCACAACATTGGCAGTATGGGGGTATGCTCCATCCTGCATGCATCATTGTCCTGCAATGGAAGACATGGGACCATGAGTTGAGGAAAGAAGTGGTTTCGCAGTATGTGTAAATAGTGTTCACCAGTTACTGTAGCATCGAAGAAGAACGGACTGATGATTCCGTGGCTTGACATCACAACCCACATGCACACTTTCTCCCTGTAGGTGCCTTTTCACATGCCCAGAATCAAATGTTCTGTTTGTTCACAACACTGTTTATGTAAAAATAAGCTTCATCAGAAAATCATGTGTTGTGCAGCACTACCTCTTGGTCTTTCTCAATTGCCCACCTTATTTCTCGCAGTAAGCTTATGCGCCACAGTCATCTTATATGGATACAAGTGAAGGTCGGATTGAATAATTCCTTGTACAGACCAACTGAAATTGCCAACTTGACACTGGCTCTTCTTGCTGATTTACTCAGACTGCAAGTCAAAGCCACTCAAACTGTTTCAATGTTTTGCGGCGAGTGTATGGTATGTGCATGTGGTCACTGACACTCCAAAACGAGAACCAATAACTTCAAATTTTTGATATAATCTGCATATCCCCTATGGGCTGGGAGCCCACCATATTCTGAAATCAACATGAAACCTTCCCGTGTCAAAGTAATGCTGTTCATTGCTGTGAACAGTAACACAATCTTCATCTTTTATGTGACAGTCAAGTGTCGTTTGTCCACCATCACAACAAACTGAAATGGCAGACTCATTATGGAAGCGGTGAACTTGTAACAATATCTGGCATAATTTCCATGAACTGCACAAATCTGAGTGCACAATTTGAAAGCTATTGCCCCAATAGTGTACTTGTGGGATCAAAATTCAATCAAGTGATTTACCATGTGCCGGCCCATATTACCAAGTGGTAAAATATAAAATAATGATCTTGGGTATTGACCATAGCCTGTCCTTAGTAACCATCCCAGAAAATATAGGATGGTGGCAGAGAACCTTTGGTTGTGCAGTCCTGTAGTCATTGTGTTGTGGTACTGGATTTGTGATGCATTTATGGAAATAAATCAATGGCATACTAAATGAGTTATTGAAATTTTTTTGATCATACCTGGCAGTCATTGAAAGAACAAACAAATAGAAAAACATCACTCTATGCCAAATTAAAAAAGAATGAAGCACATACTCATTAGTAACATGAGTTTTATATGTAGAGTACACCATTCAGTTGCCAATGAGGTACAAACTAATTTCAAATGAAGTACCTAGGAGTAAAAACTCCTGCACTTGAGCAATTATTAAGTTGTCAAATGGTGAAGCATATAATCAGCTTATCTGATAAAGTATTCCATTCACATTGTAAATGTCCAGCTCGAGATAGTGCTGCTAGTGTTGTAGGTGTCTCTTCAAGGCATTAAGCATTCTAACAGCATCTTCACAAAATATATATTTACTAATGAAGCTTGACATAAACTGTTACCCTGTCACAAGAATAGTGATTTCTTTCACTCATTCATCATATCTTGTATATCCCATCAAGAAGGTGGACCTCCAGGGCTATGGAACAAGTAAAGGTACACATTAGCAAAAGAAACATTGCTTAAGCTATAGACTACACTAACAATAAACTATCACAGTACTGCTTAATACTAGTTCTGATTATGCCAGTTAAATGTGTTCTAGTGAATTAGAAAGAATCAGGAATTTTTATAAAGAAAATAGAAACCTAAGTAAGTAATAACACAGGACAGTTTACAACACCCTACTTGTAATCCAGAAAAAGGAGGATTCAAATCTTTGCATTAAGATAAATTAGCAGAAGAGGTCACTAATGAGGCATGTTTTAAATTTTCTTTTGAACTGGTTGTTGTAAGTACTTACTTGCTGTATGTTAGATGGCAACTTCTCAAATATCTTCACACCTTAGTACATGACTGTGTTAAATCCTAGGTTAGGATGCAAATTTTGCACAAAAGTTATATTTCTGTCTTGTAGTGATAGTGCAGATCACAGTTCAGCTTGAATGGATTTTTAACAACCACACTACACCTTGACTAAAGTAACTCTATAATTGGTAATTACCTGGTAATAAATGTGCAAACCAGTCACTTTTTTACTATTTATTCAACCATGAACAGGTTTTTGAGCCATTGCAGGCTCATCTTCAGATGGAGGAGTTACAGGAACATTATGTTGTGGACCAAATGTAGCTAGATGCTATGCTGATGCTGCTGGTGGAAATGACAGAAATTTAGTAATCGCTGATGAAACATTTATGAATCTGAAAATTTTTTATGGTTTAGGTACTCACTGTACACTGCCTTGTTATTCACATCAGACTGCTTCTTATAACATGCATTATTAAGCTATGTACACAAACACAATATGTAGCTACACTTGGTTTTACGCTGGCTCACAGGATGTAAACATTTGATGTTTTTACAAAGAATATGGAAAAGACAGATGTTACACTTTACTAAATAATAGTCTTTAGCACAATACACATTATATTGTGATACAATTATTACTAGTACAGATTTTACATTGCAGTAAATGTTGCTACCTGCATACAAAAGATAAACAATAGAGGTGAATATTTAATACATAATTAAAAACTTTTTGTAAGTTACAGAATACCATAGTTGCTACACACCAAGAAGAACAAGATTTATGAAGGAAGATGAATTATTGTCAGTGTTGTTTTGGTGCCAGGATATGCAGGAAATTCTGGAAGAAAAGGTGTTGTGTTGACTCAGTCTGTTCATTCAGGATTTTTTGGGGTGATTTTAGTCTGTGGCTGAAAATTTGTAATTGTTCAAGGAGGTCCATATATAGTCCTTTCTCAGCAATGTGTAGTACAGGAAGACTGCCATTAACACCATCAACAGAGTGTTCATGATGAGCAACATGTGATGCTAACCAGGACATATTTAAGTTTTTGAGTCAAAGGGCACCCATATGTTCTTTGTATTGCGTTGCAAGACTTCTCTGTTTGGCCTATGTAGAAGGAGGAACAGGAGCATGTAGTTTGTATATGCTAGAATTTTTATTCCAGTCTCCAGTGGGTCTATTATTGTGAACAATTTTATTTTGTAGTTTATTGTCAGTGTGGAAGGATGTTTTTATGTTGTATGGTCTGACAAAATTTGCAAGTTTACATATCACTTTCCAAGGAATGGAATACAGACAAATTTTGGCTTTTCTTTCCTAGTTTGTAATTGTGATGGTGGTTGCTTGACTTTACTTCGGATTTTTTCATTTAGGGTGATTATCAGAGAGGCATTATAACCATTATTTTGGGCTATATATTTAAGTATGTTGATTTCTTTACATAATCTTCTTCACTGATAGGGATGTGGAGCGTATGGTGTACAGATGACCTGAAGAAAGCAGTTTCATGTTGGTTCAGGTGGCATGAGGTATTGTTAATGTTATCACTTGTTGGGTGTCTTCTGTATATTTGGAAGTTGTGGTTGTTGTTGTGAGTGGAGATAGTTGTGTCAAGGATGTTAATTCCTTCAGTGGTCTGGTGCTCAAATGTGAATTTAGTATTTGGATGCATTTTATTCATTTCATCTGCTAGGTCATATAGTTCTTTTGGGCAATTGAGAAGTATTATTGTGTCATCCACATATCTTTTACTATACAGAATTTTTTTGGTAAATTCTAAGTGTGTTAAGAAAAAGTCTTGTTCCATATTGTGTATAAATATGCCAGCAAGCAAGCCTGCAAGGCTGCTACCCATTGTTAGACCAGTGTTTTACATGTAAAATTTGCCATTGAATGAAAAATATTTATGTGAAATGAGTTAATAAATTTCTGAATTGCTTAACCTTCTTGTATTTTATTATAATCTTCCCAGGGGATATTGTTATAGAGGTTTATTATGTCAATGGAGGCAAATGATGCTGTGTCTGGCACTATTAGATCTTTAATGTAATTGATTAACTCAAGACTGTTATTAATTGAAAAGCAGTTTACAAAGGTGTAATTTTTCTTCACCATGTCATGAAGTTTCCTGGTAATTTTGTATGCTGGGCTGTTTATTGCATTTACTATTGATCATACAGGACATCCAGTTTCATGAATCTTTGACTGAGACCTTAACCTAGGGGCCTGTGGATTCATTGTAACATAATACTAAGCTTCACTACTGGTCAATAGAAAATTGCAGTTTTTAAGTAGTCTTTTCAGCTTCTATTGGTACTTTTGGGTGGGGTCAGTTTGTTGTCCAGTGATATTATTAGATTCAAACAATTCAAGGGAGTGCTTATTGTAGTATCTTTGGTACATCATAAGTGCTGTGTTGCTTTAATCTGCTTTCTAATTACTAGGGCTTCATGACTAGTAAGTTTTTTATTGATGTTTGTATGTATTATATGCTCACTTGGAGTTGATTTTGAAATTTTATTTTCTATAAGATTTTTCTTTATAATTTTGTTTGTTTTATGTGCTAGGGCATTCTGTGTGTTGTGGTTTAGTTTGGCTGTGACACAGGCTATTTTGATGCTAATAATTAAATTTTTGGTATTTTTATTATTCAGTTTTGGAGCTATGTTGTCTGAGCCCTTTATTTAGTAGGCTCAGCTCATTACTGTTAACGGTTATATCGGTGTTATTCACAATTCTATGATAAAATTTATGTGGTGTACTTGCAAGGTCTACAGATTTCTCGTTTGTTTTCTTTGTGATCAGATCTGAAACTTTTTTCCTTTTGCCTACATTCTATTTCTAGTTGATACTTATTAACCTGTGCATCAACATTGCCAAGAAATTGCGTAAGGTGACTTGTGTCAATGACATCACATGGTTCAAAGTGAAACTCATACAGCTGTTGAGGAAGCAGAATATTGGCATAAAAATTCTGGCATATACAAACACACATGCTCCTGTTTCTCCTTCTACATAGGCCAAACAGAGAAATTTTGCAACCCAATACAAAGAACATATGGGTGCCCTTCGACTCAAAAGCATACATAATTCCAGTTTTGCATCACATGTTGCTCATCATGAACACTCTGTTGGTGATATTAATGACAGTCGTTCTGTGCTACAGATTGCTGAGGAAGGACTACATATTGACCTCCTTGAACAATTAGAAATGTTCAGACACAGACTAAAATCACCCCAAAAAAATCCTGAATGAACAGACTGAGTCAACACAATACCTCTTCTTCCAGAATTTCCAGCATATCCTGCCACCAAAACAAAACTGACAATAATTCATCTTCCTGCATAAATCTGGTTCTTCTTGGTGTGTAACAACTATGGTATTCCGTAACTTAGAAGATATTTTTTATTATGTATTACATATTCACCTCTATTGTTTATCTTTTGTATGAAAAAAAATGGTTAAAATGGCTCTGAGCACTATGGGGCTTAACTGCAGAGGTCATCAGTCCCCTAGAACTTAGAGCTACTTAAACCTAACTAACCTGAGGACATCACACACATCCATGCCGGAGGCAGGATTCGAACCTGCCACCGTAGCAGTCGCGCGGTTCCAGACTGTAGTGCCTAGAACCGCTCAGCTACACCGGCACGCTTTTGTATGCAGCTAGCAACATTTACTGAAATGTAAAATCTGTACTAGTAATAATTGTATCATAATATAATACATCTCGTGTCAAAGATTATTATTTAGTAAAGTGTAATATCTGTCATTTCCATATTCTTTGTAAAAACATCGAATGTTTACATCCTGTGAGTCAGTGTAAAACCAAGTGTAACTAGATACTGTGTTTGTTTACATAGCTTAATAATGCATATTATTAGGAGCAATCTGATTTGAATACCACAAGATAGTGTACTGTAAGTGTCTAAAACATAAAAAAACATTCGGATTCATAAATGTTTCATCACCAATTACTAAATTTCCATCTATTTGCCAGCAGCACCAGCAATGCATCTAGCTACACTTGGTCCACAACATAATGTTCCTGTAACTCCTCCATCTGAAGATGAGCCTGCAGTGGCTGGAAAACCCATTCATGCTTGAATAAGTCATAAAAAGGTGATGGATTGCATATTTATTACAAGATAAATGCCTATTTAAATCACAGTCACAGTTCATCATCCACAATGGATATACTAAAGCTCTGTAATTGTGGCAGTGGCTAGGAGTCAGCCAACTGCAGTTCTTTCTGGACACCTATGTGCCTGCTATAATTACTTACTGTTTAGGCACCACACAACTTTTTCAGACACAGTAGGATGCAAGGGAAGAGTAGGCCAACTGTTGCCCTATTCACAATGCCCATAAACGTACTTCCCACTGCTGCTGACAATGACAACAATAAAAATAATTTGAATCTATGTTTTGCTCCATTTATATTGCATGTGCAACTGTTGCTCATACTAAGTACGTGGAATGTTGTATATAATGATCAACCCTGCACTGCAACTGTTGTTTGTCAGCCACTAAGTTATTTTAGTTATTTTAATCCAAATTTAGAAGGAAACATCATAATCGTTAGTCACTTAATCTGCCAAACACACAGGAAAGTTTTCAGCAATAGCCACAAGAGTTTTCTATTTTCTCCCTAATATAATCTGTGAAACCTTAAGGTCTACCCATTACGTATGTGGGACACTGACTGATGAGTAACTGTTTCCAGAAATTACTGCTATCAGCCACCTTTTGTATTTTTTTCAACCTTTATTTACCATGAACAGTTCTGAATCACTATCGTCAGATGCTACACGATTACTGCATTTTTGCAGCATTGTTGGAGATGTGCAGCAATGGGCAGGCGTAAACTGTACATACTTCTCACCACATTCAGCACATACATGTTTAATTCTCACATATTGCCATAGCTGCATGAGCCTCCACAATGCTGCAAATATGCAATACATATACAGTCTGATGGTGAATCATTCATGTGTCAATTCAAAACGGCCATGATAAATAAAAACTAAAGAATATAACCAAAGGCAACTGGCTGTTGGATACCTTCACACAATTTTAAATCTTAACTGGAATTGCTTCTGGAAACTCCTGTTATGAAGACATATTTAAAAAAACCTTGGAACATAAAAGACTAAAATGATTGCTTGTACCATTAAGAAGTAGATTTAAACATTCCTTAACAATAACATGAGCAGTGACACAAACCAGTAAGTTCATAATTGTTAGTTTTCAGCCAGACAGCTATCTGGTAATCTGTAAGTAGCTAGAATGTAGCCATAAACACAAAGAAGACACATAGTGTAAAACCAATGTAATCTACTCGATTTTGATACTAATGACCAAAGACGAATGATCCTTAGAACATAGCATTATTTTTAATTAATCAAAACACACGCAAGCCATATCTGAAGAACAAAATCAGTCTATATAAATGAATGTACTGCTCTAAGTACTGTAAAAGGTAGACTGGCATAACTGAAATTCATGACTTCACCCACCTGTTTTGACCAGTAATATTATCAGTGTGGTGTAGACTTCTATTTCAAGCACATACAATATGGTGACCACAAAATCACTTATTACACCTGCAAACAAACATAAATAACACGTGAAGTATTTAACTCCTGCAACAGAATGAAACTAACAGAGTACCCAAAAGAAGAAGGGGATTTCAAGTGAGGAGAAACTAAATATGTCAGTAAGAATACTGACATCACTGCAGAACAAATATTTACCCAAAAATTAAGCACACTAAATCCTCATAATTTAACACAGAAAACTGCAACAACAAAAACTATTGGTGCTGTAAATTTCACATGATGTATATATCTCACATCAAGACTGTAACACCAGTAACTCATACACAAACTGAACACCACAATTTTCACTTGACCTACATAGCTCACACAAAGCCCTCAATAGCAGGGACCAACATAGAACTCTAAAACATATTGTTGCGAATTTCATTTCACTCATGTAGCTTATGTAAAACCCTAAATACCATGAACTCACACACAACTCCAAAACCTGATACCACAAATTTCACTTTACCTATATGGCAGCAAAAAATGAAGCTCACAGTACCAAAAAGCAACACACTCAAATTCTAAAATCCATCATCCCCACTTCCATACACTCTATCTAAACCAAAGTCCAAAGTACAGCAAACAAGACCATACTCACCTGACTAATATCAGAAATGTATTCTAACCAATGATAGTACATCAGTAACCACAATACATACAAATCACAACCCAACACAATTACCACACACTAACAAGGAAAACCTCAAAATTCATGAAACTTGCATCATCACCAATTTCAATATACACAAAGAACTGTAGCCAACAAACACATATGATGCATATAACAAAAAACATATGATGCATAGTATATATATATATATATATATATATATATATATATATATATATATATATATATATATAGCGAAACATTCCACGTAGGAAAAAAGGAAAAATATATCTAAAAACAAAGATGATGTGACTTACCAAATGAAAGTGCTGGCAGGTCGACAGACACACAAACAAACACAAACATACACACAAAATTCAAGCTTTCACAACAAACTGTTGCCTCATCAGGAAAGAGGGAAGGAGAGGGAAAGACGAAAGGATGTGGGTTTTAAGGGAGAGGGTAAGGAGTCATTTCTATCCCGGGAGCGGAAAGTCTTACCTCAGGGGGAAAAAAGGACGGTCTGCTCGTGTCTGTATATGTGTGGATGGATATGTGTGTGTGTGCGAGTGTATACCCGTCCCTTTTTCCCCCTAAGGTAAGTCTTTCTGCTCCCGGGATTGGAATGACTCCTTACCCTCTCCCTTAAAACCCACATCCTTTCGTCTTTCCCTCTCCTTCCCTCTTTCCTGATGAGGCAACAGTTTGTTGCGAAAGCTTGAATTTTGTGTGTATGTTTGTGTTTGTTTGTGTGTCTGTCGACCTGCCAGCACTTTCATTTGGTAAGTCACATCATCTTTGTTTATATATATATATATATATATATATATATATATATATATATATATATATATGCGATATGGTTATAATAGAGGGAAACATTACACGTAGGAATGGCAGCACTTTCATTTGGTAAGTCACATCATCTTTGTTTTTAGATAAACTTTTCCTACGTGGAATGTGTATATATATATATATATATATATATATATATATATATATATATATATATATATATATAAAGAAAGAAAGTGATGAGACTTACCAAACAAAAGCACTGGCAGGTCGATAGACACACAAACAAACACAAACATACACACAAAATTCTAGCTTTCGCAACAAACGGTTGCTTCGTCAGGAAAGAGGGAAGGAGAGGGAAAGATGAAAGGAAGTGGGTTTTAAGGGAGAGGGTAAGGAGTCATTCCAATGTCTGCTTGTGTCTGTGTATATGCGGATGGATATGTGTGTGTGTGCGAGTGTATACCCATCCTTTTTTCCCCCTAAGGTAAGTCTTTCCGCTCCCGGGATTGGAATGACTCCTTACCCTCTCCCTTAAAACCCACTTCCTTTCATCTTTCCCTCTCCTTCCCTCTTTACTGATGAAGCAACCGTTTGTTCCGAAAGCTAGAATTTTGTGTGTATGTTTGTGTTTGTTTGTGTGTCTATCGACCTGCCAGCGCTTTTGTTTGGTAAGTCTCATCACTTTCTTTCTTTTTAGATATATTTTTTCCACGTGGAATGTTTCCCTCTGTTATATATATATATATATATATATATATATATATATATATATATATATATATATATATATATATATATATGGTTATAATAGAGGGAAACATTCCACGTAGGAAAAATGTATCTAAAAGCAAAGATGATGTGACTTACCAAATGAAAGTGCTGGCAGGTCGACAGACACACAAACGAACACAAACACACACACAAAATTCAAGCTTTCGCAACAAACTGTTGCCTCATCAGGAAAGAGGGAAGGAGAGGGAAAGACGATAGGATGTGGGTTTTAAGGGAGATGGTAAGGAGTCATTCCAATCCCGGGAGCGGAAAGAGTTACCTTAGGGGGAAAAAAGGACGGGTATACACTCGCACACACACACATATCCATCCACACATATACAGACACAAGCAGACATCTCACAAACAGACATATTTAAAGACAAAGAGTTTGGGCTGAGATGTCAGTCGAGGCAGAAGTGCAGAGGCAAAGATGTTGTTGAATGACAGGTGAGGTATGAGTGGCGGCAACTTGAAATTAGCGGAGATTGAGGCCTAGTGGATAACGAGAAGAGAGGATATATTGAAGAGCAAGTTCCCATCTCCGGAGCTCGGATAGGTTGGTGTTAGTAGGAAGTATACAGATAACCCGGACGGTGTAACACTGCACTAAGATGTGCTGGCCGTGCACCAAGGCATGTTTAGCCACAGGGTGATCCTCATTACCAACAAACACTGTATGCCTGTGTCCATTCATGCAAATGGACAGTTTGTTGCTGGTCATTCCCACATAGAATGCATCACAGTGTAGGCAGGTCAGTTGGTAGATAACGTGGGTGCTTTCACACGTGGCTCTGCCTTTGATCGTGTACACCCTCCGGGTTACAGGACTGGAGTAGGTGGTGGTGGGAGAGTGCATGGGACAGGTTTTACACAGGGGGCAGTTACAGGGGTAGGAGCCAGAGGGTAGGGAAGGTGGTTTGGGGATTTCATAGTGATGAACTAAGAGGTTACGAAGGTTAGGTGGACGGCGGAAAGACACTCTTGGTGGAGTGGGGAGGATTTCATGAAGGATGGATCTCATTTCAGGGCAGGATTTGAGGAAGTCGTATCCCTGCTGGAGAGCCACATTCAGAATCTGATCCAGTCCTGGAAAGTATCCTGTCACAAGTGGGGCACTTTTGTGGTTCTTCTGTGGGAGGTTCTGGGTTTGAGAGGATGAGGAAGTGGCTCTGGTTATTTGCTTCTGTACCAGGTCGGGAGGGTAGTTGCGGGATGCGAAAGCTGTTGTCAGGTTGTTGGTGTAATGCTTCAGGGATTCCGGACTGGAGCAGATTCGTTTGCCACGAAGACCTAGGCTGTAGGGAAGGGACCGTTTGATGTGGAATGGGTGGCAGCTGTCGTAATGGTGGTACTGTTGCTTGTTGGTGGGTTTGATGTGGACAGACGTGTGAAGCTGGCCATTGGACAGGTGGAGGTCAACATCAAGGAAAGTGGCATGGGATTTGGAGTAGGACCAGGTGAATCTGATGGAACCAAAGGAGTTGAGGTTGGAGAGGAAATTCTGGAGTTCTTCTTCACTGTGAGTCCAGATCATGAAGATGTCATCAATAAATCTGTACCAAACATTGGTTTGGCAGGCCTGGGTAACCAAGAAGGCTTCTTCTAAGCGACCCATGAGTAGGTTGGCGTACGAAGGGGCCATCCTGGTACCCATGGCTGTTCCCTTTAATTGTTGGTATGTCTGGTCTTCAAAAGTGAAGAAGTTGTGGGTCAGGATGAAGCTGGCTAAGGTAATGAGGAAAGAGGTTTTAGGTAGGGTGGCAGGTGATCGGCGTGAAAGGAAGTGCTCCATCGCAGCGAGGCCCTGGACGTGCGGGATATTTGTGTATAAGGAAGTGGCATCAATGGTTACAAGGATGGTTTCTGGGGGTAACGGATTGGGTAAGGATTCCAGGCGTTCGAGAAAGTGGTTGGTGTCTTTGATGAAGGATGGGACACTGCATGTAATGGGTTGAAGGTGTTGATCTACGTAGGCAGAGATACGTTCTGTGGGGGCTTGGTAACCAGCTACAATGGGGCGGCCGGGATGATTGGGTTTGTGAATTTTAGGAAGAAGGTATAAGGTAGGGGTGCGGGGTGTCGGTGGGGTCACGAGGTTGATGGAGTCAGGTGAAAGGTTTTGTAGGGGGCCTAAGGTTCTGAGGATTCCTTGAAGCTCCGCCTGGACATCAGGAATGGGATTACCTTGGCAAACTTTGTATGTGGTGTTGTCTGAAAGCTGAGGCAGTCCCTCAGCCACATACTCCCGATGATCAAGTACCACAGTCGTGGAACCCTTGTCCGCCGGAAGAATGACGATGGACCGGTCAGCCTTCAGATCACGGATAGCCTGGGCTTCAGCTGTGGTGATGTTGGGAGTAGGATTAAGGTTTTTTAAGAAGGATTGAGAGGCAAGGCTGGAAGTCAGAAATTCCTGGAAGGTTTGGAGAGGGTGATTTTGAGGGAGAGGAGGTGGGTCCCGCTTTGACGGAGGACGGAACTGTTCCAGGCAGGGTTCAATTCGGATAGTGTCTTGGGGAGTTGGATCATTAGGGGTAGGATTAGGATCATTTTTCTTCGTGGCAAAGTGATACTTCCAGCAGAGAGTGCGAGTGTAGGACAGTAAATCTTTGACGAGGGCTGTTTGGTTGAATCTGAGAGTGGGGCTGAAAGTGAGGCCTTTGGATAGGACAGAGGTTTCGGATTGGGAGAGAGGTTTGGAGGAAAGGTTAACTACTGAATTAGGGTGTTGTGGTACCAAATTGTGTTGATTGCAATTTTGAGGTTTTGGAGGGAGTGGAGCTGGAAGTGGAAGATTGAGTAGATGGGAGAGACTGGGTTTGTGCGCAATGAGAGGTGGTTGAGGTTTGCTGGAAAGGTTGTGAAGGGTGAGTGAGTTGCCTTTCCGGAGATGGGAAACCAGGAGATTGGATAGTTTTTTGAGGTGAAGGGTGGCATGCTGCTCTAATTTGCGGTTGGCCTGTAGGAGGATGCTCTGAATAGCCAGTGTGGATGTGGGAGAGGAAAGATTGAGGACTTTTATTAAGGATAGGAGTTGACGGGTGTGTCCATTGGCTGAGTTGATGTGTAGGTGAAGGATTAGGTGGGTGAGGGCAATGGATTGTTCAGTTTGGAACCGATATAGGGACTGATGGAAAGAAGGGTTGCAGCCAGAGATGGGAACTTTAAGTGTGAGGCCTTTGGGGGTTATGCCAAATGTCAGACAAGCCTGGGAAAATAAAATATGCGAGCGTAATCTGGCTAGGGTGAAGGCATGTTTGCGGAGGGAATGTAAATAAAACTTAATGGGGTTGTTGTGGGGGTGTTGTGAGGGTGACATGGTATTGAAGGTGGAAAGTTTAACATGAAAAAAGGCGAAATAGTGTTGGTTGAGTTAATCCTGTGGTGAACTTGGGTTGGTAGACAGCGATGTGCATAAAGGTTAGGTGGTTGTGTTGCCGCTAAAACACGTTAAAGGACGGAGAAATTCGGGAAAATTTCGAAAAAACGTTTTAAAAGGAATGGTGTTGTGGTGAAAGATTACGAAAATGGGGCTAAAAATTGTCTGACGAAGAAATAATGACGTTAAAACCTGTGGGGGGCGGCTAAAATGATCAGTGATGTGCGAAAAACGGAAGTGGAAATAAAGTGAAAGTTATTAGAACTGGTCGAAATGGTTATTTAATACGTGAAAGCAGTTGTTATTGAACTAGAAACGGTGGATTTTATAGCAGCGGTAGTGTTGAAAGCGGAAAATAAATTTTTTTTGTTATGGTTTGGAAGTGGGTTACGTATTATTGAGTATATATAGGCGGGATAAAATTGTATAGTAGATTACGGTGAAAAGCGGAAGGTGAATACAAAGTGAGATTACTGGAAAAAACAGAAAGAGAAAATAAAGAGAAAATAAGACGACAGGAAAGATTTCGAAATGCAACCGCGACAATAAAAAACGTAATTGTTGGGTTCAAATTAATGATATGGTTATAATAGAGAGAAACATTCCACGTAGGAAAAATATATCTAAAAACAAAGATGATGTGACTTACCAAATGAAAGTGCTGGCAGGTCGACAGACACACAAACGAACACAAACATACACACAAAATTCAAGCTTTGGCAACAAACTGTTGCCTCATCAGGAAAGAGGGAAGGAGAGGGAAAGACGATAGGATGTGGGTTTTAAGGGAGATGGTAAGGAGTCATTCCAATCCCGGGAGCGGAAAGACTTACCTTAGGGGGAAAAAAGGACGGGTATACACTCGCACACACACACATATCCATCCACACATATACAGACACAAGCAGACATCTCACAAGCAGACATATTTAAAGACAAAGAGTTTGGGCTGAGATGTCAGTCGAGGCAGAAGTGCAGAGGCAAAGATGTTGTTGAATGACAGGTGAGGTATGAGTGGCGGCAACTTGAAATTAGCGGAGATTGAGGCCTGGTGGATAACGAGAAGAGAGGATATACTGAAGAGCAAGTTCCCATCTCCGGAGCTCGGATAGGTTGGTGTTAGTGGGAAGTATCCAGATAACACGGACGGTGTAACACTGCACTAAGATGTGCTGGCCGTGCACCAAGGCATGTTTAGCCACAGGGTGATCCTCATTACCAACAAACACTGTCTCCCTGTGTCCATTCATGCGAATGGACAGTTTGTTGCTGGTCATTCCCACATAGAATGCATCACAGTGTAGGCAGGTCAGTTGGTAGATCACGTGGGTGCTTTCACACGTGGCTCTGCCTTTGATCGTGTACACCCTCCGGGTTACAGGACTGGAGTAGGTGGTGGTGGGAGGGTGCATGGGACAGGTTTTACACCGGGGGCAGTTACAAGGGTAGGAGCCAGAGGGTAGGGAAGGTGGTTTGGGGATTTCATAGGGATGAACTAAGAGGTTACGAAGGTTAGGTGGACGGCGGAAAGACACTCTTGGTGGAGTGGGGAGGATTTCATGAAGGATGGATCTCATTTCAGGGCAGGTTTTGAGGAAGTCGTATTCCTGCTGGAGAGCCACATTCAGAATCTGATCCAGTCCTGGAAAGTATCCTGTCACAAGTGGGGCACTTTTGTGGTTCTTCTGTGGGAGGTTCTGGGTTTGAGAGGATGAGGAAGTGGCTCTGGTTATTTGCTTCTGTACCAGGTCGGGAGGGTAGTTGCGGGATGCGAAAGCTGTTGTCAGGTTGTTGGTGTAATGCTTCAGGGATTCCAGACTGGAGCAGATTCGTTTGCCACGAAGACCTAGGCTGTAGGGAAGGAACCGTTTGATGTGGAATGGGTGGCAGCTGTCGTAATGGTGGTACTGTTGCTTGTTGGTGGGTTTGATGTGGACAGACGTGTGAAGCTGGCCATTGGACAGGTGGAGGTCAACATCAAGGAAAGTGGCATGGGATTTGGAGTAGGACCAGGTGAATCTCATGGAACCAAAGGAGTTGAGGTTGGAGAGGAAATTCTGGAGTTCTTCTTCACTGTGAGTCCAGATCATGAAGATGTCATCAATAAATCTGTATCAAACTTTGGGTTGGCAGGCCTGGGTAACCAAGAAGGCTTCTTCTAAGCGACCCATGAGTAGGTTGGCGTACGAAGGGGCCATCCTGGTACCCATGGCTGTTACCTTTAATTGTTGGTATGTCTGGACTTCAAAAGTGAAGAAGTTGTGGGTCAGGATGAAGCTGGCTAAGGTAATGAGGAAAGAGGTTTTAGGTAGGGTGACAGGTGATCGGCGTGAAAGGAAGTGCTCCTTCACAGCGAGGCCCTGGACGTGCGGGATATTTGTGTATAGGGAAGTGGCATCAATGGTTACAAGGATGGTTTCTGGGGGTAACGGATTGGGTAAGGATTCCAGGCGTTCGAGAAAGTGGTTGGTGTCTTTGATGAAGGATGGGACACTGCATGTAATGGGTTGAATGTGTTGATCTACATAGGCAGAGATACGTTCTGTGGGGGCTTGGTAACCAGCTACAATGGGGCGGCCGGGATGATAGGGTTTGTGAATTTTAGGAAGAAGGTATAAGGTAGGGGTGCGGGGTGTCGGTGGGGTCAGGAGGTTGATGGAGTCAGGTGAAATGTTTTGTAGGGGGCCTAATGTTCTCAGGATTACCAACCACTTTCTCGAACGCCTGGAATCCTTACCCAATACGTTACCTCCAGAAACCATCCTTGTAACCTTTGATGCCACTTCCTTATACACAAATATCCCGCACGTACAGGGCCTCGCTGCGATGGAGCACTTCCTTTCACGCAGATCACCTGCTACCCTACCTAAAACCTCTTTCCTCATTACCTTAGCCAGCTTCATCCTGACCCACAACTTCTTCACTTTTGAAGACCAGACATACCAACAATTAAAGGGAACAGCCATGGGTACCAGGATGGCCCCTTCGTACGCCAACCTACTCATGGGTCGCTTAGAAGAAGCCTTCTTGGTTACCCAGGCCTGCCAACCCAAAGTTTGATACAGATTTATTGATGACATCTTCATGATCTGGACTCACAGTGAAGAAGAACTCCAGAATTTCCTCTCCAACCCCAACTACTTTGGTTCCATCAGATTCACCTGGTCGTACTCCAAATCCCATGCCACTTTCCTTAATGTTGACCTCCACCTGTCCAATGGCCAGCTTCACACGTCCGTCCACATCAAACCCACCAACAAGCAACAGTACCTCCATTACGACAGCTGCCACCCATTCCACATCAAACGGTCCCTTCCCTACAGCCTAGGTCTTCGTGGCAAACGAATCTGCTCCAGTCCGGAATCCCTGAAGCATTACACCAACAACCTGACAACAGCTTTCGCATCCCGCAACTACCCTCCCGACCTGGTACAGAAGCAAATAACCAGAGCCACTTCCTCATCCTCTCAAACCCAGAACCTCCCACAGAAGAACCACAAAAGTGCCCCACTTGTGACAGGATACTTTCCGGGACTGGATCAGATTCTGAATGTGGGTCTCCAGCAGGGATACGACTTCCTCAAATCCTGCCCTGAAATGAGATCCATCCTTCATGAAATCCTCCCCACTCCACCAAGAGTGTCTTTCCGCCGTCCACCTAACCGTCGTAACCTCTTAGTTCATCCCTATGAAATCCCCAAACCACCTTCCCTACCCTCTGGCTCCTACCCTTGTAACTGCCCCCGGTGTAAAACCTGTCCCATGCACCCTCCCACCACCACCTACTCCAGTCCTGTAACCCGGAGGGTGTACACGATCAAAGGCAGAGCCACGTGTGAAAGCACCCACGTGATCTACCAACTGACCTGCCTACACTGTGATGCATTCTATGTGGGAATGACCAGCAACAAACTGCTCATTCGCATGAATGGACACAGGGAGACAGTGTTTGTTGGTAATGAGGATCACCCTGTGGCTAAACATGCCTTGGTGCACGGCCAGCACATCTTAGTGCAGTGTTACACCGTCCGTGTTATCTGGATACTTCCCACTAACACCAACCTATCCGAGCTCCGGAGATGGGAGCTTGCTCTTCAGTATATCCTCTCTTCTCGTTATCCACCAGGCCTCAATCTCCGCTAATTTCAAGTTGCCGCCACTCATACCTCACCTGTCATTCAACAATATCTTTGCCTCTGCACTTCTGCCTCGACTGACATCTCAGCCCAAACTCTTTGTCTTTAAATATGTCTGCTTGTGAGATGTCTGCTTGTGTCTGTATATGTGTGGATGGATATGTGTGTGTGTGCGAGTGTATACCCGTCCTTTTTTCCCCCTAAGGTAACTCTTTCCGCTCCCGGGATTGGAATGACTCCTTACCATCTCCCTTAAAATCCACATCCTATCGTCTTTCCCTCTCCTTCCCTCTTTCCTGATGAGGCAACAGTTTGTTGCCAAAGCTTGAATTTTGTGTGTATGTTTGTGTTCGTTTGTGTGTCTGTCGACCTGCCAGCACTTTCATTTGGTAAGTCACATCATCTTTGTTTTTAGATATATTTTTCCTACGTGGAATGTTTCTCTCTATTATAACCATATCATTAATTTGAACCCAACAATTACGTTTTTTATTGTCGCGGTTGCATTTCGAAATCTTTCCTGTCGTCTTATTTTCTCTTTATTTTCTCTTTCTGTTTTTTCCAGTAATCTCACTTTGTATTCACCTTCCGCTTTTCACGGTAATCTACTATACAATTTTATCCCACCTATATATACTCAATAATACGTAACCCACTTCCAAACCATAACAAAGAAATTTTATTTTCCGCTTTCAACACTACCGCTGCTATAAAATCCACCGTTTCTAGTTCAATAACAACTGCTTTCACGTATTAAATAACCATTTCGACCAGTTCTAATAACTTTCACTTTATTTCCACTTCCGTTTTTCGCACATCACTGATCATTTTAGCCGCTCCCCACAGGTTTTAACGTCATTATTTCTTCATCAGACAATTTTTAGCCCCATTTTCGTAATCTTTCACAATACCACTGCCTTTAATACGTTTTTTCGAAATTTTCCCGAATTTCTCCGTCCTTTAACGTGTTTTAGCGGCAACACAACCACCTAACCTTTATGCACATCGCTGTCTACCAACCCAAGTTCACCACAGGATCAACTCAACCAACACTTTTTCGCCTTTTTTCATACCAGATCTCCAGTTGCTTTCTTGTTCACCTTTATCTCTCCCCATATATTTTTATCTTTCATTTTAATTTCAACTTCATGTTAAACTTTCCACCTTCAATACCATGTCACCCTCACAACACCCCCACAACAACCCCATTAAGTTTTATTTACATTCCCTCCGCAAACATGCCTTCACCCTAGCCAGATTACGCTCGCATATTTTATTTTCCCAGGCTTGTCTGACATTTGGCATAACCCCCAAAGGCCTCACACTTAAGGTTCCCATCTCTGGCTGCAAACCTTCTTTCCATCAGTCCCTATACCAGTTCCAAACTGAACAATCCATTGCCCTCACCCACCTAATCCTTCACCTACACATCAACTCAGCCAATGAACACACCCGTCAACTCCTATCCTTAATAAATGTCCTCAATCTTTCCTCTCCCACATCCACACTGGCTATTCAGAGCATCCTCCTACAGGCCAACCGCAAATTAGAGCAGCATGCCACCCTTCACCTCAAAAAACTATCCAATCTCCTGGTTTCCCATCTCCGGAAAGGCAACTCACTCACCCTTCACAACCTTTCCAGCAAACCTCAACCACCTCTCATTGCGCACAAACCCGGTCTCTCCCATCTACTCAATCTCCCACTTCCAGCTCCACTCCCTCCAAAACCTCACAATTGCAATCAACTCAATCTGGTACCACAACACCCTAATTCAGTAGTTAACCTTTCCTCCAAACCTCTCTCCCAATCCGAAACCTCTGTCCTATCCAAAGGCCTCACTTTCAGCCCCACTCCCAGATTCAACCAAACAGCCCTCGTCAAAGATTTACTGTCCTACACTCGTACTCTCTGCTGGAAGTATCACTTTGCCACGAAGAAAAATGATCCTAATCCTACCCCTAATGATCCAACTCCCCAAGACACTATCCAAATTGAACGCTGCCTGGAACAGTTCCGTCCTCCGTCACAGTGGGACCCACCTCCTCTCCCTCAAAATCACCCTCTCCAAACCTTCCAGGAATTTCTGACTTCCAGCCTTGCCTCTCAATACTTCTTAAAAAAACCTTAATCCTACTCCCAACATCACCACTGCTGAAGCCCAGGCTATCCGTGATCTGAAGGCTGACCGGTCCATCGTCATTCTTCCGGCGGACAAGGGTTCAACGACTGTGGTACTTGATCATCGGGAGTATGTGGCTGAGGGACTGCCTCAGCTTTCAGACAACACCACATACAAAGTTTGCCAAGGTAATCCCATTCCTGATGTCCAGGCGGAGCTTCAAGGAATCCTCAGAACCTTAGGCCCCCTACAAAACCTTTCACCTGACTCCATCAACCTCGTGACCCCACCGACACCCCGCACCCCTACCTTATACCTTCTTCCTAAAATTCACAAACCCAATCATCCCGGCCGCCCCATTGTAGCTGGTTACCAAGCCCCCACAGAACGTATCTCTGCCTACGTAGATCAACACCTTCAACCCATTACATGCAGTGTCCCATCCTTCATCAAAGACACCAACCACTTTCTCGAACGCCTGGAATCCTTACCCAATCCGTTACCCCCAGAAACCATCCTTGTAACCATTGATGCCACTTCCTTATACACAAATATCCCGCACGTCCAGGGCCTCGCTGCGATGGAGCACTTCCTTTCACGCCGATCACCTGCCACCCTACCTAAAACCTCTTTCCTCATTACCTTAGCCAGCTTCATCCTGACCCACAACTTCTTCACTTTTGAAGTCCAGACATACCAACAATTAAAGGTAACAGCCATGGGTACCAGGATGGCCCCTTCGTACGCCAACCTATTCATGGGTCGCTTAGAAGAAGCCTTCTTGGTTACCCAGGCCTGCCAACCCAAAGTTTCGTACAGATTAATTGATGACATCTTCATGATCTGGACTCACAGTGAAGAAGAACTCCAGAATTTCCTCTCCAACCTCAACTCCTTTGGTTCCATCAGATTCACCTGGTCCTACTCCAAATCCCATGCCACTTTCCTTGATGTTGACCTCCACCTGTCCAATGGCCAGCTTCACACGTCTGTCCACATCAAACCCACCAACAAGCAACAGTACCTCCATTACGACAGCTGCCACCCATTCCACATCAAACGGTCCCTTCCCTACAGCCTAGGTCTTCGTGGCAAATGAATCTGCTCCAGTCCGGAATCCCTGAAGTATTACACCAACAACCTGACAACAGCTTTCGCATCCCGCAACTACCCTCCCGACCTGGTACAGAAGCAAATAACCAGAGCCACTTCCTCATCCTCTCAAACCCAGAACCTCCCACAGAAGAACCACAAAAGTGCCCCACTTGTGACAGGATACTTTCCGGGACTGGATCAGATTCTGAATGTGGGTCTCCAGCAGGGATACGACTTCCTCAAATCCTGCCCTGAAATGAGATCCATCCTTCATGAAATCCTCCCCACTCCACCAAGAGTGTCTTTCCACCGTCCACCTAACTTTCGTAACCTCTTAGTTCATCCCTATGAAATCCCCAAACCACCTTCCCTACCCTCTGGCTCCTACCCTTGTAACTGCCCCCGGTGTAATACCTGTCCCATGCACACTCCCACCACCACCTACTCCAGTCCTGTAACCCGGAGGGTGTACACGATCAAAGGCAGAGCCACGTGTGAAAGCACCCACGTGATCTACCAACTGACCTGCCTACACTGTGATGCATTCTATGTGGGAATGACCAGCAACAAACTGTCCATTCGCATGAATGGACACAGGGAGACAGTGTTTGTTGGTAATGAGGATCACCCTGTGGCTAAACATGCCTTGGTGCACGGCCAGCACATCTTAGCGCAGTGTTACACCGT
This sequence comes from Schistocerca nitens, assembly GCF_023898315.1. Lineage (NCBI taxonomy): Eukaryota > Metazoa > Arthropoda > Insecta > Orthoptera > Acrididae > Schistocerca > Schistocerca nitens. The sequence continues at coordinate 53,954,875 of NC_064624.1, read as the reverse complement.
CCGGGTTATCTGTATACTTCCCACTAACACCAACCTATCCGAGCTCCGGAGATGGGAACTTGCTCTTCAATATATCCTCTCTTCTCGTTATCCACTAGGCCTCAATCTCCGCTAATTTCAAGTTGCCGCCACTCATACCTCACCTGTCATTCAACAACATCTTTGCCTCTGCACTTCTGCCTCGACTGACATCTCAGCCCAAACTCTTTGTCTTTAAATATGTCTGCTTGTGAGATGTCTGCTTGTGTCTCTATATGTGTGGATGGATATGTGTGTGTGTGCGAGTGTATACCCGTCCTTTTTTCCCCCTAAGGTAACTCTTTCCGCTCCCGGGATTGGAATGACTCCTTACCATCTCCCTTAAAACCCACATCCTATCGTCTTTCCCTCTCCTTCCCTCTTTCCTGATGAGGCAACAGTTTGTTGCGAAAGCTTGAATTTTGTGTGTATGTTTGTGTTCGTTTGTGTGTCTGTCGACCTGCCAGCACTTTCATTTGGTAAGTCACATCATCTTTGTTTTTAGATATATAAACTAAAAACTTGGAAACATCCAGACTGGAAAAAAGGAGAATGGCAACTGGACCATGTCTGCATGGATAAGAATTACCACAAGGAAATTTACAATGTGAAAGTACTGAGAGGGACAGATACCGGATCAGATCATTACATGATAAAAATTAAAATTAAATTAACCCCATTAGCAAAGAAAAAATCCCACCAGAAGAAGAAGAGAACCTATGACCCTCATAATCTGTTACAAAATGAGGATTATGAAGCACAAACCAGGGATATAAAAATAACATATGATCTGGAAGAAATAATTCCCAAATTGAAACAAATAGCTGAACAAGTTGCCCCTATAAATCCAAGGAAAAAACACCAGTGGTGGAACGATGAATGTGATGAAGCAGTGTTGGATCGACACCAAGCCTGGTTAAGGCATCAAAATGAAAAAACAGAAAAATCATATTTGGAACTCACAAAACAAAGGAAGACAACACAAAAAATAATAAGGAGAGTTAAACGTCAGTACCAAAAAGATCTACTGCTAATGATAGAAACAAATAGTGAAAAATCAACCTCAAGAGACTATTACAAAATATTTGGCAGACAATTACAAAGATATGATCCTCCAACATTAATGTTAAAAGATAAAGATAATAACCCAGCCCATAGCAATAGTAAAAATACAGAAATTCTAGCAGAAACATTTAACAAGTTACTAAATTGCGAAGATCCCCCAGAACTTCTTCAGATAATCACAGAAACCCCAATTAAAACACCAGCAGAAAATATAAATCCACCTACAATTAATGAGGTCTACAGAGCTTTGAAAGAACTCAAAAACTACAAAGCAAGTGGAGAAGATCAAACGTTTGCTGAACTTTGGAAATATGCAGCAGAACCAGTAAAGATAGCATTACACCAATGCATAGTAAAAATCTGGAATGAAGAGAAATTACCAGAAAATTGGACTACTGCTATAATACATCCATTACATAAGAAAGGAGAAAAATCAAATCCAGACAACTATAGAGGAATTTCCCTTTTGGTCTGCACGTATAAGATCATGTCAAGAATACTATACAACCGCTGTAAAGATCAACTAGAACTGGAACTGGGAGAATATCAAGGAGGATTTAGATCCTGGAGAAGCTGCCCAGAACAGATAATCACCTTGAAGTTAGTTATGGATGTCTACAAAAGAAGGCAAAAACAACTAGTCATAACCTTTGTAGATTTCAAAAAGGCGTATGATTGCATCCATAGATCTTCAATGATGAAAATATTAAGGAATTTTGGACTTCATCCTAAATTAATAAAAATGATACAGTTAACCTTAACAAACACCAAATCCAAAGTAAAATTTAGAGGAGAAATATCTGAACCATTTGCGATTAAAACAGGGTTGAGACAGGGAGATTGTTTATCACCATTGCTATTCAATTGTGCTCTTGAATATGTAATGAGAGAAAGGTACAAGGAAAATCCTATGAATATTAAAATTGGAACTAAGAAAGATAAAATAAACCTAAATTGCTTGGGATTTGCTGAAGACCTAGCATTACTAGCTAATAATATTCGGGAAACCACGAAACAAATAACAAGCTTACAAAATATAGCACAAAAATTAGGACTCCAGATATCATTTGAAAAGACTGAAATAATGGTAACGGATCCACTTGTAATAGATCACATCACAGTGAATAATAGGGAAATTAAAATAGTGAAACAATTTAAATACCTGGGTGAAATTATAACACATAAATTGGACGAGAAACCTGCATGGCGAGCAAGAACTAATAAAGTGATAAAAGCTCAAAAACTAACATGGTCTACATACAATAAAAAATGTCTATCAATTAAAACAAAATTAAAACATTACAAGACGGTGGTTCAACCAGAGGTTACATACGGAAGTGAAACTCTTTTTAAAGTCACCCAGAAAAACAAAATTGACAAAATTTTAAAAGTAGAGAGAAGAATTGCTAGAACATGCATAAATAAGAAATATCAAAAAGCTGGGCAATGGTGGATAGTTCCAAATGAAGTGGTATACAGAGAACTGTTGCCCATCACTGATACTATACGAAAGAAAAGGATCTCTTTTTGTGGTCACATTCTGAGGACACCAGAAACCAGATTATCAAGGAAAATTATTGAGTAACTCTGGAAGTTGAAACAACAAGGAGGATGGCTTAAGGAAATAAGAGAGGATATGGAAGAACTGGAAATAACCCTGGATGATTGGCAGAACAAAACGCCAAATTTAAAGAAGTTGAGGGACACAGAAATAAGATTTAAACTAAAAATTGACAAACGACATACAATGAAAAGGGTATTTACAGATAAGGAATGACGAAAAGCATCAGAACGAATGAAGAGATACTGGGCTACTCGGAAGGGGAAAATACCAAAGAAGAGGACCAGAAATGATTGACTGAAGTGGTCCAATGAGGCCGTAAAAGCAGAAGAATATATATATATATATATATATATATATATATATATATATATATATATATATATATATATATATATATATATATATATATATATAGAACACTGAAGTACTTAATAACCCCTCCCCCCTCACCCCCACAAACACGTACAAAAACCATCCAACATCACTCCGAGTAACTGTAGGAACTTTGTCAAATCCATCATATTGTCACCCATTGCAACAAGCAACGACCTGTTCATAAATATCTGTTTCTTATTCATAACTGAAGAAAAAAGAAAAAAAATATTAAATCTCTGACATAAAAAACCCACAATAGTACTAGTTCTGAACATAAAAATGAATCTATCAGCCACAATATGCAAAATCAAAGTAACTCACCGGAAAACTAGCACATATTCTTCCAATAGCAACCTGAAACGTTCAGTTCATATCAAACAACTCACTAACAAACACCCACTATAAGAGAGCACCACCAAATACTACAACACACCATCTACAAACACAAAGAGTCAAAAACATCAAGGCTCACCATGACATCGTAAACTACATTTCAGTTATATCACAAGTCAAAGCAAATGGGGGAGCATGAGAACCCGATGAATAACCTCACAGATAGGAAATAGTGATAAGGCAATGACTGCCGATTGGTAAGAAAATGGGACTAAATTACCTAGAATGAAACTTAATTTCTATTGGAACATTTGTTCAGAATTTGTGTCTTTTTGGTACTACCCAAAAAGGTCAGTGCTTTGTACTTTGGACTTAGAAATCTTTCTCACTATCTTTCTCACAGCACTAGCCCACAAACAGGACTGACAGCACACTTTCATTCAATCTGTCCTACAGCATTTTTTTAGCATTACACCTGAGATCTAAAAATTGTCCATTCTAACACTGAAATTCTAATACTAACATCCTAAACCATTTAGTCCCTAATGGTACTTATGATTAATAATAAAGAGTGCATTTACTAGACACAGATTTGATTTACAAATTTTCTGAATGTCACCCGAGACATCCATATAAATGCTTATCTGCTATTTCAGCATCTTGTTTTGCAAATGCAAATTTCCCACAGGATCTCCAGTTATGCTGCATCTCTCTTACTGTTTTTAGAGAGTTTCATCATTATATACTACAGTGACTAAAAAGAAAGTTCAACAACTCCATTACTTAACAACTCAACATGTTTAAACAAGAGTCAACTTTGAAGAAGCCTCCCAACAGCCATTTCCCTGTTTCATTGAGTTGTTTCCTAATGATTTCTTGAAAGTTTAAACAAACTCTGGTTCTATCTGTTTATTGAGGTCTCATATCATGAATTTCCTATCTTTCTGCAGTTTCTTCATTTTTACTCTTCAGTTTAGAGCCAGTAAGTTAAGGTCAGTCCACGTCTATCCCTGGAAGTATTTTACAGTTGAAAATTGGGCACCGAATCTGTCAAACCATTATGAAATAAACTGAAACGTTGTGGTGTATCTGGCTCTCTTCCATGTATACCACCTGTCACCATGATTTAATCAAATATTTGGCTTGACTAAGTGGTGCTTGAGTCAAAATTTTACTATCAGACTTCGCCTCTCATTTTTTTTCACCCAGTCAGATAGATAATTTTCCTTAGGACTCTCAATTTTAACAGCGCCTTCTCCAACAAAATGATTGGCTTTCGTTGTTGTGAATGGAGGGCTGGGTTTGTTAAATGACTAGGTTGAGCTGGATATCATCTATTGAAACTTTCATTTGCAGATGGCTTTATTATTTTGAAAGTTACAGTGGAGATTCCATTGTGATTGCAGAACCACCAGCTTAGTAGGTGATGACAGGCACCACTGATCCCAGTGATGGCCACAGACACCTACCCATAACTAAGATTAGTAGAAGGACCACAACCCATCTGGAACATCATCAGCCTTGTACATAAGGCAAAACTATACCTGAGATGAATATTGAATGTTAAGACAATTTTATATCAAGAATATTCTGAAAGATTTTATGTTTAAAATTTCACAAATACGAAATTAACAAATTTTATAGGCTTTAAAAAAATTCTCTATAATCCACCAAGTCCCATCTAATGAAAAATTTCAAAACTGAGTCATAATGCTACCACACTCAAAAGATTAAATTTTAATCATGTGACAGCACACAATCAAGTATTATATGATTCATGTCAATGCTTGACTCTCCCTTCTAGGCTTCTGCCATAATCAAAGGCAAGTTAATTCTTAATTTGTTTATTTGGTCCTCATTGACAACACTCACTCCACAATAAGAAATTTATACTACATTTAACAACTAATGAACCCTGGTCACCAATAAACACCTGGCACAACACGCACAACACAGAACTACCACTGCCCAAGGTACCACCTTAGCTGTATGGTGTTACATACTTTGATCTCTACACTCCGAATCATCAACAGTCCCAGCAAGTCATTTGTCACACAGCAGAATTTAAATAGCTCAGCGTGCCTTAAGGTACATTTATTCTAAAGCAGGACAGTATAACTGATAAATTACTTATGCTAGATAACTAATATGTATACTATGCACCACATCTGACTTTAGATTTGGGGGCAGCCCCAATGGGTGTGAAAGGAAATTCTTATGGTATTGCTTGTAATTAAATTAAGTACAACATTGAGAATCAGCATAGCAAGGCCACACAAACTGCAGTTTGTAACACTTGAAAAATAAGTTTTTTCCCCCTTGCACTGAATGTAACCGACCATAAATATACTTCCTAGTGTTTTCAATAGAATTCATAAGCCATCTAATACTTTCAAGGGTACTACTTTTAAGGTGGAAAATCCTCCACTTTTATCATGTGTGTGGTGTTCAAGAGATAAGTCATAAATACTGTAAAATCTTGCATCTTGCAGAGTGAACAACCCATGACTTGGTATAGAATTAAGCAATACTGACAGAATACCAAAATCTCATAAGACAATGCTAAATCATCTGATGTGTGCTGGACTTCATGCTTTCCATTATGTACAGACAACACTGACCTTGTGCCACTTCCTTATCTTGAACAGTCTACCTAAAAACAGCTACTTCCACCCCCTTTTCTCCTCCTTGAGGACTTCAATGCCCACCACCCACTGTGGGTAAGTGCCACTTAAATGAATAGGGCTCTCCTAGAATGAAATTTTCACTCTACAGTGGAGTGTACACTGATATGAAACTTCCTGGCAGATTAAAACTGTGTGCCAGACCGAGACTCGAACTCGGGACCTTAGCCTTTCGCGGACAAGTGCTCTACCAACTGAGCTACCCAAGCACGACTCACGCCCCATCCTCACAGCTTTAATTTTTCCAGTTGGTAGAGCACTTGCCCGTGAAAGGCAAAGGTCCCGAGTTCAAGTCTCAGTCCAGCACACAGTTTTAATCTGCCAGGAATTTTCATAGGGGTCTCCTAATTGACCACCCTATTACAGACTTTGCTTAGTATCTCCTCAATAATTATTCCCCTAGCCATTTCAGTGCCGCTCAAGGCACCTTTACTGCTATCAGTCTCACAGACTTCTCCTCTGCTCTCTTGGCTTCCCTACATTAGTCATCCCAGGCTGATCTTTTTAACAGTGGCCACTTTCCAGTGATTCTATCGCTACATTCCCTGCTGCCATCGGGCTGACAGGCCCCCATGTTGGGCATTCTGCAGGACCAAGTGGCATTTATGTACATCTGCCATGCTCTTTGACACCTACATCTGTAATTGCATTGATGCAGTCATGCAAGGCATCGCTGCCACTATTCTCCATGCTGCTGGCACTGCTGTCCCACTCATCTCTGACCGGTACTGCGATGGACCAAGGATGTAGTAGTCACTGTCCGGGATCGTTTACGGGCACTGCAGTGATTTAAATGATACCCTTCATGGGCCAACCTGCTTGCCTTCAAGCAACTCTGTGCTAAAGCTCATTACCTTATTAAGCAGAGTAAAAAAGGAATGTTGGGAGTGCTATGTTTCCTACCTGGTGATGTATGCATCTTCGTGACAGGTTTCATTCAAGCTCCATAGCCTTCTTGGGCACCAGCAGCAGTCAGCTGTCCAGGGTCTTAACCTCTGAGGTGCTCTGTGCACTGATCCATTGGTCCGTTTAGAACACCTTGTGACACACTTTCCCATGGCATTGGCATTCTCTTCCTATCCCACTATCTTTCTCCAGCAGAAATGCAGAGTGGAACAGACCCTACTTTTGTTTCAACCCATACCATGCTGAACCCTATAATGAACCCTTCACTGAATGTTAATTCTTGCAGGCTCTTACATCTTCACGTGACATGTGCCCAGACCCGAATTCCATCCACAGTCAGATGATCTAACACTTGGACATTACACAGAGGCAACATCTCCTAAAGGTCTTCAACTGAATTTGACTCACAGGTGCTTTCCTGTCACAGTGGTGATACAGTAGAGCTATCCCCATGCTTAAGTCAGTGAGGAAACCAGTCTCTCACAACAGCTGCCACCTAATTAGCCTGAAGAATATACTTTGTAAATTGCTCAAGACGATGGTTAGCTTCACACTGTGGTGGGTACACAAATCTTGGGGCCTTTTGTCACTGCATCAGTTTGGCTTCTGAGAAGGACAATTTCCAACTGACCATTTACTCAGAATGTAAATAACAGTCTGACAGGCTTCTACTAAGTGCTGGCTCCTTGTCGTGGTCTTCTTTGACCTACATAAGGCATTTGACATGGTTTGGCCTCATCATATTTTAGTTACCATCCATGATTGGGGCTTCCATTGTCCCCCTACCAATTTTTATCCGGGACTTTTTTTCTCAACAGCTCTTCTGGGTTCAAGTTGGCACTTCATTCAACAGTATCCAACAGAGTTCTGTTTTAAGTGTCACACTCTTCCTCATTGCAATCAGTGGGCTTGTACATCGATGATTTTTGCATCTGGTGCAGCTTCCACTCAATAGTATCTGCTGAGTGCCGGCTTCAAGGCGCCATCTGAAAGTCCTCTGCTTAAGCCATCTTCCATGTACACCCCAATCCAGAACTTCATTTAGGCAACCAGCTGTTTGATGTTGTAGCACAGTCCCATTTATTAGGCCTTATTTATTATAAAAAGATGATGTGGCTGCCCCATATTCACCACCTAAAGACTACATTCATGCCAAAGCTTAATGTTCTCCTCCTCCTGGCCCATGCATTTTGGGGTGCAGCCCATGCCACTGTTCTCCATCATTACCGTGCTCTGATTTTGTGCAGACTGCATCATTCTGCATGTACCTGACCCTGTTCACCATTGTGGGATGCATGTGGCTATTGGTGCCTTTGGCACTAGCCCTGTTGACAGTCTCGTTGCAGAAGCGGGGACTCCCCCTCTACAAATACGAGGGAGCCAACTCCTGGTTTCTTACAGAATTTCCAATTTCCTGGCCATCCTGTGTACCCTGTCCTCTTTGCTAATAGTTATGTAGGATTGGAATGCAATGGTAGGGAAAAAACTACAAGGAAGGGCTACATGAGAATTGGATTTGGTACTAGGAATTAGAGAGGAGAAAGACTAATTGAGCTTCGCAACAAATTTCAGTTAGTAATAGTGAGTACTGCTTTCAAAAATCACAAGAGGAAGTGGTATACATGTAAAAGGCTGAGGGATATGGAAAAATTCCAGTTACATTACATTATGGTCAGGCAGAGATTCCAAAATTAGATATTTGACTTTAAGGTGTAGCCAGAAGCAGATGTAGACTCAAATCTCAATTTAGTAATGGTCAGTAGTCTGAAGTTTAAGAGATTTGTCAGGAAGAATCAGTGTGAAAAGTTGGATACAAAAGTTATTAAGGATTGAAGACGTGCTTGAAGTTCTCTAAGGCTACAGATACAGTGATAATGAATAGCTTAGTAGGCAGTTCAGTCTTCTTTTCCATTTAGCTTTAGGGAAGGTAAAGGCACCAGAGAGACAGTTCTGATGTTGCAGTTGGTAATGAAGCAAGACTAAAGGAAAATAAAGAAATGTTCATAGCTTTTGTTGACCTGAAAAAGCATTAGAAAATGTAAAATGAAGTTAAATGTTCAAAATTCTGAGAAAAATAAGGGTAAACTATAGGGAAAGGCAGTTAATATACAATACATTCAAGAACCAAGAGGAGAGAATAACAATGGAATACCAAGAACAAAGTGCTCAGATTAAAAACAGTGTAACACAAGGATGCAGGCTTTAACTTCTACTGTTCGATTGATGGAGGTATGGTACTAAATGGAGAGGTCATCAGTCCTGCAATTCCAAAGTTGCACATGGAAGAGAGAGGATCTGCTAAAAGTGTTGAGAGGTCAAACTATACAGTGAGACAACCCACCAATATTAAATTTAAGGAATCTGACAGATTACACTTAGTACAAAGGGCCAATAGAATTCCACCAATATATGGGATTAAAAATCTTAAACATGACTGCAAAACAGCAACTGTGTAATTCAGAATAGATTGAAAAAAAAAAAAATCAGCCAACTAGTTGCAAATAAAGAAGTACTATCCCTCCTTGACCATGATTTCAATACTTGTAAAAATATCTTCTTCAGAATTATTGGTCTTATTACATCACATCATGTAACAGGCATCACAAGATAAAATATTTGCATAAGTTACATGTACCTTATGTCAGAGACTAAGGGCAACTGCTACAAATGTGCAGACTCAGGCAACCAGGAAAAAACCATCAATGGTTCACTACCCCACAACAGGCCACAGCAGTCCCCCACCCAAACACTGCCCCACACTGAACCCAGGGTTATTGTGTTGTTCAGGCACCAGTCTCATACCAGATGAGTGAAGCCCCAAATGTTTGCGTGGTAGAGTAATTATGGTGTATGTGTATGTGGAGACTGATTGCACAGCAATTGCCGACATACTGTAACTGAGGCCAAATAAGGGGAATCAGCCCGCATTCACCAAGGGAGATGGAAACACATCTTAAAAACTATCCACAGGCCAGCCGGCATGTTGGACTGTGACACCAATCCATTCTGTAGATTCGTGCTGTGGACCGGCATGACTTCCCACTTGGGAATCAACGCACTAGACCATGTTGCTAGCAGGGTGGGCCTCACATATGGTACATTTAACTTACACAAATATTTCATCTTGTGATGCATATTGCACCATGTGATCTTTTTTTCATTCTATATCGGATACCATCAGTCTGGCTTCACAACCACACTGTGGGTATTGTTTGTTGCACAAGAGGAAACAATAAATGAGCCTGGTATGATGAACGCATAGATGGTATAAGACAGTGGACTCCCAGAGGAGCAGAAGGAGGTGTGCCAAACTGCAGTAGAGTGGTGAACTCTGTCCTCTCCTCCACCCTCTTGGCGAGATTGTTAGCAGAACAAGGGTGAATTCTTGTACTGGAAGTCTTTGGCCACCATTGATGATTATTTTTATTGAAAATTTAAGCAGTGACTAGGTTCCAACCCAGTACCCATAAAGTACTGATTAATAGTAAAAAACAGTACTCCTAGGCCGCAGAACATATCCCGCATGGAGCCAAAGCAGACAGTGTTTTATGCTTGTCGAAGTTATGAATATGATGACTCAGTATTGGTGTGAAGGGGTCCACATTGCTCAAGTGGGTTTCTAGACTTTCATTGTGTGTAACGAAAAGAAATTAAAATAATATTTGGCATTGTAGCAGCATATCAACTGAATGGCATGTATAAGTCTGAGCAACTATCGTCAAAGGGAATGACTTCTAAATTAAATTAGTCATCAGTGGTTGAATTTATTGCCAGTGACTGACTATATGAAGGACACAAGTGATATGTCTTTGTCAAGGTGCTGTGATATGAAAAAGCAACTAATATGCAGTAGCTACTCTTGTACAAAACACAGAATAGTTATTCCACCTTAAAATTTATTTAAAGTAAAAGAAACTAACAGTTATCAGTAAAGAGACCAATGAATTAAATAATGTAACAGGATTTCACAACTTAAACATACACTATTCATTGTAATTATTTTGCTGATTTATGATCCACTGCTTATGTAATTTTATTACATGTACTTCCATGACATACATTACCATCTCACCTGTATCATTCTGTTTGATAAGGTGCAGGTTCCATGTGCAATGTAGTGAAATCTGTGTTGCTGTCTACTGACTCTGATGATTGAAATTTGATTTTGTAAAGCACACAAGACTACTAACAATTTGCAAAAATGTAGCGTGCAAAGTGGGAGCCAAGTGCACTCAAAATTTCAAATTTTCTTAGCCACACTGTTTAGTGAGTAGCTGCCTTACACTCTTTGATTAAACATCATTTTCAAAGGCTGCTTGAAAATGTAAATATTACCATTAGTACAACAAATGCTTGTATTGTGTCCACAATAGAACTGATATATTGAGATCTTACCATATATAAAAGCCTTCCACATTAAAACCATTGCATACACTAAACATACGGGTACATAGTATCTAATCATTTGTTGTGAGAAGTGCAAACTAATGTATGGAATTATGTGTGGACTACAAGGATGTGCTGGGTAGTTATATATCTACCATTTACATAAAGGAATTTCACATACATGTGTAATAAATTGCATGAAGATTGAAAATGAGATAAGAATAAAACTAGTAGACTCCCATATTACAATTGTTCAACAACTAACTGGTGTTTAACATATATATGCTATACTTGACAGCTAGATAGATGGCATTGCTTATGAGAACCATTTCAGTAGACATATGATTAACTTTTATAGTGGTTTATTAATATATCCTCCATTTACAATCATTTAAAACATATTTGCAAACACATAAGTATGCAACCGTAAAAGGATTACATATATGAAATAATAAAATAAAATAAATAATTCCAAATAACAACTGTTCAAGTAAGTAAACATGGATATAATAGTGTAGTCAGATAGCATTCTGGAAAATAGTTATAGTATAGCTGTCATGAACAGTTGCTGTGGTATATGGTCCACTGACTACTTATCATTATGATACTGTTTACAATGCATTAAATAAAGTGAATTATCAATCAGGATTAACCATAATTACAGAAAACATTTTATAAGGATGGATATAGGTAACAGTAATTTTATTTATGTGAATACTATAATGCACATGGGTAAATTTAAAATTAAGAGGCTGGGCAAAAGAGAGGGGTTGATTGGGGGGAGGGGGGGAGGAAGGGAATGGGTGGATGCTGTTAGATAATAAGAGTGAAGGAGACATTACCTACTGTGCCAAGATTATTTCTGATGTAGGAACATTGGCATTCAAAATTATTTGTGTTTACAATGAGTTAAGAAAGGACACTGAACAGTATGTATTTTCTTTTTAAATTATCATTGCAGTTAAAACTAATGATTACAGCATTGCCTGCAGAGAATAATTACATGATAGTTGTGTTGTCAGCAGTTACTATAGTACTCAGTCCATAAAACTTTTCAGTGCAATTAAAAATATTGCCTAAAGCCTCATAGTGGCATTAAAGTATAAATAATGTGGTAAAACTCATTAGTGCTATTACAAAATTTGGAAGAAGCTATAACACCAAAGTCCTAGAATGATACACATATGTGCATTTTTTTCTTATTGTTATGTCATCCACCTTGTCCCATAGGGGTTGGTTGTGGGCTGTCAGCAGATACAATTTGCTGGTCTTCAGCTACATTAGAGCAGAGATTTTAAAGCACAGTTTCTATGGGTGTCTAAAAAAGTGAATGCTTTGCACAATAAAAAGACAGGTATCAGTTGCAAAAGCTAAAATATACGAGGCTGATTTGTGATTAGTTAAAATGTAGACAGAGGTAAATGAATAATATGTTCCACATGAATATATAAGAAATGGTGGGAAGTTGTATAAGTTAAAAGGTAAAATGGTGATGTGTTGCTAACTGCTCAAAATGGATATGTAGATGAGTGAAGTGATGATGAGATTTAGACTGCAAGGGGTAAAGTTATCATGAGAATGTAGCATTCACGGTAGTGTGTAGGAGGATATCTCTGTGATGGAGGTTTGGAGGACAGATATGGGAAAAACGAAGAGGGATGTGGTTCTGAGCCAAGACTTAAGAAGTGGGTGGAAAAGAGTGGAGGGGAAGGGATCCCAGACAAAGACTGTGTGGTAGGGAACTCGAAGATTTGGTAGGATGGGTATCAGGGTGAATTTCATGGTCAGGTAAGGTAAGGCAACTAAAGTTTAATTGTGACAGGATTTGGTGGATGTGGAGGCGTAATGTTGAGATAATGTGGAAGTAGAGGTGCAGCAGAGTACAAGGATCAGCGGGCAAGTGGGACACTATGGGGTGGGTATGAATGTTTGGATACACAATTTTGCTGGCATAGTTATGAGTTGTTTTTCTAAAAAGACTGAACATTAGTTTTTGATTGGTTCTGCTGACAGTTACATCAAGAAGGTTTACATATTTTTATTTTGAATTTCTGCCCTAAATTACACACTTTGGTGCATTCAACTGAATTTCTCCACTATGTCAGTGACAGTATTCTGATCACTTTTCACTATAAATGTCACAGTACATCTACTGTATATCACAATATTATTCCACTGCATTAGATATGTGCTAATGAAGTTGTTTTCACTCTTTGTGACTTTTCTCACCTACCATCCCCCTGCCTCTCAACTCTCTTCTGCCCCCCCTCCCCCCCATTTTATAATATTAAATGCAATAATCACTTCATGATTGTAAAAATACATCAGTACACTGAATGTTATGGTTCAGAGTCCTCTCTTAACTGATTGTGAATGCAAATGATTTTGCATGGCAATGTTTCTGCATAAGAAAGAACCTTGGCTCAGTAGGTAGTGTTCTGTTAACCTTTCTTATCTAACTCCATCCACCTATTTCCTTACCCTCACCCTCAAACCCCCCCCCCCCCCTGCCCCACCTCTCCCCACACGCACACCCGTTTGGCCCTACACCCTTGATTTTAAATTTACACATGTACATTGTAATAGTTATATAAACACATACATTTACTTTTAAAGATGTGCATCATTATAAAATGTGTATTGGCATTATGGGCAATGCAAATTGATAATTCACTTTATTTAATGAATAATGTTAAAACAACACTGGAGTGTATACCATAATAGCTGTCCATAACACCACTATATTGTAATTACTTTTTCACAAACAGTACCACCTAGACCATGCTATTGGATACATGTTTACTCACTTAAACAGTTATAATTTATTACTTATTTTATTTTATTATTTCATGTATGTAATCCTCTTACAGTTTATCATACCTATGTGTTGATAAATATGTTTTAAATGGATGTCAATGGAGAATGTATTCCTGAACCATTGTAAATGTTAATCATACACATAGTAAACAGTGTAACAAGCTGTTTGAACAATTGTAATATGACAGTCTGCTAGCTTTATTCTTATTTCATTTTTAATCTTTGTGCAATTTAACATACGTTTGTGTAAAATTATTATTTGGAAAAGGTAGATGTTCCCTAGTGCACCCCTGTAGCCAACTGCACATTAGACCACACACACTAGTTTACACTCATCTGTTGCTGACAACAGATGATTGGGTATATAACCAAGTGCTTATTAAATGTAGCGTTCTTAATGTCAAAGGCTCTTATGTATGGTAAGATCTCCATTGATGCTAAAGTTCTAGTGTGGATGCGATGTAACCACTTGTTGTACTGATGATATGATGTATGTTTTCATTCAGACTTTTAAAATGATGTGCAATCAAAACATATAAGCCAATAAACAGTGGTTGAGAATATGAAATTTTGTTTGAACACATGAATGTACTACACGGATAGAATGTTCCTTACCTTTTTTACGATTGATCATTAATTTCCATCTGTGTTACAGCATCTGGTCACTGATTTTTATTCCAATCAAAGTGGATCTTTTGTGCCATCAAAAACCAAGTGGTCTACAGCTAAACTTTGTAGGCATCAAACAGGTTTACATTACACTGTCACTGTATCATGGTATGGAGGACTACCTGTAACTGCTACTTGGTATTTGGCTGTAACAGCCTGTTTGACAACTGAGACTGCTGACCAAATTGTTTTTTATTGTAGCAAATTGTGAATTTTTTTCAGTCTACCTAGTCACTTTGTAAAATATTACAAGCAGAATTTGTATTTTTTCTTCTTTCAGAGTAGAACAGTGGGAACATTCCAAGTGATGTTTGAGTTTAGTGAGTCAATTGTCTACACAAATTTGTGATGTCCCTCCATCTGTTCTGGAGTTCTTGTGAGCTGTAATTCTGCATACTAGTGACTGGGGCAAAGAGGGTGGTTTCAGTTGCAGTGTCTGTCCAGCCAGAGTGGTTAAGCAGCTCTTCGCATGGAAGCACCTGCAGGCACTCAGCAAATATGAAGCCTGAATGAGGGAAATTAACTGCAAATCGACAGAAGGGAAATGTGTATGAAAGTGAGAACATTTGCTGTGGCCTCCAGTGGTATCAGAGTAAAGATATACATTACCTGACAGTTGATGGCATGTTTTGCAACATGCTGTGCCAGAATCATAAGATCTGAGATTGTGCTTTGCTTCTCTTTAGTTAAATGTTAACTCATTGTCATTCCACATGATTAGCGTGTAATGAGGTGTGAGTATTGCTACTAATGTCACACTTTAATTAAAGACAAGAAGTATTCCACCATTTCTGCTGCAGATACAGAAGTTAAATAATTCAGTCTGAGATCTGAGCTGGTAATCCAAACATAGATGTCATGCTACAGTAATCTGAGTATGATGCAACTTACAGTAGTTGGACATAGAGCCATACAGGATCCTATGGGACATTTTTCAGTCATCAAATGTTATAGAGTGCATGTGTTTATTAGTGATGAAGTGTGTATTTTTCAGTTCTTATCGAATTCTGAAAAGTTTACCCCAGAAACGTGTTTCTGACATTTTCCTTCAGCAAAAGGTTGCCCCTTGTTACTTAAATCAGTTTACTCATGTTCACTGTTGCCTCATTTTTCCACACTGTTCCTAGACTATTTTTATATGTTACTTAAAGATGGATACAAATGTGTGATTAATTTTTGGCATCTTTACCATAAAAGTAGATTTAAAAAAACTATTTCAGTGTCATTTTATAGACTTCTTGGTCTGCTATCTTCATGATAGTGTCTTATCAACTGGTGTATTTGATCTGCCTGTTAAGGTACAGAGGAATGTTTCCCTTCTCATCCCTGGCTCATTTGTCAGACCCCATATGAAGCTGTGCAGCTGTGACCTCTGTGTAGGCACCCTATGCAGCCCTGTGCAGCAGAATGCACCTCCACTGAGTTAAAGCATTAGGATCAGCAACCAATACCAGCAGGAGCTGCACCACAGGCATTTGGTCATTGAATGCTGCATACTATACAGCCATTCTGTGCCTGATGTCAGTTGTGTCCACCTCTGCACCACCCTGTGCCAAACACCTCACCAGCTCCACATGCTGCAAGGCTCCTGCCAAACACGGGGTGGTCCTGTTCTGCTCTAACTTGTCTGTCACCCCTGCATCAGCCTCTGCTGCCAGCAGTGCCCTCGGCTAACTGACTGCCCCCTTCTAGGCACTTGACTCAAAATTCTGCTTTTGTCCTGCCCAGAAAAAACATAAAACAGAATAATTCTCCTAGTTTTCTACAAATACACATTTTATTAAGAAAACTTTGATGTGAGAAAAACTGTAAACAGTTCTTAATGTATATTTGTCTGTGGACAAATCTGGTATATACACTGATCAACCAGAACATTATGACCACTGATCTACTGTCATTATAAACCCATCCAGGTGACAGCAGTATCACCTGATGAGGAATGTCTGCTAGTCCCACATGAATGGTGCATATAGTATCAGTTAGCTTGCTGTCCATGTGTAGAGTGGGGAAGGCGCATGATTTATCCTAGTTTGACAGATGGCAGTTGTGTGATGGTCCAGAGTCTCAGCAAGAGCATTTTGGAAATTTCACGACTTGTCAGATGTTTGAGGAGAGTCATGGTGGTGTCAATATGTGGCGAAACTAAGGTGAAACCACGTCCAGATGTCGTGGGCAGCCACCTCTCAATGCAGATGTCAGATGTCATGGGCTGGGCAGAGTGGTAAAACAGGACAGTTGGTGAATAGTGGGGAACTAACACTAGACTTTTATGCTGGGAAGAATACAAGGGTGTCTGAACACACACTGCACCAAACACTCTTAATTATGGACCTCGGCAGCTGATCACCCATGTTTGTGATAATGTTTGTTAAAACACTTCAGACGTAACGATGACAATTAATTTGGCTAACCCCCCTACACACACACACACACACACACACACACACACACACACACACACACACACACACATATGCATCCCTGCATGCTTAAACGTATGGTGCATCTGTCATGTTTACTACAAAACCTGTAATCTGAGAGAGTAAATTAATGATTCATACATTTTCCTAGAGTATCATTGGAAATTTCCTGTAAGTAAACATTGGGTTCTGGTACTGGTGACTGAATATGCAGAACACGTTTCCAACAACATCCCAGACATATTCTAAAGGGAGGGGAAAAATAATACCAAGAGGATAGAGATGCAGCACAGAAGGGAAGAGATGCTGCAAAGGGTGGGCTCCCATGGTAGCCAAGCACGAATCTGCCAAAGAGCAGTGAGCTACCTGTGGGGAATTTCTCAGTATGTACAGTCTTAGACAATAAAACTGACCGCCGGCTGGCCGCCACAGAGACTAAGTCCGAGTCATTCACTTAAGGTGGCCAATAAAACTGACCGCCCCTGACAACTCTAAGTCCGGCAATCTGCACAATCTGGCAACACCGTAAGATGCGGAAGTGTCAGGAGGAAGTGTTATCTACTCTGAGACGTTGTTGGACGATGTGAGCCCGTGGTCTAGTGGCAAGCGTCGTGCGTTCTAAACTTATAGTCGCCTGTTCGCGTCCAACCGTATTCCTTTTTTTTTTTTTTTTTTTACCACAGTCGGTCTAAAGTTATGAGTCTGACTGAACATCGAAGATAATTCGATTAACATTCTACCCACCAGCAATAACAAGTATTCCAGAAACAATTCCGCAGGATAGCTCGTGGCTGCGCCGCAATCATAACAGCTTACGCTCGAGAGTTTCCTCGCGCTGCAGCGGCTACCGGCCACCGGCCAGACGCCACCCGCCGCCTGAAATCCGGCGCCGCCCAGGTGAACGCGTCGCGATGCTATCAGCGTGTGTCTCAACTGTCATTTTCGAATTTGAAGTTCTAGTTATTATCTGGCAATTAAGGAATGGATTTTGCAAACTTGAAAATCATGAACTACACAGTTAAGCATTGTAAAATTGAGTCGCAAGTGGAAATAGGTGTAACATCTGCAACACAACGTTTACTTTTGGTATAACAGAGGGGTGAATGCAGAGGAGGCAGCTAGAAAGATTTGAATTGTGTGTGAAGCAAGTGCTTTTGGGAAAAATACGCCAGAAAAAGATAATCTTGTTTCAACAAAGATCGTTCTGGCATGAATGATTTTCCACATTAAGGAAGTCTCGACTACTGGTATATGTGATAGATTACCATTTTACCATCATGCGACATTTGCATTCAACAGGCAAAGTTCAGAAGTCTGGTGTAGGAGTACTGCATGCTCTAATTCGAAACAACAAAAATCAACGGAGTGACTATTATTGAACGTCATCAGGTCGCTCACTGAGCATTCGTATGCAGTACTGTTACTGGTGACGTGTTATGATGCCTTTATCGTTAACTTCCTAAGAAGAAATGAAAGGCTGAGCCCCTCCAAAAGACATAAACTCAAGGAAAGAGTAGTGTGAACATAATATTTTACATCTGATAGCTCCAAAAGTGTGTTTTGGGCTACCAATTCTGCCCCAAGGGCTGTGTGCAACACAGCTGGAATTTGTTGCCAACAACTGAGACACCTTTCGGTCGCAGCGTAAGAAACTCGAGCAACACAACTACATCACATGTGCTACTGCATGATAACGCACTTCTTGATTTGAGAAACAAAACTATCCAGGAGATTGAAATTAAAGACGTCTCTTAGGCACTTGTATTGATAGAGAAGTCCTCTCTCAAGCACTTGTCCCTCTCGTCATATATTCGTAAAGTTTTACCTTTCCCGCTCTTGATCGATCAACCGTCAACGCAATTCATTTCTAGACGAAAATACTCTTAAGACTACTCTGGTATAATGATATCGTGGGAACCAGTAGGTTTCTACTGGCGTAGAATTTGTAAACAACTTTAGCATTGTCAGATCGTTTTAGATATCGTGAAAGAAAATTCTCTTGCTGATTAATTTCTCTTTGATGATTACTGTTGCGTTTAACAAACTAATGGAAAATCCGATTAAAATATTCACTGTACTAATACAAATTAAATTCGGCTTACTACAGAAACATCACGACGGCAGACTATCTTAATAAAGCATTAAGTATCTGTAAGACGATTGAGCCTATTTAACACGAATTAGTAGGACATTACCGACTTTTGACTTCGAAAAGATCTGTATTTACTTCATTTCCTGTATCATTCGCAATTATTATGAAAATGTGGCATTTCACAGATAAAATTATGTATTCACAACAACAAAAAATTTGTCGTCATTATGAATTTGGCAGTACCGTAAGGTTTTCGCTCTGACACAGGGTTACTGAAAGTAGCAAGGCGCATTTTTCTCGAGCGTTGTCTTACGATTCCCTTATTGCGTTTGTATCTACCTGCTTGTAGCTCTGCTACAAAAGAATTAAAAATCTGGCTTTCAGCTAGTCTCGAAAGGCGAACGAAAGCAGCTTGCATCTGGTAGCCAAACATGTTTCTTGGGAACAGGCTACTTCCTAAAGTGGGAAGACATTCTTTTGTGGTTGAATTGTTGGAAAATGTTGGCCTAAGCCTTTCGGTGTGTTGAATTTGTACCAATGATTTTTCTACAGGTTTTTTCTGTCCCAAATAGAGAGTTGAAGTCTCCCATTAGTATTTTCACGTCATCTTGGTGAATTTTGCTCATAGTATTTTCGAGTGTATATCTTTTATAGGGCCTCTGAATGAGCATAGTCATAAGTCGATTGTTGATGGATGGCCGGCCGCGGTGGTCTCGCGGTTCTAGGCGCGCAGTCCGGAACCGTGCGACTGCTACGGTCGCAGGTTCGAATCCTGCCTCGGGCATGGCTGTGTGTGATGTCCTTAGATTAGTTAGGTTTAAGTAGTTCTAAGTTCTAGGGGACTGATGACCACAGCAGTTGAGTCCCATAGTGCTCAGAGCCATTTGAACCATTTTTTTGTTGATGGATGCGATTTCTTTGACAGAGTTGATGATAGATCTGTGTTCGAGAAATGCAGTGCCGAAGATTGGTACGCCTTTCGCTACCTTTTGTTGTATTTTGCTCTTGAAGATGACATGGTTTCCGTAATGCAAGGTTTAATTGTCAATTAATCGTGGTTCTTGAAGAGCAAGGACGAGAATTTTTTGGCGGACGATTTCTTTCGTGAGATTATTGAGGTTTCTTGTTTGCATCAATGTATCGATATTTAGTTTTTAAATGAATGTTTTCTGCTTGTAGAGAAATTTACCAGAGATCTTCGATATTCTCTGCCGTGCTAACCTGGACTCCCCAGAGTGCGAAAATCCAACTGCCGCCTATCGGTGGCCAGGTTGTGTACCATCTGGGGTAAAGTTACCTTTGCTTGCATAGTTCATGTTTTCTTGTGTTTCATTGGTTTGGCCTGGGTGATACCAGGACCGGACAGGACCAGAGGGTGTTGAAGCCTTTGGAAGCAAATATTTTCAGCCAAGCTCATTGAGCCAACAGACGGTGACACATCTGAGTGAAAATCACCGCTACGGTGATTTTCACTCAGATGTGTCTGGATTTTGGGTTCAACGGATTGAGTAGTCGTTCAGGATTGTGTTAGTATTTGGTTCACCCCAAGTATTTGATTTCCTCGGTACCACCCATATGGGGGAGGGTTTCCCCTATTGGCCACACGGGATTTTTATTATTATTATGTCATCAGCAAATCTGATATGGAGTATCTTCCCTCCACTGAAATAGATGTGTATTGTTCGATTCAATATTTCCATCAGATAAATATGGGTTATAATTACGTTACATTGCTGCTAGTCGACATATTTCTCACGTTTTCTTAGACAGTTGCTAGCTGTTACTCCATCATAGGAATTTATGTGCGCAGCATTGTTGCAATACAGACGTTCAAATTATCCAATTTCTGTAATTTCATTTCGATACAAGATCGTCCTAATCGGATTCAGCCAGTCAGTCTTAATGTGGATATCCGACTACGACTCTCATCATATGATAGACTGGGTGAACCACATTCTTAATCGGACTGTTGAATTCAGATCACTTATCTATGACAGGGAATGAATTCTTAAACACTGTGGAAAATAATAATCCAATGTGCTTATTACAAATACGTTATTTAAATACAAATATATGAACTAACGAGATAACAGTTTATTTACAGGAGCAGAGACCCATCCATCATAGCAGGGCAGTGCGAGATTGGTTTCAGGGCCAAGAGAGAATGACACCGAAGTTTGCCCATGCATGCTAGATACCGAAGAAGGAGATCAAGATAACGAAATGAGGAGATAATCCGCGAGAAGACGCGGCATTTAGGATCGACAGATTCGTCTGGGCCCATAGAAAATTTCCAGTACTAATTTAAGGTGGAGCCCCATACGCTGTTTGCTGCGAAAACTTATCCTATACCTGATGTGCACTGTGTAGCTGCAGAACAGGAAAATTAGAACCGGCGGTAAGCTCATACAACAGTCCAATACATCCAGTTGCGAAGAAGAACGGGTAGATCCATTTAGTTCAGGACTTGAGGCAGATCAACAGTATTATTGAGATGGAAACCGATTGGCCAGAGACGCTAGACACCCTGCTCCAGAAATTTCATGGCATACGTGTGCTCAAGTCGATCGATTTTCGGGCCAGATATGGTAGGTCCCATTGGCGAAGGAATGCAGGAAATACAAGGCATTTCTCTATTTTGGCAGATCTTATTAGTTCCCATATCTTCCGTTCGGATTGAGTGTCTCTTCTGCCGCCTTCATCCTCTCTTTGGACACAGTTTTACAGGAAACCCTCCGGAAAAGAATTACACATTATGTCGATGACATGTTAATCGCGGAAGAATTATGGAAAGATCACCACACAGTGCTCATGTAATTATTAGAGGCGTTGAGAAATAGAAATGTCAGTATCAACCTGACCAAGTCCTAAATTGGGAGAAAGGAAATTCACTTCCTGGGACATATAGTCTCAGCAGAGGGTATCCGACCTGATCCCAATAAATTGCAGGCGATTAAAGAATATGCGACGCCCTGAACAAAGCGCTGATTACGTGCGTTCCTTGCCTTAATAAACTTTTACAAATGGTTTATTATGATAGAAAGTGTTACCACTCTGCGACTGTGCCAACTAACTGTTAAAGAACAACCTGGAGTTGGGACAGTAAAGCACAAGAGGAGTTTGACGGATTGAAAGGGGCATTGTTAAATGCACCCATACTGATTCACCCAGACTTGGGGAAGGGATTTTGTATGTCATCTGACAGTTCCCAGGATGGTATAGCACTTACCATTTTTCAAGAGAGTAACCAAGACGGAAACATTGTCCTACATACTGTTGCTTTCGCAAGTTGTGTTTTAAACCAAGCCGAGAGAAACTACACTATGACCGAATTAGAGGCATTACCCATTGTATGGGGGTTCACCAAGTCTCGGTATTACCTGTACGATCGCACTACGAAGGTGTATTCAGACTACGAGGCATTGCAGTTCCTCATGACGGCAAAGCTTATGCCCAACCGCCAACTGCGCTGGGCCTTATATCTTCAAGAATTTTCCTCAAAATTTTCCATATTCCTGGTCCGCCTAACGTGTTAGCAGATGCCCTATCGAGGGGATCCGACTGGACTGACGCAAGGGAAAGATGAGAAGTTCAAAGAGAATCGATTCCATCTCATGTATATGAGCCTGGTTACTTTTGAAAATCACTGAAGTACGGACCTCAGCAGCATAGCAAGAGAGCAAGACAAAGATGAGGTGTGGAGCACCGTCACAACTAAACTGCAGGACGGTAGCGCCGGAGAATGGCGTCGGTTCTACTCGTTAAGGAAGGGTGTGTTGTTTCTCAGACGTGACATCAACAGTGGCACGAGGTTGATCTGTGTGCCGGAAGAAGTAATTAATAAATTCATATGGTACACACACCTCAGTTACGGCCATTTCTGGCCGCGTAAGTGTTGTATGCAATTGAATCAATTGGTATAATTGTACGACGTTCGGTTGTCAATCTCACGAAGAAGAATTCGGACGACGCGACGCTGTCTGTATTAAGCAAGTGACTCAATTTTGCGCCTACATCTACAGCACCGCCATTAATAAGTTTTCTGAGTGGGTTGAAGAAGCTGTACGACGTCTTCCTTTGGATGCTGCAGAAGAAATAAGAAGGGAAACTTGCTGTGCTCTGCTGAAGGCTCTCTCTCAAGGCAGTAACTTAACCTCTGCAGAAAGGGCTGCATTACGAAATCTGAGAGAGGACCATGACGTAGTGGTACTGAAAGCTGACAAAGGTAATGCAACTGTTTTGTTACCTCGTGGTGTGTATAAAGATAAGTTGTATGGTCTGCTAAGTGACTCTACGTATAGGAGGACTGATTACGATGCTACAGGACGAGTGCAACGGAAAACTTCAGCACTATTAAATTCCTCCTATTTACTGCAAGAGAACATCAAGAGGTTAAGACCACATGGTTGTGCGCCACCAAGACTGTATGGCCTTCCAAAGGTTCATAAAGAGGGTATTCATCTGCGTCCAATAGTGAGCAACATTGGAGCTCCAACATATGTTTCAGCAAAATATCTCGCTTCCTTGCTGAGACCTTTCGAGGACAAATGCTCACATCACATACGAAACTCAGCTGATTTTATCAATAGACTGGGGGCTCTTCGTCTTAGCAGTGTAGACCTTCTAGTAAGTTTTAATGTGGTCTCACTTTCTACAAAAGTTCCTCTTGCAGATTATTTGAGACTGATTGGTAACGTGTCTCCTGTTAATATCACTGCTTTCTTTAGGTACGCTCTTCCATCAACTTACTTTATGTTTAATCAAGAATATTTTGAACAGACAGACGGTGTCGCCATAGGTAGCCACCTGTCTGCCTTGTTGGCCAATCTTTTTATGGAGGATTTTGAGAAGAGAGCGCTTGAAGCAGCTGCCCTGAAGCCAACAGTTTTTTGGCGGTATGTGGATGACACTTTCATAGTGTGGCCTCATGCAGAAGACAAATGAACGGAGTTTCTACATCACCTCAACTCCATTGATAGCAACATTCGGTTCACTGTAGAAATAGCGAAAGATGGTTGTTTGCCTTTCGTAGACGTCCTGGTTCGAAAGAAGAATGATTTTTCTCTACAGCATTCAGTTTATCGGAAGCCCACTCATACTGATTTGTACCTGCAAGCATCGAGTTACCAACACCCATCGCAAACCGTGAGTGTGCTTAAAACACTTGTTCATAGAGCTCATACTGTCTCAGACTAGTTGGTTTACCTCAAGAACTCGCCCAGCGAAAGACAGTATTCAGCGAAAATGGGTATTCTATCCGGCAGATTAACAGGGCACCAAGAGTTGAAACTAAGAATCAGGAAGTGGATAAAGAGGAGAACATGCCGGAACAGTCTTTAGCTTTTCACCCTTTACTTGTCAACACTTCGTTTAAAATAGCAACAATCCTCCGAAAATTTCAGGTAAAAGTGGTTTTCCGCCCACCATCGAAGATTGCCGACATTGTGGGATCAGCAAAGGACACTCTTTTACTACGAAAGGCCGGAATTTACAAGATACCGTACCAATGTGGTATGGCTTACATAGGTCAAAGCACACGCACCGTGAAAGAACGCTGCACTGAACATCAACGTTACACCCGACTTTTGCGGCCAAGCAAGACCGCTATTGCTGAACATTGTATTTCCACTGGATATTCAATGGAGTATGAGAAAACAATGATTTTGTTCACAGCAACATCTTTCTGGGACTCCATTATTAAAGAATCCGTAGAAATACGCTTGGCGGTAAATCTATTGAACCGTGACAGCGGCTACCAGCTGGACAGTGGATGGAATCCCATCATCTCCACGATTTTCTCAAATAGAAGACGACAGAGTGCGTCGACGGCCGTGGCAAACAGCAACGCAGAGGGCGACTGAATTCCGCTATTCCACCAGCGAGGGCGCTGCCGATGGGCAGTGTGGTCCATCTATGAAGTTTTCGACACATGCGCAGAATAGTTAAAGCGCGCTATATATTACGGAACGTAGGACGTTTTCGCTAGTCTGCGACAGCTCACCTGAAGATGACTGGCAGGTGCCCAGTTGAAATAACGTGCAAGGTATTGAACGACGACCGGCTGCAAGTCGGAAATATGTTTGAACAGTCAATTCGACGGGAAAATTTTAAAATTCACATCTGCAATGATGTTCACACATTGAGATGCTGTCTTGAAATGCTCTGGGTATGACACATTACCTGTTCTTTTATACAGCTCGCTCCACAACAAAAATTAGTAGTTGATCACATGGTCATGTAAACAAGAGCATATGCTGCAGTACGTTCTGGGAAATTTGCTGAAGAATCAATAGCAATTCGTACATATATCAGTCGTGATTTATGTGCGTCTTTGAGTTTTGAGCAGTCTAATGTGATGGTTGGTGCCAGCTCCTTGAATTTCAAAAATGGTTCAAATAGCTCAGCATTATGCGACTTAACATCTGAGGTCATCGGTCCCCTATAACTAAGCACTATTTAAACGTAACTAACCTAAGGACATCACACACATCCATGCCCGAGGCAGGATTCGAATCTGCGACCGTAGCAGTCGCGCGGTTCCGGACTGAAGCGACTAGAACCACTCGGCCACCGAGGCCGGCTCCTTGAATTCCCGTCGACCAATTAGACATCCTCCTTTTTCGGCACCATCATAATAAGAAGCACAGAATATAGCATACATATAAAATGCTAGACAATATAGAATTTCTTCTCACTGTTGCATGAAATTGTCATAAGGATATAATTCTGAAATCAAGTGGACTCTGGAATTAGTGAACTTGCACTTGTCAAATATAATGAAATCATTTGCTTTCTTGCCCATTCGATCAGCCTGAATCGCAAGTACAATGAATCTAGGTGTATTTAATTGAATTGGGGTTTTAATAGGCCACATTTGTATGGTCACCGTTGGTAGCAATGGGTAACTAAGAAGCTCCCATGAACGGAATGTTAATGGTACATATGCGCCAGCATTCAGAACATTTATAAGTTTCATATGCTCCTCGTCTGCTACAGCAATGTTGGGAATTTTCCATATTATTTTTTGATAATGATCCCATTCTCCTCTTGGGTTTGTCAAATGTATGAGTTGTTATCCATCACATTCTTTACCATAATTAGTTCCTGTTTTGCATAAATAATAGTTTACCATATGTTTTCAAAGTACCCCATAAGCATTTTTAGAAGTATGCATGCAGTAAATCACTTGTACTCTCCCACTGTTCTACTCACTGGCTTGTCCATGAACCATCCTGAATTTTCTAAGCCTTCCAAACACGAGGTCAATGCAGAGACGCATGTTTTAAGGGTTGGTAATATGCCTACATTACATGTACGATCAATCTCAACCCCGTTAATTCCATATCATATCTCCTAAAATAAGAATGCAAAAATATTAGATGTAAGATTCGATGGCACAGTAGCAGAACAAACCTTTCTCCTAAATGCTCCATCCAGATATGTGAAACACTTTCACGGAAAAGTTAAAGCTCCTTGGTGCTGGATAACAATCCTAATTTCATCGCTCTTATTAAATGTGGCTGAAGCATAAGATTTCTGTGAGAAGTATTCCTGGTGTATAATTGGCTCATTATGTTCTACAGGAACCGTACTCTTGAGCCACGTCATTACAGGGTTTCAAGAATACTGATTTAAGAAACTTGTAGTGTGCACACGTTGTCACCTTACAGTTCTACCTGGAAGTGTCATGCTGTGGATTGTGTGTGCTGTTTTCATACCTTACACCCAGTCTGTCTTACATGTAGTATTACTTTCATTTCCTCACCACCAAGTTGATTATCCTGGTTCACAATACCTAGCTTCAGATAGTCTGATGTCCGAGCTGTCACGGGAAGGTATACAGCATTGGAGGGGGGGAGGGGGTCTCAACAATCCATTAAAGACTTTATAGTGTTGAAAATTGTAGAACACATG
This sequence comes from Schistocerca nitens, assembly GCF_023898315.1. Taxonomy (NCBI): domain Eukaryota; kingdom Metazoa; phylum Arthropoda; class Insecta; order Orthoptera; family Acrididae; genus Schistocerca; species Schistocerca nitens. Next base: position 53,927,632 of record NC_064624.1, on the reverse strand, counting down.
TCTTCTGTTGGTGAAGTATCATTTCATTTCTTCCATAGGTTGCAGGTCACCATATGAGTCGAAATAGTAGACATTATTTATATTCTTCTTAACATACGCCACCCAGTGGTTTCGAGGTCCTCCAGTAACACTTACATTTACAATTACACATTATCAGGATTTCCATATAGTCTTAGGTAAAGTACTGCATAAAAGCAATGCGTAATCTTGAAATGTTGAATTTATTTCTAACAGACTTTAGCAGGTCTCTATTGGTGAGAGGTCTATCAGGTAGGATGGTTAAGGAGCTTTTTTATTTATGGAGAGACCTAGTCCTTTCTTGCATGGTTTCAGATATAGTCCTTTCCCGATGGTTACAGCTTCCATCATGTGGTTATGTCTGCTTGCTTCCTCTTGCTGCTTCTGGGAGTTCTGCGAATTCTTGACTGTCCTTTCAATAGCCACAGCATCACCAGTCAGTGAACTCGCCGCTAAGATATCTGCAAGGGCTACGATGAGAAGGGGAATAATTCCACCTGATATCTTGGGTATTGGCAGAATCCTCAGTGAATTAATCAGCCTTCTCTCTCCTTTTCGTTTCAGAGCACTTTCAGCAGCACACATAGCTACTAGGATATAGTTTATTTAACACCTCTGCTCTGGCTTCTTCTTCTTCTTCTTCTTCTTCTTCTCCTTCGTTATTGTCTTCATCACACATGATGGGTGGCGTTCATAACTTTGTTAAAATCCACCCTAAAACCCAATTTAATTTTGCCATACATGTTTTTATCAAATGCAGCAATGCGATGTCCTATGCCAGTATCCCTTCTCTCACGTGTTGCCTCAGCATTGTCAGTTAAACTTTGACCTGTAGCGTGACATCCTGGGAGATCTTAATTTGCAGCATATAGAATATCGTGTTCCATACATGCCTCATCAAGTCTTGATTATCTTACCACCATGTGCTAACTGTTTTTGAAGCTTTGTTCTGGGTCCACAGTTGCCATATCTGGTAATGTGTAATTCGACCAGTAGTTTGTCTAGAATACCATTACTTCTTGTCATGCGCCTCTGATCGCGCATTTTATGCTGCTGTCGTGGTTGGCGCAAATCCAGCTGTTTTGTGTTGTGAGAAAACCAAACATTTAACTAATGCTCCATTCGCTCGACATCTTATGACCCTCTCCATGAGAAATACATACAGTTCCGAGCTCTTCTGCATTTCCTATGTCTAAAAGCATCCTGCAATTTCAGTACTGCTGCTATCCTTTAAGATGCAGGTTCTGGAATTTGTTCTTTGGCCTTTGGAAACTGTAAATATCTTACTCGATCTTTTTGGTACGTATGATTTCTCAAATGCTGTCTTGTGTTTTGAAATACATACTAAATCACCTGCATTAAATTTCTGTTTGCGTGGATCCACTATTTTAACGAGATTGTATACCATATCTAAGACTCCATTATCGACAACAACGATTGGCATAATTTTTATTGTGCATTGTTTCTTTCCCTTATACTGTGAAATTATTTATGGGAGCATATTACCAATCTGTACGAAGTACAAAGATTAAAGTGCATCCACATTTGAGCCCTCTATGTTCTGTTCAGATATTCCTCGATACTTGCCTTCAGATGAGTCAGTATTGAGTAGTGGTGTACTCTGTACTGCTCCATCACAATCTTGAAATATCTATTGTAAAACTTTCCACTGTGATTTGTTTGAAGGATGTCGGGGCATCGATTCGCACCTGTCTGCAGTCTGCAGCAATCACTCAAACATGAATGCAGCATCCCTCCCCATTTTTGTTTTCACCAGTAATGCTCAGGCGAATTTAGAGTATATACCAATGACTGTTAAAATATATTTGGAATCATTATTCACACATGAATATTCCCTCATATCTACAAGATCAGCCTCTTATAAATCATCCAAACCTTCAACTTGTCTGTGAGGATAGTACTGGATAGAATATTTTAATAGCAGATATGAATAGGGAATGCCTGCCATATCCACACTTAGATATGGTGAGTGCTGTAATGTACAACTACATTATAACACAGAAGCTAACTGAAAGTAGCAGGAAGACTGAATTCTTCAGACACAGTAAACAGAGAGAACCTGTACTTAATTTGGCAACAGACAAAGTGAACAGAAGAGATTTCTTCTTACCACGCTACACTTGTAAGAATGGATATTCCAAAGACAGTGAGCCAGTCTGCCATTGATATGCAAAGGTACCGAGGCCGTAATTCTAGGCAGCACTTTCGTCAATGTCTCGCTAGGCAGCGGCAGAGTCGAGCTATGAGGCTGTGAAACGCCATACGCAGACTGGCTCGTGGTCTTGTCACCTCCAGCGAATAAAAGTGTTAGTAAGTCTTGTTGGACAAAAGGTGAACTGTTCACACGTGGAGTTGATGCAGTATGGTGGACACAGTTGTTACCCTGGACAGAATCTCGGTGGCGTTACTGGCAGCACACGTCCGCAGTATCACCTGTAAGTAAAGTGGAATTACAGGATAAGTCTTGAGTCTAAACCGAGGGGTGAGAGTTCTATGCTTGGTGGGCCAGGTAGTTTCCCATTGAGAGCACGACCTGTTTAAGCGCTGTTGAATGTACTGTCTGGGTTACCTAAAGCTTAACAGGCGCAACAAGTATAGCATTTTTCATTTGCTAATTAGGCTGGATTTCACCATATGGCTTGTGGATTTTCATAATATGAAGAGAACTGAGAACGCAAAGCAATACATGGCAGGCTGACTGTTTGGTATGGAAACACTTGTTAGCTTCTGGCATTAATGTACACCACTGATTAACTTTGTTTAATACTGCAATAATGTGTGGGAGCATTTGCGTTCCAGTTGTATACTGTGAATGGTGCACTGTGTTGTCAAACTGTTCAGCGACATCTTCCGTGTTTGATTTTCACTGAGTGCCATTTTCCACTTTGTTTATGGTTTTTGGTGGTTACAGATACAGTGCTTTTGAATTATATATAATCAGTCAACTTTATTCTTGCAAATGTTTTTAAATATTTTAAAAAGGAAATTTATTTTTATAACTTCCTTCTGGGTTAAATTTAGTACAGCTTTTTTCTATTATTATTATTTTTTTTTGTAGATACAGATATTTTGGCTAGCCTGTGATTCATTCATTTCAAGCTAGGTGCTTCTTAAATCATGATGTGGGAATGTTATATTCATTTGTTTATCTCTAGTATTTTGGCCAAGCGCTGGTAAAATCATCTTCATTCAAGCCATAGTCAAAGGTTAAATTTTTATCTGATTTAAGAACCATTCTGTTGTCATTACTTGATTTTCAAATTACATCAGACAAATAGTTTCGCTGCCTTTTACCAAAGAGCTTTTGTGTAAAGAGTTCCTTTATTTTAGAATGTAAAAGGTTTTAATTTCTTATACAATTTTAAGATACATTTTATTAAACTGCTTTTTATATGTGTTTTAAATCACTAAAGTGTGTGATACCCTCTGTTCAATGATTGGTATCTGTTCACAAAGGGAGCATGTTTCAGTAAAGACATCAATCGAAATAAAAGCAGTATTGTAAATCGATGTAAGTTCCCATAATGGATCTAAAATATGTATATTATCAGCTGACAGTGAAATTGCCGAAACTCACAGTGGTGTGATGCACTCCTCATACTGATCTACGTTACCTTTTACAAGACACAGTGATATAATGTTATGACCTTCAGTTATAGGTAAAGCATTGTAATAAAATCGATGTCATAAAACAGAACTACAAAGTCCAACAAAAAATCTAAAATCTTTTGTTCAGACGTAATAAAAGTTTGATTGAGCAAGTGATGTGCATGCCCTCGTGATAGTAGAGGAACAGTGGTAGTATAAGGACACATTTGATGCCAAATGATATCAAATTAATTATTAAACTAACTGAATTAATCAACTAATTATCCCATCCCCTGATGACATCATGGGTTTTCCACAGCTGGTGTGTGTTCCCTTCCCCCACCAACCTTCTGGAAAATCACTGTCCCTCCCCTACCCAGAAAAAATGGAGGAAATTCCAATATTGGTGGGAATTTTGAAATTTAGTGGTAAAATCGAATTTTGGCGGTAAATCCAAATGCTAATTACAATGTGTTACAGAGGCCATAATAATAATTAATAACAAATGTATTCTGTATAAAAATTCAGTTTGCATATCATCTTTGGAATACTGACACAGTCTAATTAAGTAATTTACAATCCGAGATGGCTGACCCAGAACACTGGTACAGTTTAATATCCCTACCCCTATTGGCTGGAAATTCAAAAATTGGCAGGAAAATCCAGATTTTTTCTTCTGACTGTGAAGTATGGGATTTGGGGAGGGGTGGTTGCCACTGATCGAGCAATAGACAGTAGCTCTGTCCAGTTTCATGAATAACTGCAGGATGTAGGAAAGATATTTTCGCTGTCAACCTAGCACTAGCGAGTTGCTCCAGCCATTCTAGCCAATAGCCCTATATGGTAAGGATGGGTGACAATGATAGGAAGGCAACATATCACAGTAGCCTTCTGCCGATCTACAAGAAAATAGCTGCTGGGAGGAACATGAGGATGGGTAATAATATCAGGAGAGCAACCAACTGTTATGTTTTTTTTTTTTTTTTTTTTTTTTTTTTCTTTATTGTGATTTCATTCCCCTGCCCCATACGGGCAGGGGGAGGGCTGTCAGCAGCACAATCCGCCGCTCTTCAGCCGAGTGATATGACAATTAAAACAAGAATAAAATAATACATACATAAGGAGGTAAAAAGGGGGAACATAAAACAGAGTAAGGGGAGAAAATGGAGGTAAAAATACACTGATATGTAGACGTTCATTGGGGACAGTTAAAAAAGTCACCAGAAAGTTAAAAAACACAATTGGTGATTCTTAAAACACATGGAAGTCACTAGATGCACAGGCACAGGTTAAAAGTCGGCCACAGTATTAAAAACACTCCGAAACAACACACTTAAAACCCACTCGGAGCACACACGACGAAGAATAAAACTACCAGGTGGGACCTGCCGAGGGAAAGGGCAGAGAGGATGGAAAAGGAGGGGAGAGCATGGGGCAGCTGGGGAAGCGGCGGGAGGAAGGGAGGAGGGGAACCGTGGGTTCACGAAGAGGCAGGACACACATGGGGCGGGAGAGGAAAAGGGAAGACAGGGCAGGAGGGAGCGCAGAGACACTGAAAGAAGGCACAAGAGATGGAGGGGGAGGGGAAATCCGCTCAGAAGGAGGGAGGGGGAGGAGAGGGAGCCCTGAGGAGGAGGCAGGAAGAGGGGGTTAGAGTTGGTAGGAAGGGTAGATGTCAGGGCGAAGCTCATCATCCGGGAGCGGTAGACGGTGGAAGTTGTGTTGGGAAAGGAGATGGAGGGTGTGGAGATGGAGAGAGGGAGGGACACAACGGTAAAGGCGCGGCAACTGGTCGGGAGTGGAGAGGAAGGGAGACACCAGGGGGTGAGGGGGATCAAGGCGACGGACAACATAGAGTGTGCGGATGTGTTCAAGGAAAAGGAGAAGGTGGGGGAAGGGGATGAGGTCATAGAGGATGTGCGTGGGGGACGGAAGGCGGATGCGGAAGGCGAGGCGGAGCGCATGGCGTTCGAGGATTTGGAGGGCGTTATAGAACCGGGGAGGGGCGGAAATCCAAGCGATGCTGGCATAACAAAGGATGGGGCGGATCATGGATTTGTAGGTGTGGAGGATGGTAGAAGGATGCAGACCCCACGTCCGGCCGGACAGGAGTTTCAGGAGGCGGAGGCGGTTGTGAGCTTTGTTTTGGATGGTAAGGAGATGGGGAGTCCAGGTGAGGTGGCGGTCGAGGGTGAGGCCAAGGTATTTGAGGGTAGGAGTGAGGTGGATAGGACGGCCATAAATGGTGAGGTAGAAATCATGGAGGCGGAAGGAACGGGTGGTGCGGCCTATGATGATCGCCTGGGTCTTGGAGGGATTAACACGGAGGAACCACTGGTTGCACCAAGCGGTGAATTGGTCAAGGTGGGTTTGGAGAGTACGTTGGGACCGTTGAAGGGTAGGATAAAGGGCTAGGAAGGCGGTGTCATCAGCGAACTGGAGAAGATGAACAGGAGGGGGAGGTTTGGGCATATCAGCAGTGTACAGGAGATAGAGGAGAGGGGAAAGGACAGAACCTTGGGGCACGCCGGCAGAGGGGTAGAAAGTACGGGAGTTGGAATTGTGGATAGTCACATAGGAGGGACGATGGGAGAGGAAGGAAGCAACGAGACGGACGAAGTTGATGGGGAGAGCATAGGTCTGGAGTTTGAAAAGGAGCCCGGGATGCCAGACACGGTCATAGGCGTTCTGGAGGTCAAGGGAAACAAAGATAGCAGAGCGACGGGAGTTAAGTTGGAGGGAAAGAAGATGGGTAAGGTTAAGGAGCTGGTCGTCAGCAGAGAAGGAAGGCCGGAAGCCACATTGGGTAAGAGGAAGGAGGCGGTGCTGGTTAAGGTGGCAGTGGATACGGCGAGAGAGGATGGCCTCAAAGACCTTACTGAATACGGAGGTGAGGCAGATGGGACGATAGGAAGAGGTAGCAGAGGGGGGTTTGTTAGGCTTAGGGAACAGCAGGACACGGGAAGTCTTCCACAGGTCAGGGTAAAATCCAGTGGAGAGGAGGACATTGTACAGGGTAGCAAGGACAGACAGGAAGGATGGAGGGGATTCCTTGAGGTGACGGTAGGTGACGCCATCATGACCAGGGGCGGTGTTGCGTTTGGAGCGGAGGACGAGTGTGATGTCTTGCATGGTGATGGGAGTGTTGATGTCGGAGGGGGGTAGCCGATCCAAGTACTGGAAGCTAGGGGCGAGCGGGGGGACCGAGGTGTCAGTGCGGTCAAGGACAGTGGGGAAGAGGGAGTAATCAAAATGGGGATCGTCAGGAATGGAGAAGACCTCGGATAGGTGGGAAGCAAAATGGTTAGCCTTACTGAGGTTGTCAGGAAAAGGGCGATCGTCATGGAGGATGGGGTAATGTGGGGTGGGATGGCTACCAGTAAGGCGGTGGAAGGCTGACCAGTACTTGGAGGAGTTGACAGGGAGGGTGGAGTTGAGGCGTGTGCATGTCTGACGCCAGTCCCGGCGTTTCTTTGCTGTAAGGAGGTTCCGGATATGTCGCTGTAATTGCCGGTGGCGGGTGAGAGTATCCCGGTCACGAGTGCGGAGGAAGGAGCGGTAGAGCCTGCGGGATTCACGCAGAAGAAGGACGGCCTGCGGAGGAAGCGTAGGGCGGTGAGGGTGGATGAGTTTGGTAGGGACATGAGCCTCCACAGCGTCAGTGATGGTCTGCTGGAGGAAGGAAGAGGCATGGGTGATGTCATCAGGGTGGTGGAAAGTGAGGGGGTGGCTGTCGACCTGTAAGGCAATGGATTCCCGGTAGGCATCCCAATTGGCACGGTGGTAGTCATGGACAGACTTTCAACCAACTGTTATGAATCGCTGCCTGTATATAAAGGACTCTTGTAGTGACATCATTGGGGAATGAAACACGTTTATCCATATTTACGAATCACAAGTCTTATCCTAGCCAACAAAAACGTCGTAAATACATTGTACAATATTTTTTTATGAATGTAGTGATCATTATCGTACTCAATCATAGCATATCAAAGCGAAAAAGGAAACTGAGAAGTCACCTCCAGTGTAGTTCAGCGACATCTACCGAGCATATTGGGTAACTGAATCGTTGGCCAGCCAGGATGGCCTTAAGCCGCGACGTCCTGTCGCTGACTCCCCGTGACAATTCCTGCCACTGGCTGTGAGACAATGCGAGACAATCAGGTGCGACATGGACTAACTCGAGTTCCACCGCTGACGTAGACTCCTTATTTTAAAAAATCTACTGTACCCAGTCAGAAATGGCGATGTTGTTTTCTCAATACAACTCGAATTTCTCAAGAGAATTATAGAGAGAAATTGGACCATACACGCGTTTTCACATCACTAAAGTATCGTTATTTGTTGTGAAAATCCTGTTCAACAATATGGCATGGGCTACATTTCCTATAAGTATTCTCTAATCATGTAGAAAAATATTTTATTGCAGCTTAACACCTGCCACGTCCACCACCACAGGACTAGAATATTACGCTCCTTTTTGGTTCATGGTGGATGACAGGAGCATGCTCTACCTATGTCACAGGATGCCTCCCCACTTTCGAACTGTCTTAAAGTAACCCAGTAGCCTTGTTACCTATGAAGTCTCTCAGGACAGCAGCATAAAGGAGTTGTAACTATCAGGTTTATGCTATGTATCACTTTATAAATTCGGCATTATAGCTGATTTTATTACGATAACCATCTCTAGCTGTGTAGGTGGGATACTGAAATTCCAAAAAAAATATCTCTGCAACACAAAAAACGCTTCATTGCAACTCCAACTCGAAAATGATATCTGTGACACTCTCATCTCTGTTTCACCATCAATTTTATTGAATAACTAATTAAAATAATGATGAGAATCCCTTTGTATGGTGAATATTTTTTTTCTTTCAGTCGGATTACACTCTCCAGATAACCGTCACAGGCGCTTCTGTGACGTCTCTGGAGGCTCCCCTCAAGCTAGGTAGTCACTTCCACTGATACCAAAATGGGTGCTAACCATCATAAAATAGCTGGAGACAGTCAACGCTAACGCTTTTTCACTCTGTTGCCTTGTCATGCTTGTAGAATTAAGTCATCCTGGTGAGACCTGTCACTGTGTCTGGAGAGTACGACGTTTCGGTCTCCTCTCCACTGCTGCATCTCCTCCGCCCCCATCCCCACCCTGTCCCTGGATCGCATGTAAACAGCTGCCAGTGCCACCACCAGGTCGCGAACCAGGTAGGATATGTGTTTGTAGTAAAGTGTATTTTTGTGTTTAAGATTTTGGTTTCTGTAACTCATGGATATGAGGCCATAGGAAAGAATCCGACAGTTGAGAACAAGGAGAATCTACACGATTCGGAATTAAATACCGACGATAGCCAAATTCCGGAAGTTGAACCAGAGGCTACAAGTTCTGCCGCTACAATACTGATATGCCGGCACACTTAAAAGGCAAGACTGAGTCAGAAACTCCGGTATCTTGTCCTTTTGGCGAATTGTATAAGGGACTAGGAGATCTTATACAGCAAAATTTCGAACAACTTGCGAAAAAAGAAACTGCACAAATGAATGAAAATTTCATGTACCTTGCGCCAGAGAAGACAGCACAAATTAGTACGCTTATTCAGGACAAAATGAACGAAAATTTTAAGAAATTTCCAAATCAACAGAAGGAATAAATAAGTGGTGAAATTCAATACCAGATGGATGTTAATTTCGAATGCTTAGAGGAAAATTTAGGTGCAGATTTCGGTGGCTAGTTGAAGAGCAGTGTGCTGAAATAAGAAAAATAAATTCGAAGATCGAAACTGTTAACTAATACCTTTGCTGAGTTACAACATGCAGGCAAAGACATATCCGAGTCGGTAAGACAGTTGAATTCGAAAGCGAGCGAACAAATAGAAATGCAAAGTACTCTACAACAGATCGAGTTGCAAAGTGAGCAGCTGAATGAAGGGTTTGATACCTGGTTGCAGGTCAAAGACAGACAGGTTACCGAGTGCTTAACAGCACAATGTCACAGAACTAATAGCGACTCCTTGAAATGGTTGCATCAAAATGTCTAACATGTTAACGAAGCGCTTAGGACTGAATTAAACACCGTAATAAAAATTCCAGTGCTGAAGTGCTATCTCAACACTACAAGGAGAATATGACGTACAAACAAAATTACTACAAATTAAAACTACGCTAAAACGTGATCCTCCTAAATGGAAACATGACGTGGAAAAACACGTAGGCAAATTGCACCATGACTTGTCACCTGCACACAATAATGCAGGCGGAAGCCCAGCAGCAGCGATCACAAACAATACGCATATACATTTACTGTCTCAACAATCAGATGTGTTGTGCAGAGAAACACCGTCCAATACCTACACGAATGAGGGGTATTCATCATGTGATATGAGGGTGACAAACACTTTCAAGAACATATTATTGTTGCAAGAGAATTTGCTCAAGCATTGTCACTTTCAGACGTACATCCCAGACAAGAAAGGTCAACACACCCTTGTTTTCACAATGAGTTTCAGAGGGATACTGCCCATATCCTGGACAGACACCCAAAGAATACAATTTGTTGCCTCACATGTACAAGGCGAAGGTGCGCTGTAGGCATCAGGAATTATAGAGATGTGTGAAACATATGAACAATTTGAGAGAGCGTTTTAATCAAAGTACTGGCCTCCAGGCTAGTAAGACAGATTAAGAAAAGAAGTGTACTCACCTGAGGTTTACATTAGTAAACAAGGTACTCTGCAAAAGTACTTTGAGAAATATATCAATAAGACAAGATACTGGGATGATCCCAATCAGTAAATTTAAGATACAAGCCATTGCGTGCTCCTGAAAATGATATTGATTATTTTTGTCTGTTTTTAACTCAATAGACTTGTTACATGAGGACACAAAGCAGTGGATTCACTACAATGGGCACAGGTTAGTAGTATGGACAATGTGTTCCACAATAACAGTGGTACCGAGAACCAGATCCGAAACCAAAACAGTAACAGTATCGGTAGTGGGAATGGAAATAACCGGAATACACCCTAACAATGTTATAGACGTAACAATGCACAGGCAGAAACAACCGACAGCACTGTGGAAAGAGAAGAAGGTATGACAATCGGTGCTATTCCCAGTTATCAGAATAGAAAACACAGTAACAATGAGGGTAACAACATAATGCCACAAACATGATCAAACAACGAGCAAGCGAATTGGCTATCGAATACTGCACCACGAACCGGTGGGCAACAGCATTCGAAACAGAATAACAATCCAAACCAAAGTAATCAGAATAACAGAAATATTACTGTGAACTGGCAGGTACAACATCAACCCCTTGAGGCTAATTGAAGTGATTGAACGTAATTAACCTTCAAATACCCTGCCAAAAAACCAATTTCGATCACATTGAGCCCTCAGATAGTGGTTGGAGTAGTGTAGGGAGCAATATGGAAAAACAGATAAATCTGATCCGCTATAGTAACGGCGTTGACGTATATTATGAATTGTTCTCTTAGCAAAATTCCTGCAGAGAGGAAAACAATGCTGTGGTACAGACTGCTTTTCAAGCTGAAGTAGGTAAAGTACATACAGCACTAATAATTGATACCAGTGCATCGGCGAAAGTTATTTCTTGTAATTTGTTTAAACAAATATTTGAGAAGGGTACACATTCCACATTACCAGGCCAGAATAGTAGAATTATTGGTGCGATAGGCACTGGTCCAAGAATATTAGTTGACAGACTCAACTGGAAATATCGACAGGAAATGGAGCATTTTACTGCACGTTCCTGGTGGCTGAAAAGTTGTCAGACATCTTTACTGTTGGTGTAGGATTTCTGCAAGAGAAGGACCCAAAAATCGACTTTTCAGCAGGATAGTGCTATATTATAGTGGATGGAATAAATGTAATTCTGCATTTGCTTAAAACAGAAGCTCGCCATGGCAAATTCTAGCAGTAAGTGGAAATCAAGTTTGTAGGTATTGAACCCCCACTGACAGGCGGTAGTTCAATGGCCCTAGCTGATAAGGCCAAGTGTGCTAATGTTGATGACAGCAAGCAAGATCTAGCGGCAATATTACCAAGCAAGATTTTAGTATCAGGTTACTTAAGTGAGCAGCAGAAATTTGAGCTATGCAATCTCTTGTATAGATGCCTACAAGTCTTTCCAAAAAAAACAGGTATAATAAAGGAATACATACATCATGTGCAAGTTAAGCCTCATGAAAGATACACTCACACAACCTATTCGATTCCCTGGACTAAGACAGAGGCCATAAACAGAGAAATCAAGAAAATGCTCAAATGTGGAACAGTAGAAACAACTTTACCTCCATATAGTATTCCTCTATTAGCTGTAACCAAGCCAGGAGGTAGTTTATGATTAGTGATGGGTGCATGAGCTATCAGTAACATTATAATACCTGCCAGAAGAAGGCCAGAAAACCTAAAACAACAAATACAGAAATTTTATCATGTGCAATATCTGTCTTCGATAGATTTACGAAATTCATACTGGCAGATCTTGCTGTCCGGGGAATCAAGAAAATATACAGCATGCATGTTCAACAGCAGAAGTTATGGATTTCGTGTACTACACTATGTGATCAAAAGTATCCAGACACCTAGCTGAAAATGACTTACAAGTTTGTGGCACCTTCCATCGGTAATGCTGGAATTCAATAGGTTGTTTGCCCACCCTTAGCCTTGATGACAGCTTCCAATCCCACAGTCATTCGTTCAATTAGGTGCTAGAAGGTTTCTTGTGGAATGACAGCCCATTCTTCACGCAGTGCCACACTGTGGAGAAGTACTGATGTCGGCCGTTGAGGCCTGGCTCGAAGTCGGAGCTCCAAAACACTCCAAAGGTGTTTAATAAGATTCCGGTCAGGACTCTGTGCAGGCCAGTCCATTACAGGGATGTTATTGTAGTGTAACCACTCCGCCACAGGCCACGCATTATGAACAGGTGCTCGATCATGTTGAAAGATGCAGTCGCCATCACCAAATTACTCTTCAGCAGTGGGAAGCAGGAAGGTGCTTAAAACATCAATGTACGCCTGAGCAGTGATAGTGCCACGCTAAACTACAAGGAGTGCAAGCCCCCTCCATGACAGACACGACCACACCATAACATCACCGCCTCCGAATTTTACTGTTGGCACTACACACGCTGGCAAATGACGTTCGCCAGGCATTGGCCGTACCCACACCCTGCCATCAGATCGCCATATTGTGTACCGTGATTCGTCACTCAACACAACGTTTTTCCACTGTTCAATCGTGCAATATTTACACTCCTTTACACCAAGCAAGGCATTGTTTGGCACTTACTGGCATGATGTGTGGCTTATGAGCATCTGCCCGACCATGAAATTCAAGTTATCTCACCTCTCGCCTAACTGTCACAGTTCGTGCAGTGGATCCTGATGCAGTTGGGAATTCCTGTGTGATGGTCTTGATAGGAGTCTGCCTATTGCACATTATGACCCTCTTCAACTACCAGCAGTCTCTGTCAGTCAACAGATAAGATTGTTCTGTACACTTTTGTGCTGTACATGTCCCTTAACGTTTCCACTTTACTGTCACATAGGAAACAGTGGACCTAGGGATGTTGAAGAGTGTGGAAATTTCGCGTACGGAAGTATGACACAAGTGACACCCAATCACCTGGCCACGTTCGAATCTGTGAGTTCTGCGGAACACCCCAGTCTGCTCTCTCACGATGTCTAATGACTACTGAGGCCACTGATATGGAGTACCTGGCAGTAGGTTGCAGCACTATGCACCTAACATAAAAACATATGTTTTTGGGCATATCCGGATACTTTTTATCACATAGCGTATCTTTAGGTTTAGATGTGACTGCTGGTGTGTGTTTATCACCGCTCTAGATACGATATTAGGTCCGAGTTACTGGATAAAGTAACAGTATATGTAGATGACCTGCTGATAGCCAGTGCAATTTGGAATGAAAATTTTGAGTTACTTGGCAGAGTACTTCACAATTTCCAGATTGCGGGTGTCACTGCAAATTTGCAGACATCCATGCTTGGAACGGACAAAATAAAATTCTTACACCATGTCATAACCCCTGAAGGTGTTAAACCAGACCTGGGCAAAACTGATGCATTGAAGAACATGCCATCTCTTTGTACTAAAAAACAGCTAAAGGCATACTAATGTTTTTCTTCATTCTTTCGTGGTTTTGTCCAGAGTCAGGTGCTTAATAGTGAAGAACTATTAAGCTTCTCCGAAGAAACACACCTTGACGTTGGACAAGCGGGTGCCAGACTGCATTTGATAAAATCAGATATGCTTTAGTAAATGCACAAATTCTGCACCATCCAGATGTAAGCAGAGACTTCTATCTGAAGACAGATGCGTCATTCTGCTGACAAGGTGCTTGCCTATTCCAGATGGATACTAATGGCAATAATGTTGACATTAGAATCATAGGGTTTGCGAGTAGAACTCCATCTGAATGTGAGACATCTTAATCTGCCACCGAAATTGAGGCATTGACAGTAATATGGTCACGAAAGAAATTTAATTACTATGTGTGCGCCAAGGGATTTGTGTTCACTATGCCTTGAGTTTCCTCTTGAATTGTAAGTTGTTGCGCAGCGTTTGAAACGCTGGTCATGGGCGCTTCAAGAATACGACCTACAGATTGTTCACATTAGCAGAAAGGAAAACCTGGTAGAACATGTGCTATCTCGCCAACCGTAAGGATTGCATGAGTATTCAGAACACGATGAACAGACTACTGAACTTAAAATCATATAGGAGGTCATACATGAGTATGTGTCGTAATGTGGAGGACTTGCAGAAGGGTGACACAAGGTGGAACAAAATTATTCAGGCAATAGCTCAGGAAGCAGTAAATCCACATTTTACTTTACACAGTGGCATTCTGTCCAATCTTCGTGATACAGATGAATGGTATGTATGTATTCCATTGGAATACCAAAAGCCTTTGCAAAGGTACACACACTATTCCTGGGCCACTATGGCACAAACAAATGCAGTCAGAAACTCTAACTTATTCTTATATTCACAATATGAAACGGTACATCCACGACATACTGGGAAACTGTATAACATGTCAGAAAGCCAAATCCATGAATGTATGTTCTCCAGTACTGTACATGTAAAATTGTAAACTAAACCATTCGAGACCGTGGCGATTGACGTCGCAGAACCCCTGCCAAGGTCAAATTGGGGCGTAAAGTACGTCGTAGCACTTACAGGAACATTCACAAAACATGTGAAATTGTATGCTACGGAAACCGCTACTTCTACTCCCATAACCAAATTTATTGTTAATGATTACTATCCTAGGATAGGAAAGCCTTCAGCAATAATTTTACCAGCCATAAGTGGAAATCCTTTTTGAAAGACCAAAAATTAAGCAATGTTTAGTATCACAGTGCCACTCAGCAGAGAATCCCACTCAAAGAGTATTCAGGGGATTGAATAGATTTATCAGAACTTACATACCTCATGGACAGACCTAGCTGATACATTATGTAGAACCAACCCTTCGAGGAAATTATGAACAGTTTGTCACACTCATCCACCACTTTCATACCTGCAGAACTTATGTAAAGACATATGAAATTAATGAATGGATTAACTCCCTTCCAAGAATGCCTAGAACAGAAATTGCATGGGAGGAAAAATTAAAACGTGCTGAAGCTTTGTTAACTCACGATGCACAACTTAGAAAACATAAAAATGATGAAACCTTGGGTAGTGTTCAGAGGTACCAAATTGCGACAGACTCTTATTAAGAGCAATTTTTAAACCCTCCTAGCTGAAAAAGAAGAATAAGAAGTGACAGCTGAAGTACACTGGTCTGTAAAAGATTGTGGACATACCTTATGAAGGAAACTATTTACTAGCGAACATCCTGTAAAATATAATTAGGGGTTTATACCCACATGAATATCTCAAGAAATGTATTTCAAAATGTAACATTTGCATTGTATATACCTGTGTAGATATTTCATTTCCATGTTCATGTACATAGTAGAGTTAACTGTGAGAAGAAAAGTCTCAAAGCTATTATATGGATATTGTAAATACAAGCTGAAATGCATTTAAAGGACATTAAAATGATTGGTAAAACTCAACTTTATTTTTAAAGCCAAAAGCTGTCTTAAAAAGGCGCATCATGTAATAAATTGTAAATAGTAGTATAGTTTTCTAAACAGTATTTGTAGATAGTGTGCTAGTTTTAAGATTATTAATTGATACTTTGGCTCCAAAATAGGTGATTAGTTTTTAAATAACTGTGCACTATTCATGTCAGAAGTACATGTCCCACAAGCTTAAGAGAAAAATTTGAATAATAATATATGCACTCACATACATAAATACTAAATGACATATTTTCTATAGGATGATGTCCTGCGTCAATGCTTCAGCTAGCAGACAAGGGGCTCAGGTATCCATCTTGCAATTAGACCATGCGCCTATTTTGGCACTTACTGATGTCCTCAGACATTAGTTTTGCGTTTTAGAGTTGTTTTTATGCATGCTTTCTTGTCGGTATGGTACAAGATTGGGAATGGCCCTTGATCTGGGTTTCCCTTGAAATAGAAACAAAGTGTGTACCATAAATGAAGGAAACACGTACATGTAAAGCATGGTCGCAAAACATGTAAAATAATAGCAAAACACAGTTCACATCACGAATTTTCAAACACTGCAAACACTGATATATTAATGCTCATGTACAGCCATGTTCCAATGTAAATATTAAACAAGTAGTGTAAAGTGATGCCGTATCCAACGATTCTGCACATAGCGAACAAATAAGCTAATTTGGACGTTACATGAAATGCATAGCTTCAGTGTCATCATAATTTCGGAAGACTGTATATAACTGCAAATGAGTAACAAAGTGAATTCCAAATTGAGTCATATCAAATACTTTCAGAGAAAGCCGTAGTACGTCAACTTTCTGTGAAAAAAACAAAACTGTACCACGGAACTAGTATGTGGGAACAGTGAAAATACTAGTGTTGCAAAGTGGATAATAACGTTCACGTTTACACTCAGTGAAGTGTTCAACCTCGCTTGCAGGTGCAGCATCCTGTGTAGAAACTCTTAGGTAACGCACAAGCAGCCATTCTAGGGAACTCGCACTGCTACGAACCGAGTGCAAGGCAAATCGCCACCTCGAAAATGTTCCGCGCGAAGCTCTTGGTTGTTGAGGTGCAATGCGAGCCACGTGATCGCCCAGTACTCCCAACAATTCAAAACATAGTCAGTTGTCTCCACTAAACTATGAACGCTCTTTTAGAGCAAATAGTGATTGCGTAATATGTCAATAAATAATCTGTAATGCTCATTGCCGACAGATAACAATCGTGATGCCATCGAAAAGCGACGACAACGTGGGCAACAGTCCAGATAGCAAAAAACTTCAGAATTTAATGTGTTTTCAGAGAGAAATGACAAAATGCCCAAGAATTTCTGTAATATTTATCCTGTCTTGCAACATGTAAAATATTTTTGTAATTTGCTATACAAATTTCAAATGATTGTCAGTGAAGAAATAGACTAAGAATTTTATGTCCATCCCTTCGTTTTTTATCCTTTTTTTGCGACCGCACCTGAATAACAGGACTGGTAATTACAGTTGGGTACAAGTTAGAACACAGCAGGCTTCAATCAAATAACAAGGGGAACAGTAAAGTGTAAATGTAAATGTACTCAATTAATCGCCCTTTTTCTGGAATCGGTGAAATGATGCCTATGTACTACGAAAAGTACAAACGAAGTGACATTAGTTAAATGTTGATCTACAACAGTCAAAACAGTAATATTTCAACATTAATGGAGCATTTTATAACGTCTCCAACTTCTACACGGAATTTACCCAAAGTAATGTAACTCTACCAGGCACCTCCAGGTAATATATCGGTAATCACGCAATGATTGTAACGTGTAATTAATATAAACAGTCGTCAAACAAGAGTGGCGTTCTCTTTTCTTTTTGCTGTGCTCTTTTTCTCTATTCTTTTTGCCATAGAGTTTGTCTCTCTCAGTTAGCTTGATTCATGTTACGCAATTAATTCTGTGGATTCGATGAATTGGTCGTAAGAGATCTTTCTTGGACCGTTGCTTAATTGTTTGGAGCTGAAAATGTTGTTAGAAATCAGAATATCAAGTGCATATGTTTGAATATCGCGCATTTGATGAAGAGGATATTTTTCTTTCAATATTAGGCTCTGTGTAATAGTGTTAGTTGACTCTTATTTCTTTAAAATATACTGTTGAAGGTTAACCGCATTTCATTTATAAACTTGTCCTTTTATAGATTCATAATTTTGTGTGTTATCTTAAATACGGTAGCATTTCTTTTAGTTATTATAGTTTGCGTGTGCCATTTCATCCGCCGTAGTCTTTAGTTTGTGAAATACGCTAGAACTTGTAATCAATTTAATATTAGGAAGTCAGATAGTCAGTTTAACACTAATTACCATAAGGAAACATATTTTAATTCGTTGCCAGTAACAAATATTACCAAAAGATCTGCTCTCCAAGCTAAAGCAGCGGACCTTTACTACTTTCAGAAGAAATTGTATTAACGTTCATAAAATTTCTGAATTAAGCAAGTCATTTGATGAAAGAGGCGCCAGTTTCTTTTTCAGAAGTATAACATCAGCAATTCATTGATTCCGAATGACAGTCTATAAATATGCCCCTGTACATGTCCTAATCTCCTTTATCGTATTCCTGTGATTACCACTCAAATAGGGCAGTCTACTGGTGTCTGAGTCGTCATTGACAGCTACTTTGATTCAAACTCAATGGCATAGGTTTGTGAGACGCTGCAAACCCTGTGTGTGCATTTGCTTGACAGTTGTCCTGTTTACAGAGTTAGTGCATCTTGGCACATAATTTCACATGTCAAATACCGTTGCTACGCAATTGTTTATTTCCTCAAAAGATGCATTTTCCGCTGCTGGTGATCATTTTATAGGACTGATGCGAGCATAGCATAGTTTCTGAACTGTAATTGGTTGTGAACGGTGGGTGCTATACACACCTGAAAGCTATATTGCGCATGTATAACAAAAATTCTTTGTTTTTCTTTGATGTATAAGGAAATAGTTTTATCATCTTAAAATTTGTCAGTGTAGTAAGTGGGATAGAAAACTTGCAGGGTGGATTTATGTCAGTTGTTGGACACATATGTCCTGCAGTACAGCCTTGAGAGCATTGCATTCTGCAGACTAATATTTCAGAAACCACTTGGCTTCAACATTATAGTGTGTTTAAGTGCAGAACTTAGGTGTGCATGTGTTTTTGTTTTCCAATCATTTTTCTCTTGCTGATACTATCTTGGTACTGACTCCACACAACAGAACAACAGTCCCGAATTGATACCACAGTTGATTTACCTAAAATGTTGCTCCATTCGTCTGTACCTCCATAATGCATAACCACACATTTCTTGTTAACCGTCTGCTATATCATCACAGCACTCTCATATCTACTGTACAACGATAACATGTGCTCACTTCCTGAACATGCACACATCTGGAGAGATTTTGTGCACTTGGATGGGTGCTGAGAGTAAGATTGGTGTGGAACACTCTTCATTGAACAGCAGTTACATACCCAGCGCGCTCTGTTCCTTCACGAGACATGGAATGTTGCTGGTATAGTACCTTCCTACTTCTGGTCAGTTGGAAATTGAATCAGCGACTGTGTTGCAGAGAGGGTTGGTCAAAGACAATGCAGGGAGCTCTTTCAATCTCTGATTTTATACTATAAACGCGAGAATACTTCGTGACTCCCATCCACATAGGGGAAGATGGCAAATCGTAATTAAGTCTTATCGAATTTATCAAGTGTTTCAGCTAAGTAACTAAGTTTTCGCACCTTATCTTTGCTGATGGCTATTTCCTACACTAAGAAACAGTACTTGTGTCATGTGATACAGGTAGTGTAACATGTAACACAGTTCATGATATGTCCACATAGATGTGGCCCTCACTGTGAAGGAGGGGGGGGGGGTGAGATTGCAATGATACAGAAATTCAGAAATTGAGAACCATGCTGCAGTGTTATTGGAAGGCAGCATCGCGACAGTGACTTGATGAGACATTTTGTTGACTTGACAACTCGTTGAGGATGGTGGTTTGGACCTTAAGTAGCTGAATAAAATGCGTTGAAATTACGGGAAACGTGGTACAGTTCCAAAACTGATAGAGAATACGCAAAATGGCTGGGAATACGACAAAAATGTAGAGCAATGAGGGTAATTACATGCTCGCCTAGGTCTATGAAAATCATTCCATTCCTCCAACAGTGAGATTGACAACTGATGGCAGACCGAGAGAGGTGGTGCAGTGGCTAGCACACTGGACTCGCATTCGGGAGGATGACAGTTCAATCCCGCGTCCGGCCATCCTGATTTAGGTTTTCTGTGATTTCCCTAAATCACTCCAGGCAAATTCCGGGATGGTTCCTTTGAAAGGTCACGGCCGACTTCCTTCCCCGTCCTTCCCTAATCTGATGAAACTGATGACCTCACTGTCTGGTCTCCTTCCCCAAACAGCCCAGCCCACAGCCCAACTGATGGCACATACCGTCCATGATCTATGGGTTTAAGTCATGCAGAAACTCCTTGTTCTACATGTGGATATGCATTGTAAGTCATTAAAATGAAAGCTGCAGTGACCAAACATTTAGAGCTCAGGATGACTGCCACCAAGAACACCGAAACGGCGATCATACGAATATGATACATAGGTGCAATATGATCCACAAAAATGAGGAATCAATGCACTGTGTCTCCTTGAAAACAGAACACTGAGACATCTGTTGCCCAATCACTGTAGAAGATGGGATTAAATGCAGAGGTCGTCACCTTTAGACAGATGTTTTGAAACGTTGCACAACGCTGCAAACTCTTCCAGTTTCCATATGTTGTAGTATCTTTCATATTTTGTCAATAAGGAAAACCACCTCTGTCTCTTATTTCAACCACTCCATGTGTTGTGGGAGCAGCATAATTTGCATCATGTGATGTCCAGGTTTTAGTGTAAGAGCCAATGGATCAAAACATATTAATGTTTGATCAAATCTGACACAGACCTCGAAGTCACGGTAGAAAAATTAAATGTATGGCTGTGTACATAGCTGTAGTCATACACTACCTGAATGTCTTACAGAAAAATACAGAGTATCAAACTGCTTGTGAAACAATAACACAAGAATCATCTCTTTGTGATTGATAGTTTGTGGGACATGATCGTCCTCCATTACAGGCGACAAAACTTTACTGAGATCTGTGGGAGCGACCTCAATCACAAGTCACCTGCTCCAGTGGACCAATACATACATATTTAATGCGATCACTATATATGGTCGACCATCTAGTATTGGTTTTTGATACATCAGGACAGAGAGAGAGATGCAGTAAAATGTTATTTAATTCTCTACCAGGTGACATTCATGAAGTTTTTATAGTTTGTAGGTTTGCTCCATTGGATGTTACAAAAATAACAAGAAGAGAAAGAGAGAGAGAGAGAGAGAGAGAGGGAGAGAGAGGGATACACTATGCCATCAACAAAGACTCGGACACCATTACACTGTTGTATTTCTGATTTAGTAATCACAGAAATACAATGAAGGAATTAGGACATGTGCAGGGGAATTTTTATGGACTGTCATTCAGTGTCGACGAACTTTAAGTGTTACGCTTCTGAATTTTTTTGTGAAGTCCATGCATACTCTGCTTGGTTGTGAATTCCCTCCTGTACATTAGTGTGCAATTTTTCTCGTTGTGATAGCTCTCTGCTTAGTTAGTGATGGGTGGATGACTAAATGGCCTTCTAACTAATAGAATTGAGCTGTTGGAATGTGATGAGAATACGAGATAAGCAACAGGGGTCTGTAACTGGCAAAGGGCACCTTATTTCGAAATCAGGTGTATTGAAATCCTTTTATCAAAGACTGAAGCATTCTTAAAAATACACCAGGTAAGATGACAAAACATATTACATCCTCTCACATACATCTTGAGAAGTGACTACAATGAGAGAATTAGGGGCTAATATGAGCGTTTCTTCAGAGAGACAATCAGCAACAGAAGTTCTGTCTTTGTTTTTTCTATAAATAAGAGACAAGATTCTTCCTTGAGTTTTGTGAGTCTATAAATGGATGAACTGACATCTTAATAGGTATATTAAATTTACATCTATATCTATATGCATACCTCACTAGCCATTGTACAGTGAGTTGCTGTGGGTACTCTGTACTGCAGATAGTCTTTTCCTTTCCTGTTCACACACAAACAGAGCGAGGCAGAAAAAGATGGTCCACATGCCTCCGTCCGAGGGCTAATTTTAGCTATCATATCTTTGTGGTCCGTACGCAAAATGTATATTGGCGGTTAGTTAGTCAGTTAGTTACGTGTTCCATTGATCAATAGTACGGAAAAACCCATATGATGTGGAAATAATCCTTCTACAGTCACCTTCAAATGTTGGTTCTTAACAGTTGCGGTCAGTAAGCAGAATTGCTCACAGGGTCAGCCTTTCAGGTATATTTCGAAAACATATCTCAGTCTCAGAATGTTTTGGTTTGCAGAAGGGATGAGGGGGAGCATATTTTTCAGCATCATGGTATTTACCCAGCGACATTTAAGTGCCCACTCCTTATGAGAAAGATAAGACAACTTTTGCGAGTGTGGAATCATGAACAGCTGTCTGGCACGGCGAGTGATGTGTTGCTGGATGGGAGGGGTAGAGCCCTGATGCAATAACGGAGGTTCGCGATGTGGTGGTGGCATTGGCAGCTGTTCACATGCGATCCAGCGACAGGGTGGGGATGTGGGCCAATGTGACGTGGGGATGGAGAGGAGAGTGAAACATCCTACTGCTCCCATAGAACGACAGGTCTCAGCAGGTTTGGTTTGGGAGTGGTATACCAGAATACTCAGCGACTTACTTCCACCAGTATGACAAGGCAACCGAGAGACAGAACACAGTTAGCATTCGATATCTTCAGCTATTTTACGACGGTCAGCGTCCATTTTGGTATCAGACGAAGTGACTACCGAGCCCGTGGAGAACCTCCAGAGACGTCACAGGAGCATCTGTAATGGTTACCTAATGACTGTAATCTGACTGCAGGCTCAAATGGCTCTGAGCACTATGGGACTTAACTGCTATGGTCATCAGTCCCCTAGAACTTAGAACTACTTAAACCTAACTAACCTAAGGACAACACACACACCCAGTCATCACGAGGCAGAGAAAATCCCTGACCCCGCCGGGAATCGAACCCGGGACCCCGTGCTCGGGAAGCGAGAACGCTACCGCGAGACCACGAGCTGCGGACATCTGACTGCAGGAAAAAAATTATTTACCATGCCAAGGGACTCTCATAATCAATTTAATTAATGAGTCAGTCAATTTGATATCAATGACGTGCTGCTGGGAGTGTGGAAGCGAAGGCGAGATTACCACAGATGTGATTCGAGAGTAGAAGTGGTAATTAGGCGTTTTTCTGGTTGCAGGAGATCTTTTAACAGAATTTCAGTCTCCCACCTACACAGCGAGAGATGGTCATCGTAATAAAATCAGCTATATTACCGAATTTATAAAGTGATACGTAGCATAAACCTGATATTTACAACTCCAGATCTTGAGGCAGCAAGCTGATATTGACATACGTTTTTACCTGATCAGAGAATACTTAAAGGAAATATAGTCTGTGTTATAGTGTTCTACGAGATTTTTTGCAACAAGTAGGATGATGGTGTTGGAAACCACCCAACTTAGTCACTTCATGGTATAATGGTGACTTGATCTGTTGTCTCTGGTCCATTGTGATGTGTATCAGACAGTCAAATCAAATTGGTCATGTTGTAAGAAACGTCTTGGCTAGTTTTTCCACAGAAATGTACATAATTGAAGTTCTATCAGCCCAACAGCTGTTTCTCTCAGTTGCCATGAGGACTTATAAGAACCCTTCTGCTGAAGGCAATATATACATGGGAAAAACGCTGTATTGATTCAAAAAAATGACCTTGTGGTCAATGTACAAAGTAGTTGCTTTTGCTGCCTGAAGTGCAGCACATGCTCTAGTCCATAATCAACAGCCTTTCCTAGTTGTTGCCCAAATGTATCTGTCCTTGACAAGTTTAATTGTAGTATTAACTCCAGGGTGAGTGTTTTTGTGCACCAAGATGAACACTTGTTTGTGAAAAACAGCAGCAGGAGTGATGATGTGTGAGAGTAGTTGGCAGACACTGCATCACAGTGAAGTTTTTAACCTCCTTAAATGAAGTTTTTTTGAGCTGAATTCCCATGTCTCCACTCACGTAAGCTCCTCTGTCGGCATGTTGGCTGCTTGTTTTGACGCGAATTTGGGCAATCTGTGGCATAGAAAATTTCGTTGAGCTTCGAAAAAGTTTTTCACTATGTTGTAAGCAACTTTAACTTGTCTTACATGTGTGGCAAATTGGCTAATAGTTGTAACAGCCAGAACCATGCCAGAGAAAGGTTTCCTTAGCCCTTGTAAAAGGAAAAGTGGTGATCTTGTTCTCTGTATAAACTGCATACAGTATACAACGAAGACCCAAAAACACCATCACTCGAAAAGGTAAAAACAGCTTACTTGTTACCCAGCGACCAGCTATCGCCTTAGCACCAATCTAGTTCGTCACAAAAAGCGATGAGCAATTTCATCGAACAACAGATGGCAACAACACCTACGCCAACATCCTCTACACAGGACACCCTTAATGCTACACAGTCCCTGACAACTGTTTGCATAAGCATAAGTCGTCAAGTTTGCCACAAATTTCCATACTTTTTTAAGGTCTGCTCTGCTGCAGAAGGGGGGTCCGGAGCAGTCTTGTGGGACTAGATGTGTCTCGAGGTTGAAAAGTAGTCTTTGGCAGGCACATTACAGCACTGTCGTGTGTCAAGCAAACTATCAGCAGTCGTCTGTACAAGTTAATAATGGGTGGATATCTGCTGGTCTTGAATAAATTTCGGCTTTTGTTTAGCATTTTTAAATGTTTGATGTTCATTATGGTTAAAATTTCTACAAGTATGGATAATGACATGTGGTAAAAATAAGTAAATTACGTGTAATAACAGTCTGGTGAGTTTAATCATTTCTTACCATTACCTAACATGCACTTGATGTGTAACAGATGATTAAGATTAATATTTCATTACAGAATTCAGCTCGAATACACTTACGGAGGTAGTGGCTCTTGCACAGTGTGCTGATGGAAATTCATTGATGCTGGTAATAGGCAATTGGATGGCAGTATATGAAAGCCTATAAGAATCACTGAACCTAACGATTCCTTTCAATAAATGGTATGAATTGATTACATTGTTTTTAATATGCAGAGTGCCAGAATAACTTTTACGTGTCTGGTTATGATCATTTTTAGGGTTGATTACTGATTTTCATACTTGTTTGATGAATGAAAAAAACTAGATATACTCACGCATTGACCTGTAATGAAGCCTGAGGCCTAGGCTAGGGCTGTACTTTGACCACTTGACTGCGTGTTGGTGAGGCCAACAAATGTGAATGGAAGTAAATGTAGGTGTGCTGACAGACTGATCTACAGAGTACTAGTAGCCACAGGCTTGAATGATTGGGATGTGACAGTTTAGTTGTGAGTTAACAAAGCCAATGAAGCTCAAGACGAAAGTATGACTGAAATAAAAAACTGATGTGTACTGTAACCTGAGATATACGTTTGACATTGCAGTAATCTACTTGCATGTCTTATTTCCGATGTTGCCAAAAACTGCAACAATGTGATTAAATTGTAACCTAACAGAATAAAATACCAGCTAACTTTATTTAGGGGCCATAGAAAATTCAGAATGTTCTTCCACATTTGCATTTGGCAGCTGCCTTTGTAAGTGCACTTATACCCAGTGTTTTTAATTAATATGTATTTGCTTGTCTGTTGCTACAGCAGTCGTGGAAAAAAAAAAAAAAAAAAAAACATATTTCAATTAAAAACAGTGATTTTTATTTTCTTGTGTCTTGTATCAGCAGGTAAGTTTTATCACTAAATTAGTGGACACTACCATTTTCTTTGATTTGGAGCATAATTGGCACATGCATCTCTCAAAAGATGAAAATTCATTCTATTTGTAAACTATATTGAGCCTAATATGAGTAGCTTAGTGGTAGGTATTTTGCACTGAGCTTGAACATGTGCACTTTTTCAAACATTACAGAAGGAGGAAACCTATTGCCCTGCTAAGAAAAAGAAATTAAGTAAGCCTGTAAAGATGTAGCTGATGTTATAACTCTCTAGTTTTGGGTTTTCATACTAATTAATTAATGAATAGACGCTGTTTTAACATCTTCTTCGAGCTATCATTTAACAAATATGAAATGTAAACAAAATTTTTGTTAAATGGCAAAATATGCCTAAATTTTGTGAAAGGAATCTGAATCTATATTTCAGAAATTACTTTCTGTCGATGCTTATTAGAAAGGTAACACAGTTTCATTTTCTTTAACGAAGAGCGACAATAATTTTGAGAACACTGAGTATATGCATGTAGATATTCACTTTACGACGCAACTACCAGTATTTTAAAGATATCTTAATCCCAACGTAGTAAATTCGTTTTCATTTTTTGGTCACAAGTGTTACAATTAAAGACCCTAAGATATTCAAACGCATATCCTTCAATAACACCTAATTTAAGTTATCTAGTTGTTGTGCTAATTTGACGATAAGGATTTACCAGAGAGATAGAATATCCTATGGTATCTGATTTCGAATTTTATCTTTCCAGTTTTTCCATTGTGTCTATCTCACAGCACACAGCAGAGTTCTTTGTGTTGCTACGTTTTTTGGTTTTGATGGTTCGTGACTCGTGAGTTTAATCAGTTAGAATCTCGTAGTTTAGCGGAAATTTGTTTGTTACATTCTGCAGGTAGTGTATAAGCGTCTATAAATTGCAAACAAGAACAAATGGAAGAAAGAAAGTCGTTTCAGAAGTAAATTAACACGGTACTTCATTTCTGTTATAACAACAGCTGAGTTTGATTAGTGTAATAGATCGCGAATAATTTCTGATGACACAATGGTAGCTATTTGTGTGGGTGTTGTCTTTATTTTAAATTTTTAATGGGTACACAAGGATGAGATTCTATTCAGTAGAAGTATCACCTGCAGTGTGCGTGGTGTCAGTTTGTAACGGCGTGCGAATGTCGTAATTTTTTTTAGGTTAAGTTCACCATAACAAAATACCTGGGTTATGTTTTATGAGTGTATCAGCCTTCGAATTGAAAGAGGTAGGTAAGTAGTGCTTAAACAAGTAGTTTAGTGTACTTTGTGTCTGTACAGTTCACCCATTACGAAAAAGAGCTACGACGGGACTTCATAGCGTGCTGTCAAGTGCTTACTGTTTTCGAGCAAATTGCCACGTGTATGTTAGTAAAAGAAACAGTTGGGATTGTGACTTGCTATCAGAAGCAGTTTGTCTGTGCAAGAAACTCCGTCATTTACTTCGTGACTGACGAGAAGAGACGGACAGTGTTCACATTCACTGTGATAGCTTTGGAATGTTGACTTTCTTCGAAGTAATAGTGTTTGTGATGATAGTTTGCTGTGATCTGAAGTAGGCATATAGCTGCTCCAGATTGTAGGGCTAACGTAAGCAGTTTTGCGACTGCCCACAGTTATTACATCATTTCATGGTTTGGGTGTGTTAGCATGAAAGGAATGCTGTAGAAGGTATTAATTCTATTGCATTTTGTTAATCTCCACTGTGCTTTGATTCTTCTAGTCAGTTTTCTTTTATAGTTTAGTAAATACAAGTTTGTTCTAGTATGTGGGTTTTAAAGGAGTTCTGTATAAGAATACTGTAAAATTATTTAGGATCTGGCGAAAGAATGAGGTACTCATTAACTGTAATTTCTCTAACAAGAAGCATTACATGTCATCAGAACTCAATAGACCATTCATCATAGTTACAGTTTGTAGGAAGTCGTTCCAGTAAAACAGTTTTGTAAGAAAAAACCAACCAATGTTTAATTTTGATGGTAATCAAGACTAAGGACTTACACACTGTAGTGTGCAGGCTACAGTACAGGTATATGGTTTTCTTTAATAGCAGGGAAAGATTCCAGAGTGGTGATGCTTACTCAAAATTGAGTATTCAACCATGAATGAATGCAGATGAAGACAGTAACATGTGTTGCAAATGGATATTCACTGATTGGTAAACAATCTGTACAACTGGATTTTCATCATTTCCTTATCAGATTGAAATTAAGTAACACAGGGAACAAAGCATAGAATGAAATATTTGGTGTTATTCAGTAATTTCACTGCAATGTATTCGCTGCATTGATTGTTCATAATGCTGATGGTAGTTCATGCACAAAAACTACACATCTTCCGTAATTGTCACAATAGGACAGTATCCATAAGCCAGTGCTTCAAAGGAGCAGTAGCAACTGGCAATACTGTTTCTATTGCATGTGATTTTGTGATTGAGTACTCAATTTTAATGACCTGAGAAATGTAAATGAGCTTATATTACTGAACACATTTTTCCTCAGCTGCTTTGAATCGGTTTCCGGTGTAATTGCCCATTTACTGCACCCAGTAGATGAGAAAAAACACTTGTCGGTCATACAGAGTTTAGTAGTTAAATCTTTAGGAAGTAAGTTTAAAAGTTTGTTTACATTAGTGTTTATTTATGGATTAGTTGGCTACAGGTTTCGAAACTACTTTGGTCTTGTGCCAACTTATTCTCTGCTTTTGTGTGATAAATAATTTAGCATCTTACACTTGTAGATCTAGGATGGATGAAGGAGGTGTTGCCATTTTCATAAAACAAGGGTATAAATGCAAAACTGTAGTAGTAAGCAAATTTTGTGTTGATCAGCACTTTGAGATTTGTGCATGTGGACGTTAGCTAGATAATGTAGTATTGATGTTAGCAACAGTGTAGAGGTTCCCATTAGACTGGGAGTGGTTCATAAAAAAGTTTGACTCCCTGTTATGCTGTCTGTCAGACAAAAAGAAGTTATTAATCTGTGGTGATTTCAATGTAAACTTTCTAAGTAATTCTGATAGGAAAAGTGAACTAGAAGTGTTATTAACAACATATAATTTAGAATCAGTGATCAATTTCCCTACACATATAGCTCAAGACAGTAGCACGCTAATAGATAATGTATTTGTGCAGAAAGAGGATATAAAACACACACATGCTTTCCCTGTGGTAAATGAATTGTCAGACCATGATGTACAACTGATTAACTTATAAAACCTAAGAGGGTGTACATTTCGGAAACCATTAAGTAAAAGTGTGAGATCACTCAATGTGGTATCTATAGAGCACTTTCAGAGAAAGCTTAAGAAATGTTAATTGGGGAGATGTATATAATGAGCCAAATGCTAATGATAAATGCAACATATTTCTTGATAAATTTCTCTCTTTTTGAA
The DNA here is from genome assembly GCF_023898315.1 of Schistocerca nitens. Taxonomy (NCBI): domain Eukaryota; kingdom Metazoa; phylum Arthropoda; class Insecta; order Orthoptera; family Acrididae; genus Schistocerca; species Schistocerca nitens. The sequence continues at coordinate 53,898,534 of NC_064624.1, read as the reverse complement.
CATTGTTTCCCAAAGAAAATTACTAAATGGAACAACACACATTTTTCAAAGAAACCTTGGATTACTGTAGGTGTCTTCAGAAATAAAAAGAAATCCGTATAAGACAGCAAGAACTAGTAAAGATCCAGAAGTAGTATCACACTATAAAATTACTGTAACATACTGAGAAAAGCTGTAAGGAAATCAAGAAATATGTGTGTTGGACAAGAAATTAACAACTCGGGCAATAAAATCAAATCAATATGAAATGTTGTTAGAAGGGAGACAGGAAAAATAACCTCTGGGGTAGGTAGTATTACTATTAAAGAGAAAGAGACCATCCTAACCAACATTGCACGAATAGTTAATGTATTTAACAACCATTTCTTAAGTGTAGGAGAAAAAATTGAACAGTTCAAAAGAAAAAGCCAGGCAGTACATGGAAGAGTCTGTTTTAAAAAAAAAATTAATCAGATTTTCACCTAACAACCTCTTGTGAAATAAGTAAAATTATTAAATCTTCGAAAAATAAATGTTCGGTTTTAGTAGAGGACATCTCTTATAAGATATTAAAACAATGTGGAGCAATTACAGCTGATGTTTTGAGTCACATATGTAATGCATCAATAACTCAAGGTATTTTCCCAGATAGGTTAAAATATGCAAGTCTCAGGCCTCTCTAGAAAAAGAGGGACACCACAGATGTCAGTATTCATCAGCCAGTATCCTTTCTTACAGCATTTTCAAAAATCTTCGAGAAAGTAATGTACTTGAGTGATTAGCCATCTTAACAGTCATGGGATACTCAGTAAGTCACAGTTCAGGTTTCAAAAATGCTGTTCCACTGAGACAGCAATATATAGTTTCACTGTCCACATAATAGTCGTTAAATAGTAAAATGTTGCCAATAGGAATTTTCTGTGACTTGTCCAAATCATTTGATTGTCTGAACCATGACATTGTTACAGAAATTACAATTCTAAAGTATATGAGTGGTTTATGTCATACCTACAGAACAGGAAGCAAAAAGTTTCCTTATATGGGTCAAGTGATTTAAATAAGTTTGCCACTTCATCTAACTGGGATGAAATTAAATTAGGTGGTCCATAGGGTTCAATCAAGGGTCCTCTTCTGTTCATGATATGTGTGAATGACCTTCCTTCCTATCTGAAACAGGAAGCTGAACTGACACTGTTTGCTGATGATACAAGAATAATTATTAATCCAGTAAAAGAAGCTCCAATTGAAAATGGTACAAATGAGATCTTTGGAAAAGTCATTAATTGGTTTTCTGCTCATGGGCTTGCTCTAAACTTTGTAAAAACATAGTACATCCAATTTTCTGCTGCAAAAAGTACAGTTCGTTCAATAAATATAACACATCAATAGAAGTCAATAGACATGGTAGACCATACTAAGTTATTGGGTGTACATATGGATGAGAATCTTAATTGGAAAATTCAAATTTGGATCTTCTAAAGTGACTAGGTTCAGCAACTTTTGCAATCAGAATAATTGCCAATTTTGAGGATATAGAACTTAGTAAGCTAACATTTTTTGCATACTTTCACTCTCTGATGGCATTTGGAATAATATTTTGGGGTAACTCAACATTTAGACAAAAAGTATTCACTGCTCAAAAGAAAGTGGTTAGAATAATGTGTAGGGTTCATAGTCGCATATCTTGTAGGCATCTTTTTAAAAGATTGGAAATTCTTATAACAACCTCACAGTACATTTACTCACTAATGAAATTTGTTCTCAACAACATGGACCAGTTTAAAAACAACAGCGACATTCATGATTATAATACCAGAAAAAAGGAAGACTTTCACTATCCTTTACTCAACCTATCTTTGGCACAGAAAGGGGTAAAATATGCTGCTATAATAATTTTCGACAAATTACCAGATGAAATAAAATGTCTGACAGCAGTAATAGCTTCAAAAATAAATTGAAATCATATCTCCTTGACAACTCCTACTATACAATAGAAAGATGATGTAACTTACCAAACGAAAGTGCTGGCATGTTGATAGACACACAAACATACACACAAAATTCAAGCTTTCGCAACCAACGGTTGCTTCATCAGGAAAGAGGGGAGGAGAGGGAAAGACGAAAGGATGTGGGTTTTAAGGAAGAGGGCACGGTGTCATTCCAATCCCGGGAGCGGAAAGACTTACCTTAGGGGGGAAAAAGGACAGGTATACACTCGCGCGCACACACACGCATACCCATCAGTACGTACACAGATACAAGCAGACATGTCTGCTTGTGTATGTACGGATGGATGTGTGCGTGTGTGTGCGCGCGTATACCTGTCCTTTCTTCCCCCTAAGGTAAGTCTTTCCGCTCCCGGGATTGGAATGACTCCTTACCCTCTCCCTTAAAACCCACATCCTTTCATCTTTCCCTCTCCTTCCCTCTTTCCTGATGAAGTAACCGTTGGTTGCGAAAGCTTGAATTTTGTTCATATGTGCATTTCTTGTGCACTTAACACATTCCACAACATAATGGCTACCGTATCATGCGATTGACCAATGGAACATGCAACCAACTAACTGCCTTTGAGCTATACCACATGGTAACAATGAAAATTGAGTAAAACTGTTATCTGTTTTTCCAGACTGCAAAACTGGAGCCATGGACCAGGAGCCAACTATGTGGATAAAAAAAGATGAAACAAGTGAAGTACCAACAGAGTTAGGCCCAATGGTAAGTGGCTTACTTGTGTTTCTTAGCAGTGCTTCATTAATTTCTGAGTTCAGTGTGGTGTGTGAATATATGCTGGAAATGTAATTCCATTTACTAATAAACTGGTAAACTTTCAGTGTTACATATGGCATTTCACACAGCGCATTGAAATAAGCCTGGTATTAAACCTCACATAGACATGAGGTCTGTACAAAATGTCATATTTCACACTGAAAGTTTGGTTTTTAATAAACTGAATTACTCAGAATTGAGGCAAGAGTTTAAATTAAATGTTCAGTAACATAGAAAACGTTTTTAGTGCACAACTCAATTACCCAGATGAAGTGGTTGCCATAAAGTGGGTATATTCTGCTCTGATACACTTCTTTTAAATGACAACCATAATGTGCAACTTAAGAATCACTACCACTATAGTGAATGTTAACAGTGCCATTAAATTTATAAATGGTATGGGCGCAGTTAATGGATTATTGCAGTGTATCATGGTAAGGAATGAGAATTGTAATTTATTTAGTAGTGATTTAAAATAACTTATTTGTAAATAATAGAAGTGATATTCATGTGGTACTAATCTCAGAAATACATTTTGTAGTACTATTTACATTAGATGTTGTCTTTGAATGTGTAAACAAAGTGTAAGTACAACTGTCAGCAGTAAAGTTCAGTTTCTGACCAATGTCACTCGGAAACATAAATTGTTACAGTCTGTAGGTGCAGAATGAACTTGGATGTCGGCAGCAAAGTTTTGATAAAGCCATGGGGTTACACATTATGTATTGACATGGTTGTTCATACCCACTTTCATTTGCTGGGTGTTACACATATTGTTTGTAAAATTGCCAGGATGTTACAGTTACCAGTGTAAATATTCTCACATATACATGTTGCTTGAAATCTGATGCAGTGCAACCATTCGAAGGGTATTCAGCTATTAGCAGGCAAACAAATTTACTGGGTGCCAGCAGTTTTTTTTATTCTGTTGACCAGAACTGAGGGTCCTGACACAATCACGCAAACATACTTGTGAACTATGTGCTGAACTAATCTATTTAGACATCCATCTTGGGTGCTATGCAGACGTATTGTGATAGCATTAATGCAGCATTTACATTTGAACATGTGTGAGTGCTTCATTATAATTTGTACAAACTTAGTGAACAACTTGCAATTTGACCGGCAGTATCAAACACAGTAAAAGAGTGGTTAGACCCAACAAAGTTCAGGCTTTGGCTTTGACCCCTGATATAATGATGGTTTGGCATGTAGTAAGATATGTATGCAATTTGAACAGTCATTGACTTTGGACCTGCACATCAGAACTATTCACAGTCCACAAGGTTAAGATGCGATGTTAGGCCCCCTTCCCTCTTGAAATATTGGTAGTGGTAACAAATTGACCAGTAGCACAGCCTAATGTTTATTGACAACACCTTTTTCCCAGTGAGAGACCAGTTTGTTGGTGCCGTCACTGTAGAATGTTTGACTTCATTGGCAGGCCCACAGCCTCGGCTCTGCTGACACTAATTCATCACTATCATAGTGAAGTCCTTGAAGGTGTTCTTGAAGTTTTGGAAACAGTTGAGAAGTCAGCGGGGTCAAGCAGGGACTGTATGGAGGATGATCGGTAATAATGAATCAAAGGTGTCAGACTGTTGCAGGTGGAAAACACTTGTCTATGATCTGGCATTGTGCTGAATTAGAGGATGCTCCATGGGTGGACAAATCCTTTGCGTTTGTGCTCTGTGTTTTCTGAGGGTTTTCTCATGTGCTGACATGGTTGTATTATACACACCCAACTTACGCTGCAATTTGGAACCTGTGTCAGCAAAGTGCAATGTTGACAGTAATATTCATGTCAAGTAATACACTAACTGATAATGAGAACAGAATAAAATTTTTGGATGCATTGTTTCCAGTATGTCCTAGTAATAAATGGATGTATTTGACCATACTCTAAAGTGTGGTGGCATGGTTCTCTTGGCACTGGCAGCATCCATCTGGAAGTCATAATAGTAAGCCATATACACTCGTCAGTGAAAATATTATGGCCTCCAACCTACTGTCAATATAAATCATCCAGGCAATAGCACCGTCGCCTTTTGAGGAATGACTGCTAGTCAGACACATGCACAGTGCATGAAGTATCTGTGAACGTGCTGTCCATCTTTAGAATAGGGAATGGGCACGATCTGAGTGTGGCTGAGGGCAGATTGTGGCGGCCTGAAGGCTAGGTATGAGCATTTTGGAAACTCCACAATGTCTTGGGTGTATGAGGAGTGCTGTGGCAGTTGTCTTCAACACATTGCAAAACAAAGGTGAAACCATTTCCAGACATAATGGGGTTGGGCAAGCAGCCCTTGTGGATGTCGTAGGCTGGGCAGACTTGTAAAGCAACATGAACAGCAAACTGTGGCATAACTAATATCAGACTTCAACGCTGGCCAGAGCACACCTGTACCTGAATGCACAATGTTCTGATCATTCTTAATGATGGGTCTGTGACCTGATGACTCATGCATGTGCCAATGTTAACACCACATCAACTATTATGACTGAAATAGGCATGTAACCATTGCCACTTTGTTGGCACAGTGGCAGAGCATTGCATGGTCTGATGAATCCTGATTCTTTCTTCATAATAGTGTTGGAAGGATGCATATGTCACCATCAAGAGGAACAGAACCTTGACTCCATTATGCTCTGGGAAGCAATAATGTAGGCATGCATGGGTCAAGTGGAGCTAGTGTGAGGCACTGTGTTGGCCAAGGAGTATCATAAACTGGTTGCAGACCACCTCCACCCCTTCATGATGATCAAATTTCCCAATGGCAATGGCAATTTTCAACACAGTAATGTGCTGTTTCACAAGGCCAGGAGTGTGATAGAATGGTTGAGGAACACAGTGGTGAGCTCCAGTTGAGGTGATGGCCACCCAAGTCGCCACTCTGAACCTGATTGAACACATCTGGGATGTAATTTAACATGGCATGAGAGATCATCCCCCCCCCCCCCCCTTTTTTTAATTTACAGGAATGAAGTGACTTGAATGTGCAGATAGGGTGCCAACTTCTTCCAGTGATCTACCAAGGTCTCATTGCTTCCATGCCACAATGTTTGGCCAAACACTTGCTGCCCATGGGCCCTGCATGTCTCACCTTCCGGTCCAGCTTCAGACCACTGACTGCACTTGAGTTCCACTGCTGTTCCTTGCCGCCCAGTGTGGCTCCACCACTCCCACTGGTGCCATGAGCTCCGAGACATGAGAAGTGGCATAGGCCAGGTGCATGCGGCTGGAATTCAGGGAGGGAGCCTGCCATGGCTCATCCTCCCTCGCAAAACCAAAATCCCACTTCCTGCCCCTAAGGAGCCCCTAACATCTGACTCTCCTTTACTTTGGTAATGTGCATGCTTGAGGCTTTTACTCATGCTGGAGGTTCGCCAGACTGACAGTCTCTCAGGATCCCAAGAACTGAGGAAGCCCTAACTCCCCGTTTTGAGCAACATTAGGGTTTCGAATGAACATGCTGTCACTGACCTTTGCCTTGAATTGTTTATGCCCATGATTGAAGTAGAAGGCTAGCCTGTCATAGGCAATTTTATGCCTATCCCAACTCCAATTCCGCTGTATTACATCTAGGGTGACTTGTTCTGAAAGCAAATCATTGATTGACCACAGGTTGATGAGAACTGACCAGATGTGCTAGCATAAGGGAAACTGGAGCAACCTTCAGGGACTTGGGTTGTGCAGTGTTAAACGCAAAATTGAGCCATGGTACTGACATGTCCCATTGCCTCTGAGCCGTATTGTGAAAGATAAGCACAGCCTTCAACTTGCAGTTCACACAGTCAGCAAAAGAAGTCTGTGGATAATAAGAATTTGTTGTCACATCCTTAACTCCATTGTCAAAGCAGAACCTCGTGAATAGTTGTGAAACAAAAGCAGCAGCATTGTAAGTAAGAAGCATACTGGGTGGCCCCTAAACTGGAAATATTCATGACAAATGCTGGATAGTTACTGGGCCATTAGCCCTCTACTTTGAATGTTGTTGTTGTTGTTGTTGTTGTTGTGGTGGTCTTCAGTCCTGAGACTGGTTTGATGCAGCTCTCCATGCTACTCTATCCTGTGCAAGCTTCTTCATCTCCCAGTACCTACTGCAACCTACATCCTTCTGAATCTGCTTATTGTATTGATCTCTTGGTCTCCCTCTACGATTTTTACCCTCCACGCTGCCCTCCAATGCTAAATTTGTGATCCCTTGATGCCTCAAAACATGTCCTACCAACCGATCCCTTCTTCTAGTCAAGTTGTGCCACAAACTTCTCTTCTCCCCAATCCTATTCAATACCTCCTCATTAGTTACGTGATCTACCCACCTTATCTTCAGCATTCTTCTGTAGACCACATTTCGAAAGCTTCTATTCTCTTCTTGTCCAAACTGGTTATAGTCCATGTTTCACTTCCATACATGGCTACACTCCATACAAATACTTTCAGAAACGACTTCCTGACACTTAACTCTATACTCGATGTTAACAAATTTCTCTTCTTCAGAAACGATTTCCTTGCCATTGCCAGTCTACATTTTATATCCTCTGTACTTCGACCATCATCAGTTATTTTGCTCCCTAAATAGCAAAACTCCTTTACTACTTTAAGTGTCTCATTTCCTAATCTAATCCCCTCAGCATCACCCGATTTAATTTGACTACATTCCATTATCCTCGTTTTGCTTTTGTTGATGTTCATCTTATATCCTCCTTTCAAGACACTGTCCGTTCCGTTCAACTGCTCTTCCAAGTCCTTTGCTGTCTCTGACAGAATTACAATGTCATCGGCGAACCTCAAAGTTTTTACTTCTTCTCCATGAATTTTAATACCTACTCCGAATTTTTCTTTTGTTTCCTTTACTGCTTGCTCAATATACAGATTGAATAACATCGGGGAGAGGCTACAACCCTGTCTCACTCCTTTCCCAACCACTGCTTCCCTTTCATGTCCCTCGTCTCTTATAACTGCAATCTGGTTTCTGTACAAATTGTAAATAGCCTTTCGCTCCCTGTATTTTACCCCTGCCACCTTCAGAATTTGAAAGAGAGTATTCCAGTTAACGTTGTCAAAAGCTTTCTCTAAGTCTACAAATGCTAGAAACGTAGGTTTGCCTTTTCTTAATCTTTCTTCTAAGATAAGACGTAAGGTTAGTACTGCCTCACGTGTTCCAACATTTCTACGGAATCCAAACTGATCTTCCCCGAGGTCTGCTTCTACCAGTTTTTCCATTCGTCTGTAAAGAATTCGCGTTAGTATTTTGCAGCTGTGACTTATTAAACTGATAGTTCGGTAATTTTCACATCTGTCAACACCTGCTTTCTTTGGGATGGGAATTATTATATTCTTCTTGAAGTCTGTGGGTATTTCGCCTGTCTCATACATCTTGCTCACCAGATGGTAGAGTTTTGTGATGACTGGCTCTCCCAAGGCCATCAGTAGGTCTAATGGAATGTTGTCTACTCCCGGGGCCTTGTTTCGACTCAGGTCTTTCAGTGCTCTGTCAAACTCTTCACGCAGTATCTTATCTCCCATTTCATCTTCATCTACATCCTCTTCAATTTCCATAATATTGTCCTCAAGTACATCGCCCTTGTATAAACCCTCTATATACTCCTTCCACCTTTCTGCCTTCCCTTCTTTGCTTAGAACTGGGTTGCCATCTGAGCTCTTGATATTCATACAAGTGGTTCTCTTCTCTCCAAAGGTCTCTTTAATTTTCCTGTAGGCAGTATCTATCTTACCCCTAGTGAGACAAGCCTCTACATCCTTACATTTGTCCTCTAGCCATCCCTGCTTAGCCATTTTGCACTTCCTGTCGATCTCATTTTTGAGACGTTTATATTCCTTTTTGCCTGCTTCATTTACTGCATTTTTATATTTTCTCCTTTCATCAATTAAATTCAATATTTCTTCTGTTACCCAAGGATTTCTATTAGCCCTCGTCATTTTACCTACTTGATCCTCTGCTGCCTTCACTACTTCATCCCTCAGAGCTACCCATTCTTCTTCTACTGTATTTCTTTCCCCCATTCCTGTCAATTGTTCCCTTATGCTCTCCCTGAAACTCTCTACAACCTCTGGTTCTTTCAGTTTATCCAGGTCCCATCTCCTTAAATTCCCACCTTTTTGCAATTTCTTCAGTTTCAATCTGCAGTTCATAACCAATAGATTGTGGTCAGAATCCACATCTGCCCCTGGAAATGTCTTACAATTTAAAACCTGGTTCCTAAATCTCTGTCTTACCATTATATAATCTATCTGATACCTTATAGTATCTCCAGGATTCTTCCAGGTATACAACCTTCTTTTATGATTCTTGAACCAAGTGTTAGCTATGATTAAGTTATGCTCTGTGCAAAATTCTACAAGGCGGCTTCCTCTTTCATTTCTTCCCCCCAATCCATATTCACCTACTATGTTTCCTTCTCTCCCTTTTCCTACTGACGAATTCCAGTCACCCATGACTATTAAATTTTCGTCTCCCTTCACTACCTGAATAATTTCTTTTATCTCGTCATACATTTCATCAATTTCTTCATCTTCTGCAGAACTAGTTGGCATATAAACTTGTACTACTGTAGTAGGCATGGGCTTTGTGTCTATCTTGGCCACAATAATGCGTTCACTATGCTGTTTGTAGTAGCTAATCCGCACTCCTATTTTTTTATTCATTATTAAACCTACTCCTGCATTACCTCTATTTGATTTTGTATTTATAACCCTGTAATCACCTGACCAAAAGTCTTGTTCCTCCTGCCACCGAACTTCACTAATTCCCACTATATCTAACTTTAACCTATCCATTTCCCTTTTTAAATTTTCTAACCTACCTGCCCGATTAAGGGATCTGACATTCCACGCTCCGATCCGTAGAATGCCAGTTTTCTTTCTCCTGATAACGACGTCCTCTTGAGTAGTCCCCGCCCGGAGATCCGAATGGGGGACTATTTTACCTCCGGAATATTTTACCCGAGAGGACGCCATCATCATTTAATCATACAGTAAAGCTGCATGTCCTCGGGAAAAATTACGGCTGTATTTTCCCGTTGCTTTCAGCCGTTCGCAGTACCAGCACAGCAAGGCCGTTTTGGTTAATGTTACAAGGCCAGATCAGTCAATCATCCAGACTGTTGCCCCTGCAGCTACTGAAAAGGCTGCTGCCCCTCTTCAGGAACCACATGTTTGTCTGGCCTCTCAACAGATACCCCTCCGTTGTGGTTGCACCTACGGTACAGCCATCTGTATCGCTGAGGCACACAAGCCTCCCCACCAACGGCAAGGTCCATGGTTCATGGGGGGACTTTGAATGAGTAAACAAAAACGAAAAAAGTCATTCACAATGACTAATCTGTGCATCTTATACTCACACACGAGGCGGTGGACCTGTAAACCAATAAAAATTTAATGCATCAGGCATTTCTCATTGGCTTGTGGGTACTCTCTAAAAGACTCTTGCAGAAGTTCTGGTAGGGCCTAGCTCCCTTACAGGTCTCACTCCATCAACCTCTGGACATCATTATACAGGGAGGGCCAGTGACATGTCTGATCTGAGCAACAGCTTTATAAATGCCCAAATGACTGCTTAAGAGGATGTTACAGAAGTAATGGAATACTGGTAGTATCATCTCATTGGCTAAACATATCATGGGGTTATGTTGGGCACATCATTTATGAAAAAGCAGCCCTCTATGCAAGTTGTACCCTGCTCTTTTAGGGAATTTAACAAATTCCTCGTAATACTGATGATTCTGGGTTCCTCCTCCTACTTGATCTTCAGGTTAACAAATAACCTCTGTCAAGACCTCTTGTTAGCCAGCCCTGGCAACATCAAGGTCATCTTCATCTTACCTTTCTTCTTTGAACATGCACATTGTCCAGTTCCCTAATATGTCACACCCTAAACCAAAAGGTGGAAATATGAATGGCCCAATGAGCAATGAGTTGGGTTTTTCTGTGATGAGCGAAAACCCAACTAAGAACTTGATTGTCAGTCTCCAAACAAAATTCCCCAGGTACAAAATAAACTCTGAATTTCTCAAGGGCAAGTAAAACCACCAAGGCTTCCGATTCAAACATGGAATATTTCGTCTCTGCAGGTGAAAGTTTCCTAGATACATAGGCTGTAGGGCATCCTCCTTCCCCTGTTCCATTCCTGCAGGAGAACAGCTGCTACTAGCTACTCCAGAATTGGAGGCATCTGTGTACACCACAGACAAGAGCTCAAAATTGTGAATGGCTAATACTGGTGGAATACTATGTGCCACCTTAATTGCATCGAAATATGCCTGATGACTTTCATCCCATTTGAAAATAATGCCCTTCTTTCTATAATTATTAAGGAGTCCCTCTAATTGAGCAAAACTGGGCATGAACTTACAAAAAAAAATTGCCATACCTATGAACCATGCCACACCTTTCTTATTTCTAGGAGCTGGGAATTTTCACAAATTATTAGTATGCTCTTGTCGATTGTAATGCTGTCAGTGGAACTAAAATGTCCCAAGAAGGAAACCTATGTGCCAGTGTGATTTTAGATGGTTTCACAGCAAGTCCTGCGTCCTTCAGGCAAACCATGACTGCCTCAAGGTGTTGCAGATATTCAGACAGACTAGCAGTATAAATAATCATGCCATCTAGGTAATTACACACACTTGAACTTGAAATCATCAAAAACACAATCTAGAAGACCAGGCATAAAGGTAGCTCCCACTGCCCAACCAAAGGATACCCAGTCTGTACAGAAGGCAGAAATGTGCTTGGAATCCTCTCTTAACACACTTCGATAATATGCCTGATTGAGATGCAGGGCAGTAAAATATTGAGCACCACTGAACCAAGTAAAACAATTATGTAGATTGGGAAGTGGCGCAGATTCCAAAATTACCTTTTCATTAACTGGGCAATAATCCATCACTGGACAAAACACCCAACTGCTGTCCATGGATACTAAGAATATGGGAGAAGCATGGGATGAAGTTGAGGGACTGATAACCACATCACACAGCATATTATTAATCAAAGCACATAAACATTTCATCTTCGGTGGAGAAAGCCAGTAAGGATCCTGCCTCACTGTAATGTTGTCTGTAAGGTGAATCTTGTACTGGATTTTATTGGTGATACCCAGTCTAACACCTGCAGAAGATGGTCAAGAACTTCCAATATCTGCTTCACTTCTGCTGGAGCCAGGTGACAGTTCAAGTGGCGAACATTGTAGTAACACATTATCAATTCCTGTGGCAACCTGACAGGAGCACAATGTAAATTTTTCAGCTGAGTTAAATTTAAAATAAACAACTGTGTCTTGAAAATCTAATACCAGTGCAGAACCACTTATAAAATCACATCCCAAAATTGACTAAAAGATTTTTAATTACTATCCACTTCAGGCCAAGAAAATTTTCCAATACTCAGTTTCACCAACCAGAGGCAACATTTACCTATTGACAGCTCGACATTGGGAGGGAGAATGGGTGGAAACAAAACAGTTTACAGGTATGGGAGAACTCCAGATACCACAGATACTCTAATAGGGAAACTGAAATACCAGAGCTGAGGAGGCTACACAGTGGTTCCTGGTTAAATTGTACCCAAATGTAAGTAAGGGGCTGGCCTACTACCATGACCTTGACACGGAGATAGCACTTTGGCAGTAGACCACTACCATGCCTCTTCTGTTCCTTGTGCTATCAGCTGTTCAGTCTCTCGTTCCATGGAACCAGGCCCCCCCTCCCCCAGGGACTCTCGCTCTCGGTTCTTTAGTGAGTTCGTGCATGGTGGACACGGTGCCCCGAGCTATCGCAGCCAATTCTTTCTTCCCTGGCAGCATTTCCCTATCCTCGCTCATTCACCATTGCCACCCTTTTCCCCTCTCTGTGTTCTGATCTATGTTGACCTGGCTATCCACCTTGTTTCCTGTATTGGTTGCAGTTTTGTTGATTTTGCTTGTTCTTCCATCCTTTTTGGCATTTATGTCTCCACCTGAGGTTTGACCTCCACTTCAAAATTTCTGTATCAGTGTGAGCCATGTGGGGAAGAACTCCCTTCCTAGTATCTGTGATGTGGATTCCTCTCCACCTTTCCTTCCGTTCCCCCTTCCCCATGGTAGCCCTCTTCCACCCTGCTGGGTCACCAGCATGTGTAGCCAGTCTGTGTGGTGGGGCTGCTATGTACCCATATGGCTTTGTTCCCTGGCAACACAGGGATCACACTACTGATATGTAAGCTGTTCCCTCCCCATATATGTCAAGGAGTGGTTGCTTATCCTCTTGGAGCATCGGAACTCCTGGCAATGATTGCCATGCCAGACAGCCTTTACTGTGGCTGGGTGGTGCTCATGGGGAGAGCCCTTGGTCAGGATTGGTGGTATCAGGGTGGATACTTGGTGCATGAAGCGTACCAAGCTGCAAAAATCTGGCCACTCTCAAATGGCTGTCTCTTCAAATGGGGAAGGATAATTGAATGCTGCTTCATATGACCTGGCAACCTTCCATTCCCTGGTGACACCATGGGAGGAGGGCCAGGCTTGCTGTCTTGGGATGAAACATTTTCCCCATTACCTCATCTGTACTAGGACGGATGGGGACTTATTCACCTGACAAAGCCATTGTTTCTCATGGAAAATATCTAGGACAAGTTTGGTGAAGTGGAGTCTCTTAGTAAGGGGCGGTTGGGCTCCCTGTAGATCAAAGCTTCTGTCACTCAATCCACAGCCCTTCGTGTCTGTGATAGTCTTGGCAATGTCCCAATATCTATCACTCCTCACCAATCTCTTAATATGGTTCAGGGAGTAAATATTTGTAGGCCCTTCATCCTGCAAACTAATAAGGAACTCTGGGCTACTCTGGAGCAGTGTGGCATTCAGTTTGTTCGACATGTGCAAGAGGGTCGCAAATACAACCGCACTGATACTGGTGCCTTCATTCTGGCTTTCAAGGGGATACCCTCCCAGAGGAAGTCAAGGTTATGTGCTACAGATGTGACATGAAGATGTACATCCCTCCACCTATGTGGTGCTATCAGTGCTTGTGTTTTGAGCATATGTCTTCCCGCTGTATGGCAGACCCTTTGTGTGATGATCATGGCCACCCACTCCATGAGGGAAGCAACTGTGTTCTGCTACCTGTGTCAATTGTGCTGACTGATGTTCCCCTCACTCACCAGATTGCCTGCCTTCCAAGAGAGAAAAGAAGATCAAAGAACAGAAGACCCTGGATCGCCGGTCTTATGCCGAGGCTTGCCAAAGGTATAGAGACCGCACCCAGTGTCACTGTCTTCAACATTTTGCCTCTGTTACTTCATTTTTTCCTCATCCTTATCCCAGTGCCTCCCTCTCTCCCCCCTCCCTCTCTCCCCCCTCCCTCTCTCCCCCCTCCCTCTCTCCCCCCTCCCTCTCTCCCCCCTCCCCCCTCCCTCTCTCCCCCCTCCCTCTCTCCCCCCTCCCTCTCTCCCCCCTCCCTCTCTCCCCCCTCCCTCTCTCCCCCCTCCCTCTCTCCCCCCTCCCTCTCTCCCCCCTCCCTCTCTCCCCCCTCCCTCTCTCCCCCCTCCCTCTCTCCCCCCTCCCTCTCTCCCCCCTCCCTCTCTCCCCCCTCCCTCTCTCCCCCCTCCCTCTCTCCCCCCTCCCTCTCTCCCCCCTCCCTCTCTCCCCCCTCCCTCTCTCCCCCCTCCCTCTCTCCCCCCTCCCTCTCTCCCCCCTCCCTCTCTCCCCCCTCCCTCTCTCCCCCCTCCCTCTCTCCCCCCTCCCTCTCTCCCCCCTCCCTCTCTCCCCCCTCCCTCTCTCCCCCCCTCCCTCTCTCCCCCCCTCCCTCTCTCCCCCCTCCCTCTCTCCCCCCTCCCTCTCTCCCCCCCTCCCTCTCTCCCCCCTCCCTCTCTCCCCCCTCCCTCTCTCCCCCCTCCCTCTCTCCCCCCTCCCCCTCTCCCCCCGTCCCCCTCTCCCCCCCTCCCCCTCTCCCCCCCTCCCCCTCTCCCCCCCTCCCCCTCTCCCCCTCCCCCTCTCTCCCCCCTCCCTCTCTCTCCCCCCTCCCTCTCTCTCCCCCCTCCCTCTCTCTCCCCCCTTCCCTCTCTCTCCCCCCTTCCCTCTCTCCCCCCCCCTCTCTCTCCCCCCTCCCTCTCTCTCCCCCCTCCCTCTCTCTCCCCCCCCTCCCTCTCTCTCCCCCCCCTCCCTCTCTCTCCCCCCCTCCCTCTCTCTCCCCCCGCTCCCTCTCTCTCCCCCCCGCTCCCTCTCTCTCCCCCCCGCTCCCTCTCTCTCCCCCCCGCTCCCTCTCTCTCCCCCCCGCTCCCTCTCTCTCCCCCCCGCTCCCTCTCTCTCCCCCCCGCTCCCTCTCTCTCCCCCCCGCTCCCTCTCTCTCCCCCCCGCTCCCTCTCTCTCCCCCCCGCTCCCTCTCTCTCCCCCCGCTCCCTCTCTCTCCCCCCCGCTCCCTCTCTCTCCCCCCCGCTCCCTCTCTCTCCCCCCCGCTCCCTCTCTCTCCCCCCCGCTCCCTCTCTCTCCCCCCCGCTCCCTCTCTCTCCCCCCCGCTCCCTCTCTCTCCCCCCCGCTCCCTCTCTCTCCCCCCCGCTCCCTCTCTCTCCCCCCCGCTCCCTCTCTCTCCCCCCGCTCCCTCTCTCCCCCCCCCCCGCTCCCTCTCCCCCCCCCCCCCGCTCCCTCTCTCCCCCCCCCCCCCGCTCCCTCTCTCCCCCCCCCCGCTCCCTCTCCCCCCCCCGCTCCCTCCCCCCCCCCCGCTCCCTCTCCCCCCCCGCTCCCTCTCCCCCCCCGCTCCCTCTCCCCCCCACCCCCGCTCCCTCTCCCCCCCACCCCCGCTCCCTCTCCCCCCCACCCCCGCTCCCTCTCCCCCCCACCCCCGCTCCCTCTCCCCCCCACCCCCGCTCCCTCTCCCCCCACCCCCGCTCCCTCTCCCCCCCGCTCCCTCTCCCCCCACCCCCGCTCCCTCTCCCCCCACCCCCGCTCCCTCTCCCCCCCCGCTCCCTCTCCCCCCCCGCTCCCTCTCTCCCCCCCGCTCCCTCTCTACCCCCCGCTCCCTCTCTACCCCCCGCTCCCTCTCTCCCCCCCGCTCCCTCTCTCCCCCCCGCTCCCTCTCTCCCCCCCGCTCCCTCTCTCCCCCCCGCTCCCTCTCTCCCCCCCGCTCCCTCTCTCCCCCCCGCTCCCTCTCTCCCCCCCGCTCCCTCTCTCCCCCCCGCTCCCTCTCTCCCCCCCGCTCCCTCTCTCCCCCCCGCTCCCTCTCTCCCCCCCCGCTCCCTCTCTCCCCCCCCCGCTCCCTCTCTCCCCCCCCGCTCCCTCTCCCCCCCCCGCTCCCTCTCCCCCCCCCGCTCCCTCTCCCCCCCGCTCCCTCTCTCCCCCCCCGCTCCCTCTCTCCCCCCCCGCTCCCTCTCTCCCCCCCGCTCCCTCTCTCCCCCCCCGCTCCCTCTCTCCCCCCCCGCTCCCTCTCTCCCCCCGCCGCTCCCTCTCTCCCCCCCGCTCCCTCTCTCCCCCCCCGCTCCCTCTCTCCCCCCCGCTCCCTCTCTCCCCCCCCGCTCCCTCTCTCCCCCCCCGCTCCCTCTCTCCCCCCCGCTCCCTCTCTCCCCCCCGCTCCCTCTCTCCCCCCCGCTCCCTCTCTCCCCCCCGCTCCCTCTCTCCCCCCCGCTCCCTCTCTCCCCCCCGCTCCCTCTCTCCCCCCCGCTCCCTCTCTCCCCCCCGCTCCCCCCTCCGTCTCCCCCCCACCCCACTCCGTAGCTGGCAGTGGTGCATTCCATGAAGGTGATGTGCAAAGGCAATGTTAACAGCCACAATATGATGAGCAGACACTGAATCCAGTCAAAGACAGTGTGCCACAGCAGTAGGAAACTGGAGCAGAATAAGGAAGCATCTAAATTCCCCAGTCATTCTCACTTAATACAACCACATGACCTTATTACTTAGGCAGATCAATGGAGACTTCAGATGATTCTCTTCAAAAACTTGGTCTAAGGCTAAACATGGTCTCACTTAAATCAGTGTTAAGGATTACCAAATCATTGAATCCACTGCTGAATGTGGGGAACTGAATTGCAAGAACAAGTGTCTCCAGTTGCTGGACATTACCCTAATCCCTTCAAAGGCAACACAACAAGGTATTAAGTCATGCAACACAATCCAAATCAGGCAATTTTTCAGATGAGGAAGCTCCTTGCATACTTCAACTGAGAAGAACCAATAGCAAATTCAAACAGCCAAGACCACACCAATGTTCCATCTTATGTTAACACCTGTGCCTCCAACTATTAAATTGACAAAATGTTTAAAAGGCTACCAATCACTCCATCCCATTAAGTTCAGCTGAATGGCAAATACTGTGTATGATTCCTGTGTGGCTCCATCATGGCCCCTGGCACCACAAACTCCAAGCCAAAAGAAGTGACACATGCCAGGTGTGGAGTGGGAATTCAAAGAGGTAGCCTTCCATGGGTCAGGTAGTAGTAATAATAAAATCATTGTTATTATTTGTACTAGCATATTAGTGTTATTGTAGACAGTTAAGTAATACAAAGATCATTAGTAACAACATGGTGCTGTATTCTTACTGTCTTCTGCCAAGCATCTCTCCTAGGCATCCTCTCCGCATACACCATGTTGCTTCATTGTTTCGTCAATACTCTTTCTGAAAGTTAAGTGACCTACTGTGTTTCTATCATTAAGATGATTTCCAATCAAAAACTATTCTTTGGCTACTAATTATCTAACATTCTCGACACTATCACTATTTCATTTGTTCTCATTCCAGCACTTAGTTAAACATAATTATTTTTTTTTGTCTTGATATGTTGTACTCCTTCATAAATAATGTTTCCAGAACTTTGTCTTGTTTTGAGATCAACATGTAAAACCCATAGTCCTGATCCATAGAATAGGACTGGTTTAGCCTGTAGCCTACACTCTTTCCTTACTGTTAGAAATGTGCTTGTCACACCAAAAGGAATTCATAGTAGTAAATAGTGTGCCAAGGCTGTGTGTGCCAAGGCTGTGTGTGGGTGTGTAATAATTTTGTCAGAAGTAAGTGTTCAGTAAAACAAAAAGTTTTGATGTAAATGTTCTAGATGTTTTATGATTCTGACTGTAAAAGTGGAATGGGTGATGAGGCACTTGACAGTCAAGTTCCGGCTCCACCACTTAGGTTGTGTACACTGTATTGTTTCACTTGATATGAACAACATTGATTTTAATGTTTCCGACCATAGCGGGGTTACTTTATGTGATTGCACTACCATTATATGCATACGAAGATTATGAAACTAGAAAATATGATTGAAAATAATAGCATATGGAGAAGACTGAAGTGCAGGATAATGAATTTTGAAGATGTTGCCAATAATCAGTTGCACAATTTTTTGCTGCGTCCAATTGAAATGTGCCAAAGTGAATTTGTCATCCAGAATTTCAGTCAGAAGAGAACACTTGCCCTGAATTACTATTTATTTCTTAAGAAGTATGACATATGTGATACATTTATGTAATATGTGGGGACTGTAACTGCTTAAATGCACTCCTTACAATTTATTTTTACCATAGGCTCAGGTTTATCTATCCAGCATGAATAAGAGGAGGGTGTGAATAAAGAGGTAACTTTAGAATTTTTGTGAATATATGGAATCGAGCATTGCTGAGTTGTCGTGAAAATCATGAGATGGTTGACAGTTGTCTACTCAGTTTAGCAGTCCTGTTTTTACTTTAGGGTACAGATGACAAGACTAACAGTATTATAGTCTGGTTCAAATAGCTCTGAGCACTATGAGACTTAACATCTGAGGTCATCAGTCCCCCAGAACTTAGAACAATTAAAACCTAGCTAACCTATGGGCATTACACACATACATGCCTGAGAAAGGATTCGAACCTGCGACCATAGCGGTCGTGCGGTTCCAGACTGAAGTGCCTAGAACTGCTCGGCCACACTGGCCGGCAATTATAGTATGCCCCAGGTTGGAAACAAGGAAAAAGGTAAAATAGAATACTTTTTACACTTTACTCTATATAGGTTTAAAAATTCTTTGATCAGGAGAACTAGTTTAGCCTCTGAATTTGTAGAATTGCTTCTTTACATTATGAACACAAATAAGAATTACATGGTATTACATTGATGAAGTTATGTGAAAATTGATTTAAAGTCCAAGTTGCAAGCCATGATTCCCTGCTTTAATGAACACTTCCCTTGATGGTTCCGTCTATCTGAACTCCGGAATTGAATGTTTTTATTTGTCATGTGATACTGCTGTGACAATAACAAAATTATTCAAGGAAAATCTACACAAACCAGTGCAGAAGTAGCAGGTGATTTTAACCTACCATGTAGAGACTAAGATGTCTGTGCATGCATTGCAGGTGGTATGGACAGGCAGTCTTGTGACACACTTTTGAACAGTTTTCTGAAAGCTATTGCGAGCTGCTAGTTTGGCAGTCCACACATAATTGGAATACTTCAGAGTTCATAGCTATGAACAGGTTTGTCTTTATAGATGGTATCAGTATTGAGTGGGGTTAGCAATCATGATGCCAGCACAGCAACAATGGTAAATTAACTCAATGAGTCCTTAAAGAAGGCTAGGAGAATAGATTTGCTAGAAAGAGCAGATAAGCAAGCACTAGGATCCCATTTAGACAGTGAGTGAAGGTCATTTAGTTCCAACATGTACATAGAGGAATATGGACAAACATTAAATGGACTGTAAGTCACACACTGAATAAGTACATGCTGAGTAACAGGATTACAGACAGAAAAGCACCTGTGTGGTTTAATTACAAAATTCAGAAAACATTAAGGAAGCAGACTGTTGTACCCTCAGTTCAAAAAGTACGTATGGTGATGACAGGCAAGAGTCACTGGAAGTTCATGTGTGTGTAAAAAGATCGATGCGAGGAACATAAAAGTATCATCATCACCATACTTTAGCAACAGATTTTACTGAGTGCATAAGACATTTGTGGTTCTAAATAAAATCACTGAGGGGGTAGAAGGCTGCTATCCACTCACTCATTGACTAGCCTGGTGTGGCCTAGGAGGAAGGCAGAAGGAAAGCTGGAGTTTTAAAGTTTGTGCAGGAGGATCATACAAACATATTGTTGTTTGACTGTCACACAGACTCCTGCATTGGAGACACAGTAATAGGCTCCTTGGTGTAGAGAAACAACTGGAAGAGTTGAAAACAAAATAGTTGCCATGTCCAAACAGAATCACAAATCAGTTCTCCTGAGAGTACTCTACTGCATTGGCCCCTTACTTAACTTGCATTTATTCCAAATTGCTCACCTAGTACAGAGACCAAGGCAGCTGGGAAAAAGTGCAGGGGGCATCTGCATATAAGAATGTTAAAACAACGTACCTGCAAAAATACAGATTAATATCCTTAACATTTATTTGCTCCAGTGTTCCTGAACATATTCTGAATTGAAATATAACAAACCTCTTTGAAAGAGAAAAGTGTGTCCCCACAAATCAGCATGGATTTTGAAAGCCTCATTTGTGGAATACTCCCCTTGGCATTCTGTCACATTACATCCTGCAAACCATTGAAGAATGTCAACAGGCTAGGTTCCACATTCCTACTTTTCATAAAAGCATATAGAAACATATGGAATCAAAATGAATATTTCCATGTTTGACTAGTTACTTGTCGCATAAGTATTTTAAGTATAGTTATATGTTTGCAACAAAAAATATTAAATCTGGGAATCTTACCTTCACTAGTGCTTGAGGGATTACAACCAATTGCAGGTGCTTTCTTTCATTGCACAAATTTAATCAATATTTGTTCTTTCTCTTCCTATTGTCTTTACTTTTCTGACACGCCCACCCCAGAGCTGTCATTTCAGTGTACATCCATGCCTTGCTAAATATGTCAAGGGTTCCTACTTCAGGTTTCAGCCAGCTTTCAGTTCCAAAAATAATTTTGTTATGACAACTTTCCAAGAGGGCATTAAGTTCAGGAACTGCAAATATGCCAAGAATTTTTTAAAAAAATTGTCAGTCGAATGGCCTCTACTTTGTATGCAGTCTGATTCAACCCACAACAATGTGGACACACACTCAGTGTGGTATTCCTCCTCTCACTATGCCATTACAACCAACTCTCACTCAGTGCTCAGGTGCATCACTGCGTCTGAAAACACCACCACACACTGTGAGCATAAGGTGATTGGCTACAGATTCCTGGTATCTTCTTCGTGTGTGTGTGTGTAAAGTATGCTTATGTTTCAGTAGGTAATTGTGCATCCCTTACAGTGCTCTTCTGGTGTGTCACAGCCAGCAATTTGAACCTTTCTAGGCTGAAACAAGCAGTTGCTGGCCATTCAAAACATACAAGAGACAACTATGCAACAGACTGCATGAATCTTATTTATTACAGTTTTCTAAATGCGATTTACATCTTGGAAACACATTCATGGCCTTTATGTAGGGACCCTACCATTTTCCACTGAATAACATAGGTCACAGATTATGTAGTGGAGATCACAAAATCAATAAAGGGTCTGATATAAGCCTTAAACTTGACTCCAAATTAGGTGATAGCTCATCCACAGCTTGACATGCCTCATAATCAGGTAGAACTAACTAGGAACCAAAGGGATTCATAAAAGTTGACAAAATTTAATAGGTAAACTAAATACTTTGTAAATGCACTTTTGGCCACTTGTCACACAGGTGCTGTTCCACACTGAGCTAGGTTTTCAGCAGATGCATGTCAGTCACAAGGCAGTGGCAGCTACACCAGGTTGAAGATGAACCACAAAATGGGTAAATTAGGGCAAGGCTCTTACTTTCCCACAAAGAAGCAAAAGCTAAATACAGATTGAGAAAATTTTACAATATTTGGTTCTACATAGATACACACACTAAAAGAAAATTCTTTGCACAAAGATATTCATGCACCTGCTGATACTGCTACTTCAGAAGTGCTGTACTTGTTCTGCACGTTATATGACTCAATAGTTTTCTTTTTACAGCAAATGCGATGAGAATCTTTCAGTTGAGTGGCCTCAAAAATAAATTTGTTGTGTCACTAGTGTTGTAAGGATAAATTTCTGATAATAGATATGGTGGATGCAGAGAAAGTCCACCCATGAGGTAAGAGATTTCAGAAAAATCATGGAAGAACAAATATGGATGTAACAAGAGAGAAATTGCTCTTAACTTCGATAGCATACCTAGACATTCACTGAGAGCCAAAATTGTACAGAGTGTGGCTGTTTCATTAGACCATTTGACTAGGAAAAGTGATGGAGAGTAAACCAGCTGTGAATTTATACCCTGCTGCACATAAAGCAGTTGGTCACTGGTTTTTATGTCAAAGGCCATTCCTTGTGCCTGTTCAGCATAGTGGACAATTTTTCACTTTGGGTTGTGTGTGTTCAGCTGGCATATGCTTATTGCTTTCTGTGACATCTGAATGATTGCAAGTGGTGCAAACAAAACCACGATATTTTAATTTGTGCAAATGTAGAACAAATTCACAATTAAATTCAAATGTAAAATAAGTAAATTTATAACTGATAAGGCCTCCATAATTCACCACATCACTGCTATGACTGTGATATTGGAGTGAAGCAGTAAGTTGACATGATATCTTACTTGTTTTATATTTTGTACCATAATGATATGCCATTGTTTCACAAAATGGAGGATCTTTTAATTAAGGAAAACCAGTTGACTACTTGGCTTCACCTGGTTGTGCATTTACTGCAATTATAACCTCCCCCCCCCCCCCCATTCTCTGTTCAACTCCTCAACTCCATTCTCTATGTCCGCCCAGGCAGTTTTTCAGAGTACACACTTGGCTACTGCAGGTTCCCACCCTGTGTAGCATTACTTCCTTTCTGTGCTGCAAGTTTACACTTCCATACCATGGGTCCTTGCCTCCCCCCCCCCCCCCACCACCTCTCCATTGGATGGTTTTCATGGTGCGGACCCTGCTTGGGTGTAATTTATGACTGCGACTCGAGTTTCCACTTCTGGCATTAACTACAACTTTTCATTAAATAAATGTGTGCTCTCCATTGTTAGGTTTGACCTGCCACCAATTTTCCAAACTATCCATAAATGCAAATCATGCAGCGAACTAAATGCAGTGTATGCTCCAGCTTTGCACCCTTATCTTACACCCAAAACCAATAACAGTAACCATCCCATTGTGGTGCGTCTTCAAATACCTGCATGGTGGTTGCTCCCTGACTGCACAGGGGTTGCTCTGTTGGTGCCTGAGCTGAAAACTCCACATGTATGCCAAGGAGTATGAGCTCATCATGACGGGAATGCGGACTCAAAGGAGTGGATTACTAATCAGGTAGCCATTGCTGAGTCTGTGTGGCACCCACGGGGAGAGCCCTCATTTGTGGTCGGTGGTGTCATGGCTACAAATGAAGCAGATGATGGTATCTCATACTGGTGGCCATGTAGCCCCAGTAGTCTCTACAAAAGGGAAGTTGTCTTTCAATGCAAGCAGATATGATCGTGAAAATTTCCCTTCTCTGGCTGTGCTGTGGTGGGAATATAGGGCTAAGCGGCAAGCTGAAAAATACTCCCCCCGGTGCTTAGTTTGCACAAGGACTGATGGGGATTGTTCTTGGCCACAAAGCCTTAATTACTTGTAGAAACTACAGAGGACAAGTTTGGCAAAGTTGCAGCTATCCCTAAAACGAGGAGTGGATTAATTTTGATCGAAACAGCATCCACTGCCCAAGCACAAGCACTGCTTGCTTGTAACAGGCTTGATGATGTACCAGTGACTGTCACTTCCTTTAACAGTCTTCATACAGGGCAGGGCATCAATTTCCACGGAGACCTGCTCTTAAGATCTGTTGATGAGCTACGTGCCAACTTGGAGTGACAGGGCTCCAAAAGACAATAGGGTTGCTACCAGTGCCTTCATCTCGGCCTTTGAGGGCGATACATTGGCTGAAAAGGTCAAGGTGATGGTGTACCGATGAGATGGGAAATGGTATGCGCACACCCCACCTACCTTCCCCATCTAGTGCTTGTAGTGCCAGAAATTTGGGTGCAGTCTTTGCATTGCAGCACTAGCCCCATTTGTAGATTGTGGACATGTACTGTATGTAAAAGCCTCTTGTTCCCCTCCCCCAACTGTATCAACTATGGAAAACGCCACACTCTTTGCATCAGTTTACACTATTTTCCAGAAAGAAAAGAAAATACAAGAATACAAGAATCAGGACAAACTTACTGACAAAGAGGCCAAAAGGAAGTGCAAGCAGTTGCAGCCAGCATGTACAACAATGTCATGTGCTACAGCTAGAAAGTCATCTTCCCTTTGCCGATGGTACTCTTGCCTGATACACTTTCTACTGTGGGCCTTCGGGGTTGCTCAACTGTGCCTGCCCCCCCTCCCCCGATGGTTTTGGGGCTCCCCTTTTGCTGCTTTCCCCCCACCTACTTTGTGATCTTCGCACCAGGGACATTAGTCCCCACCCCCCAGTCAGGTGAATAACCAACTTCTGGCTTCTCTTGCAAGGAATGGGCCCTTTGGGACACTTCCTTCCCAGGGTTTTGCTGGTCTACAGCTGGACACCAGCCAGTGACTGAAGGAGCCACAGGCTGCTGGTAGCAGATCTTCACAGTCACCGTATTTATCTGAAACTGTTTCAGTGAAGCCCTCCCAATCATCAAAATCCTCTAAGGAGAGGAGAGACAAGATGTCCACCAAGAAGCAGGACCTTCCAGTGGCCTCCACCCCAGCAGATCCTGCCTGTTCAGCTTCTGTGGCGGAGGCAGAGATTTTGGTGGTACTTGAAGCTCCGATTCAAACCACACAATGTAATCCAGAATGGAGTCTGCAGATATGTTCTGGACACTATATATAGTGAACTTTCGCCTCTTGATAAAGCTTTGGAGGCTGTGGCTGTTACAGTAAGGTTGTTTCAGGGTAGTATCGTCTGCAGTGTTTACCTCCCTCCTGATGAAGTGTCTCATGACATACTGTTTGGATTGGTTTCTCAGCTCCCCCTATCTTTCTTAATCTTGGGCAATTTCAATGTCCATAACCCTTTGTGGGGTGGAACCATGATCACTGGCAATGACGAAGACCTTGGAAACTTACTGGCAAAACTTGGCCGTTGCCTATTAAATACTGGTACCTCCCACACACATCAGTGTGGCACATAGGGCTTTCTTGGCCACTGACCCTTCAATTTGCAGCCCTTGTCTTCTCCCATCTGTCCACTGGGGAATTCATGATGACTTGTGTGGTAGCGACCACTTTGCAATCTTCCTGTCCCTCTGTCAGCATCACTACCCTAGATGACTGCCTAGATGGGCTCTCAACTTTGCTGACTGGATTGCTTTTGCCTCTGCTGTCTGCCCTGACTCCCCACCACATGGAGACCTCGATGAGGCAGTCCAGAATATAATTACAGCCATTCGTTAGGCAGCTGATACAGCAATCCCCTGTTCTTCAAGCCTGCTGTGGCAGAAGAGAATACCTTGGTGGTCATCAGAAATTGCAGAGGCCATTAAAGATAGCTGGCAGACTCTCCACCACCGTAAGTGGCACCCATTAATGGAGCATCTCATTGACTTTAAATGACTTCATGCTCGGTTCTGCCACCTCACAAAACAATGTAACGAAGAATGCTGGGAGCAGTATGTTTCAACCATCAGACCACATACCTCTCCTTTGCAGGTTTGGCGTAAGATCAGACACCCCTATTTATACTAGGTGCTATTAATTTTAATGGCACTGTCTCCACTGACCCAGATGCCGTTGCCAAACATTTTTCTCTGTATTACGCTCGAGTTGCAGCATCAGAGAATTATCAACCCGTCTTTCGTGTTCCCAAGCAGTGGGTGGAGCAAAAGCAATTATCTATCACTATATGCCACCTGGAGCCATATAAAGTTCCTTTCAGTGAGTGGGAATTCATCAGTGTCCTTGCCTTCTGCCCTGATACAGCCCCAGTGCCGGGTCCCATCCACAACCAAATGATCAAGCACCTATCAGTGGATTGTCAGCATCATATCCTTGCCATCTTTAACTGCATCTGGACTGAGGGCCAGTTCTCATTGCAATGATGAGAAAGTATCATTGCCCCAGTGCTGAAACTGGGTGAGTGCCATCTAGAGATTGGCAGTTATTCTTCAGTAAGTTTCACCAATGCTTTCTGTAAGTTGGTTGAATGTGCAGTGAACTGGTGGCTATGTGGTTCCTTGA
This sequence comes from Schistocerca nitens, assembly GCF_023898315.1. Lineage (NCBI taxonomy): Eukaryota > Metazoa > Arthropoda > Insecta > Orthoptera > Acrididae > Schistocerca > Schistocerca nitens. Next base: position 53,872,625 of record NC_064624.1, on the reverse strand, counting down.
GTCTTGAGGTCTTGTTGCTCTGTCCCACAGTGGTTTTCACCAAGGTGTTCTCCTACTGCTAATTTGGTTACCTGTAATGTGCCATCTAAACAGCTCAGTGTCAATGCATTATAGCGATTTTCATCAACCTGCAAAAGGCATATGACACCACAAGGTGACACCATAGCTTTCCTACATTACATGAGTGGGTTCTCGGTCTCATTCCCAATTTTTATCCAGAATTTCTTGTCACACTGTATATTCTGAGTTCAAGTTAGTTCTTCCCCCACCACCACCATATACAAGAGAATGTGATCCCACAGGACTCTGTACTGAGTGCCCCTGACTGTCTAATAGCTGTCAATGATTACCAGCAGCTGTGAGGTCCTCAGTATCATCCTCCTTTTATGCTGACTACTTTCGCCCTTACTATTGCTTGTCTAGTGTGGGTGTCACTGAATGTAGACTGCAAGGCACTATATGAAAGGCACAGTTGTGGGCGCTCACCAATAGCTTTTGGTTTTTTGGTTTTCTGCTACCAATACTCATGTCATGGACTTCTGTTGATGTCATATGATTCATTCACAACCAGACCTTTATCTTGATGACCAACCACTCATTGTGGCAGGGACATATTGCTTTTTAGCACTGGTCTTCATTTTTCATCAGTGTAAGTGAAAGTGCTCGCTGCACCTCGGTACACTTCGCTGCTTGAGTAACACCAGTTGGGGTGCAGAGTACTCTACCCTTCCTCAGTTTTACAAAGCCTGATACAACCCTGTCTTGAATGTGGGAGTCTGGTGTAAGGTTCAGCATTGCACTCACTACTGTGGATACTGGATCTGATACACCACTGAGGAAGTTGGTTTGTAACAGGAACCTTTTGAACTAGCCCTGTGAACAGGTTACTCATGGAGGCTGGGGCCCGTCCATTGTGTATCAGGCGCCAACAGCAGTTTCTCAATTATGCTACCCACGTTTGCAAGTCCACTAAGCATCTAAACTACCGTCCCCCTCTTTCCAAACACTGAAATCCATCCTCCACAATGGCGGCCCAGATCAGGGATTGTGATCACAATCCACATCCTGTCCCTCTCCTCTGAAATCCAGTGTTTCTGTTTTCAAATCTCCTCTGGGCCCACTCATATACATCCCTGTAGGGATACCCCTAAACCACAGCTTCATCTTGACCTATCACAAGGTCCAAAAGACATGATACCTCCTGATCAATTTTTCTCCAGCCTTGGTGCACCCGTGGGTTTGGGCGCTAATGACCTCAGTAGTTGAGCACCCTTCAACCCAAAAAAAAACAAAAAAAAAAAAACAACCCTGGGGTTGAGAAGTAGTCTGTACTGATTGCTTGATGATTGCTGATCACATGGCCTTTGCTTACACTCATTTGTGTCAAACTGAGCTGCCTTCCTTGCCAACATTTGTAGTCTTTTCGCTGCAGAGTTGGTAGCTATCTCTTGTGCTCTTGACCATATCTTTTCCTGCATCAGTGGCTCCTTACTAATCTGCAAAGACCCCTTGAGCACTTTGAAAGATCTCGACCAATTTTACCCTCACCATCCCTTGGTCATTGCTTTCCAGTATGCCCTTGAACAATGCGGATGGTCAGTGATCATTGTCTTGACCCCGGATCAGGTTGGGATCCCAGGGAATAAGCTTGCTGGTAGCTTAAACTAGCTCAAGCAATCACTATTCTGGAAACAGACCTCTGATTGGTGTTACACTATCAAGTTTTAGGAATGTGGAATATGCAATGGATCACTCTGACTTCACCAAACTACCAGTGATAAAGGAGACTGTGAATCTATGGCGGTTCTCGATGCAGGCCTCTGACAAGGATTCTACCTTCCTTTGCCAGCTCCACATTAGCCATACCTGGCTGACTCACGGTCATATCTTCCACCTTACTGTTCGGGTTCCCATTCAATAGTGGTCCACATTTTGCTGGACTGTCCCAACCTAGCCACCGGTGGTGGAATCTTAATCTTCTGCACTCGCTACCTGTGGTGGTAGGAGACGATGCCCCAGTGGCTGATGTAGTTTTACATTTCGGCACTGTCTTTAAGGGAGGGACTTTGCCGTCTGCACATCTCTTAAAAATTTATTTGCTTGGCACCGGTAGTGCTAAGTCAGATTACTTGGCTTGTCGCCGGCCGCTTTCCACCTTCCTGTTGATGACAAGCTTCAAACACATTGACTTTTGCATGCTTTAATTTTCCGGAAATCCTGTATTTTGCTGTATTGTTCCCAAACCCCTTCTCTGCAAGTTCGACAGTGTTATAATAATTATCCATGCAGAGGTGATGCCATTTTCCATCAGAAGGTGTCAATAGTTCCATCACTGTTTTTGCCAAAGGCTGTCCAGCACTGGAATATATCTTGAATGAGGAAATGTATCCCGTATTTGAATCACACAGCATCCGAATGAATATGCCGTATTTCGTAATTTTCGACAGATTGTAAACTTTAAAATTTAACCGTCCATGCCACGGTATCATTCCTTCGTCAATTGAGATGTTTTGACTTAGATTAAATGTTTCTTTAAACTTTTTGGAAAGATACTCAATTACGAATTGCACTTTGACAAGCCGGTCGGCATTATCTTGTTTGTTGCTGCTATCAGAAAAATGTAAGAATGATATTTGTCTGAATCGGTTGCGGGACATCATTTTGCAAAATATTGGTGTGTCTATCAATGGATTCGTTGACCAATAATCATTGATCCTTGCTTTTGTTTTACAATTCCCGTAAGGATAGCAAGCCCAAACCATTTTCTAAGTTCAGGTCCCGTAACGTCAACAAATTTGGCATTTTTAAAATCCAGTTTCCCTCTATTGCAATTTTGACTGTAGTACTTCTTGGTTTCATTGTTAATATATTGAAATAGATCGTTCCCAGTATATAATTCTACGATATACTCAACCCTCTGTGTATCTTTGGGAAATATGTTTGGACCCGGGATCGTTAATTTATTATTGGTCCTTGGTAAATCAAAGTCTGACCACTGTGCACTGTCTTCTTCGTCTGATTCAGCTGAATCAGTTGGCAACCATAGCATTCGCTGAATTCTTCTTGGACGTATTTCGCTATCTTCCTAAGATTCTGCTTCACTTTCAGTTTTTTGATATCCAATGTCTTCTTCCCAATCAGCCAAGTCATCTGGAACGTCACACGAGACGTCTGCACATTCATCGTAAGTCACCCTATTGTCTCTTTCATCCACCATGATGAAAGAGCACAAGTACTTATAAAAACAAAACACTTGTAGATGTGCGTAACTTATTGTTACCTAAACAAAACACCAACAGACTGCAAAAGATATTAAAGTGCTGCCGCCAGCCACTGCGCGATACTATGCTCATGACACCACTGTGGTGTCACCGGCCACTGAGCGATAATATGCAGATGACACTACTGTGGCAGTTGCCGGGTGTTAACTGCTATTTCATGCACAACACCACTGTGGTGTTGCCGGACAGCATAGTGTTAACCTTATTGACCCATAGAGGGGTTGGCAGAAAACCATTCCCGCCTCTGCCCAGTCTAGGCTGTGACAGTCTGAGCTTGGTGGTCTAGCTCGATTCTTACCCTATCTGTTCTTTTCCTCTTCTTCTCCCCCTCTCGCATGGCATGTTACAGTAACTCATCTTTTGTCTCTGTGCTTCTCTTGCCTTGTTTGTGTTTCTAGCCTTTCCTTGGCAGTTTGAGTCGAGTACATCTGGTAAGTGGTGGGGATTGGGAGATGTATGGCCACTCGTTGCATTCTGCTCTCTGTGGCTTCGAGCTGCTCCCTAATTGGGGCATCTTGCCTGTCTTTGTTCCTCTCTGTTTCTTCTTTTTGTCTCTTATCGGCTTTATTGACCTTTTGTAGACCTTTGGTGTTTTCTTCCTTGGGGTTGTGTGTGGATGGCTCTCTCTCTCACCTACAGTCATGTAGACCTGTTTGTTCAAGGGAGAAGGGACAGATTACCTAGTAGTGTGGTCCCTTTAATCTTTCAACCAGCCAACCATCACTGTCCATCTGTTACCCTATCTGTCCATTTGTTTCTGCCACCTCTTTCTATCTGTTGTTCCTCTCCCTCCTCTCTCCACATTATCACGTCCACCTCCATAGGAGATTGCTGGTTCTTACCTTCTTGTACTGTTGTCCAGATGGTAAGTATGTGTACCTAGCTTGGCTGAAGGCAATCCAGTGGTTTAGGAGAGGATATGAAACATACCCACTTCCTTATTGTTTATGGATACCATGTATGCTGATTGCGGCTTAGTACATAAGAACTAATTTCTGAGGATAATGTAGGTGTTAACACAAGCACTGTATTGTGCATGAAGTGTAGTAAGAATCTCATGACATAAATACGGGACATTGAAACTAAATTTTCATGGATGGTGAAAAACTACAACCTAGGGTACCAGCTGTTTCCAAGAATTTTTGTGGACTTCCAGTTGACTCTACTAAGATTTGCTACGTCTTGGCTATTACCAATAGTTTTTTATCAGCCCTTGTAACAAGCATATATTTACTAACCATTGCCCTAGTATTAATTTTTTATGACTGTGCATAAGGAATGCCGTAAATACATATTTGGTATCAATGGAGCAAGGAAGACTTCCTCTTGGTAGTAATGGCCTCTGTGTCATAGTGCTATACCAGAACATTTGGAACTATAGATACTTGTGGGTATATATTTTCGACTTCCCAGTCACTATTCACTCTAGTACTTAAATCATTACTGAAATCTTGGATTGGCTGTATGTAATTCCTTATGGTTTTCCTCCAGTACACAGGACATAAACTTACATTGTTCCCTAAAGAGCAGGCACTGAAAATAGATGGTGACAGAACAACAAGCTGTGTAAATAGCATTAAATTTGATTAATTTTGAGATAATGCATGAAATGCCATATTCATTTGATTAATGACCAAAAAAACCATCTTATTTATTGGTTTACAGCTAGAAGACGACTGGCATCTTTATATTATCTGAGTTTAATTTTGAAATGTTGCCACACACATATAACATCTGTGTATATGGGAGTATTACCACACGGTGCCATTGAAATCAGTGTAGGTTATATGACAGGAATAGAAAATGAAAGTTTTCCAATATAAATATTACTCCATGGCTGTTAGCATAAGGAGAGACATAAGAACTGATTTGGATGCGTTATGACACGTTCTTTCCAAGCGATAAGAATCTGTGCATAGTTGGATGATATTCATAAGAAAGGAATATTGACAGCTGTGTCATATGTACAGAAGTCAGCAAGCATTTATAATTCAGAGATTGTTTTCTTTTTTCAGTGTGCTGAAGATCTATTGGAACTATCTTGGTCCACTGATTTTGTCAAGGAGGATCCTGAAGTAAATGTTGAAGTGAATGTAACTGAGAATATTGTAAGTATTCACATCCCTGAATTATTGCATGCAGTGTGAGGAAAAAAGTGATCTGTTAATTGTGTAGAGTAAAGGACGCATTGCAGTGCAATTTTCACAGATTGTCAGTTTTGTAGAATTTGTTACTGTTTGTAATGGTACAGTATTCTTCTACTCATCCACTTGACTTTCATATTACCTGTTACATGCTGACTTTTAAATAGAGGTGGAATGGGACTGGTGGCTGGGGCTGGTATAATCCTGTTTTCCATGGCCACTGTTGATATCAAACGTATTGTATAATGGCAGTGTGTGATCGATACACTTCACATTTAGACATAGTGTAAACTTTAATCATAGGTCATTTGAGAAATACTCCTTCTTTCAATAACTTGGGACTAATACACTTCAAGTGAATGTTGGAAATTCTTACCTTCTGAGTGAATTGTAGCTATTCATGAGTTTGTCCAACTTTTTACTATTTTGAGAAAAAGTTAATTCATGTTTTATAGATCACACCTGATACTTTGGCCACAACCTGTACATATTGTGGTAGCTTCTGTGGTGCCTGTTGTATTTGTTATAAATTTGTCAGAGAAAAACTCGATGTATGACTTTTGGTGAATGATTGTTCATAGATGAAGCCATATATGACCTCACCATTCAAGTCTTGACAAATCTAAGGAAGGAAGATTACTAGTTGTAATATGCTTTATAATCTTGCTGACGGAAAGAGATGCTCACATTGAAAACATGTCACAGGAATAAAATTAGATGAAGATTGGGGAACATTAAACATACAACTGCAGAAGTTCGGGTACTCGTGCACTCTTGATCTCAGTTCTCTTTAACAAGCTTGCTATGGCTGTAAAAGATTCTTCAGACACTGGAATGTTGGCTTCTTCAGACACTGGACTGTTGGCTTCTTCAGACGCTGGAATGTTGGCTTCTTCAGACGCTGGAATGTCTATTGATTATAGAAGCATACAGATCAAGGAACCAAACTATCATGCTAGGGACAGCTCACACAATATGTAAAGGAGTGTAGCTGATTCACAGCTAACAGGCCAAGACTTGATGTCACAGAGACTCATATTATGCAATTTTAAACAAATTAAAAGGATCCGTTGGCATCACTTGTAGACAGGACAGTAAGTGAAATAGTAGTAGTGTTCTACAAGAAAGGTTTCAAAGAAACGAGATCGCCATGCATAGTAGTCAGAGGTTGCAAATGAAGAGCTCGGCCAAAACAACAAACTGTAGCGTGTCCTAGGGTATACCTGTAGTTGTCAAAGTGGCTGGATTGTAGTTGGTGACCACTTATTGTGAAAATAGAAAAGGCCATACTGGCCTTCATATGCAGCCAGAGATCAGAGGTTTTACAAAATGGCTCCGTGGCACCATGGTCAGAGGTGCATAGTGTCTGCTGCATGGAGTCTTGCTCCCAATGCAAGTGTGCAGAATAGTGTGCTGCCGATTGTGTGGCCTGGAAAACCATATCATGGTTTCCACTGAAATCACTGACGTGTACCCCACTTGTTACACTGAAAGTACACAGTTTAGATTAGTGACCAGAGCAAATCTACAAATAGGATGTGTGATCATAACAGTGATCCTGAGTAGCACATGCAGTTCTGCAGTGAACATTTTAGCTCTGTCAGCTGGAGTGACATGCAGTCTTTGTGGTCTCAGGAACATAAAATGCTAGGGCTTAATAATGATACAGAAAACTAGGGTTGATCATTTTGATGCTGGCACATGGCCAGCAAGATTTTGTATTAGTTGTGGAACTGGGAATTTTATTAGGTAATTGCATGAGAAGCTAGAATAAGTTTTAGTTGCTGTTCTCCTAGGTATCTGATTTACAGTGACCACTGTGGATATTTTCTGAAAACCTGTCCAAACTAGTTCCTACATCAGATGTGTTGTTTCTGCATTGGAAATTTGTTTGCCAGGCTTAATTTTGATGTGCATTCATTGCATATTATTATTTCTGTGTTTTATGGTTTTCTTGATTGTAATTTCTATCGTATGTGAAGATACCATTAGCGAGGAAGATAATAGTAGAAGAGACTCATCACCTAGTGAGGGAAGTCATGAGATTAGATGTTGACATCAAGAAGTTGCATTGATTTTTATCACTTGCATGCTGTTGAAGAGTGATTCTCAGTTGTTTGAATTTCTCCGAAGTTTTGGTGCTATTGTAGGCTGATACAGATGTGCTGCTAAATGAAAGCCCATGTCTTGCATTAAGGTTCCAACAGCTAAATGTCATGATGGGCTGATATGGCAGTGATAGAAAAATCAAATGTGGCGGTTGTTTTGTAATTGTACATGGTTTTAGAGATGTAAGACAGTCTCAGAAATGTTGTTGGTGTTTTTTAAATGCTGGTTATGGCTGTGCCATTCACTTGTTACGTGGTACAATTAAGGGATGAGACTGCTGATGCTTGATTTTTAACATGTAAAGAAATTTGTTCAGCTATAGTGAAGATATGAAAAAATCAGATTCGGAGATGTGATTATTGAGATGGGGAGAATCAGCTTTTTGAACTGTCAGGTATTGCAAGGAAAAGTGTATGGCAAAAATGTGGGTTGGGAGCTGCTGTCCTGTGAAAGAACACAGACAGACTATGCAGTGACTAATTAGAGAACATGTTGAGTATCAGACAGTATTATGTTCAGATAAATGCGAGAGTTAAAACCTTCAGTCAGTTCCAGAAGAACACAGCTAATTGCAGAATAAGGTGTTATACAAAGGAATGATATTGCAAACAGTAAGGTGTGGGGTGAGGTGAGAGAGAACACAAAGTTCTGCAGAGTCATTTGGATGAATGCATGTGGAATGACTATGTAATTAAGCATAAGTATATTTTTCATTTTTACATTCAGTGATTTGGGTCAGTTCCCTTCATATTCTATGTGTAGAGTATTAGGGCATGGTTTTGCTGTTTTGATTGGTTGTAGAGTGGATGAACAGGAATATTTAGTTTCCAGTAGGTATAATGTATCTAAAATCACAGTCCAGTATTATCTTATTTGCCACTCTCTTGTGCTCATCAGAGTATTTTGACTCAGGGATGCAAATTCCACTTAAATTCAGTTTTTAAGTTGAATTGGGTTCAACTTTGGCAATGAGTACACAGCTGATATAATTCCTGTGTAAACGTGTATTAATCCTTTGCTGGAGAAGCAAATGAGAGGCAGGCTGCTGGATTTGTTAATGGTAAGTTTAAACAACACACAAGTGTTGTGGAAATTCTTCAGGAACTCAAATGGAGTAACATTATTCAGAAAATTTAAAGAACTGCTATTTGAGGCTGACTGCCAAACAGTTCTGTTGTCTCCAACATACATTGCATGTACAGACCACGAAGATAAAATATGAGAAATCAGGGCTCTTCTGGAGGCACATACAGTCTTTTTCTTTCATTCTATTCATGAATGGAATGGGACAGGAAGTGGCCAGCAGCAGTGCGGGCTACATGCCGTCACACACCATTAGGCGGAGTATCGATGTACATGGAGATACTAGGTAAATAAGTAGCTGAGTAATGTAGTACGAGCAACAGCGATACTTTCCATAGTAGTTAATGTACATACACATATGTGCAAAATAATCTATTCGCAGTGTGGGTAGATGAGCACTAGTCTCACACAAATGGTTGTCAGTATACTTCACATAAGTAAATTGCTGTGGGAGCTTCTGCCTTTACATTAGCAGTCTGGCTCATTCCACATCCATCCACATCATTTATGGAAAGCAATGTGTAAATAAAAGAATGAAAAACCATCACACACACCATATTTTGCCAGGGTAGAGGTTAGTGTTGAAAGCAAATTGCATTTTATGGAAAATGCAACACATAAAGACAAATTAATGTTACCATATTTTACTAAAAGAAATTATACGTGTATAAGCAATTCCTTACGGTGTTTAAAATCAACACTTTTCACAAGGCTATAACTGTGTCATAAATATATGCAGAATTTGGGTAAGATTTTTACTTCAATACATGGCAGTAAAGCCTTTGTTTACAAAAGAATCATACGATTTAAATGCATGCACATGCAACATTATGGTACTTTTCACAGGTGTGTTTAGGATCAGATTCTTCATTTACTGATCACAAAAATCAATATTCTTTTTAACACATTTAAGCATCCAGATGATAGAATTGATCCATGTATTCACAAACATGTCAGTTTAGGACACTAACTGCAGTTCCCATGTAGTGTCATAGTTCACCCAAAATTGTTGAAAGGGGAGGCACATGGAGCCTTTGACACTCCCACCACTAAAAAGATACTGTACTGTGAGCTGAAGCAAATTTCAAGGTCAGGTCTACAGCCCCTTATAGCTGATCGATCCTTCAGGCAGATCACTGTTAATAAGTGCTCTTTTATACAGGTTCCGATGCAGTGTCACACCATCCAGATACTCTTATTTCTGGTTACTTTCCATCCCTTTTATTTTCGGTCCATCTTTGTGTTTTCTAATATTGTCCACTTTCTTCAGTTTGTTACAGAATTCCCTACTCTTCAGATTCATTTCAGTTTTAGTATCACTTAAGTGTTCCTTCATCACATTACATAAGTTCAATAACAGATCATGATCACCACCAACAAACTTCCAGTTTTCTACAGTACAGCATGTTACCCTTAATATCGTTGTTACTAGTTTTCTGAACAGCAGTTAACTATTATCAAAGTTAATGTTTTTATGTAACTTAATTCCAGCTGCTCTGTCGATTCATTCCATATTTTCTGGTTGATCACCGCCTGGCAAATTGGCTAAATTTCTTGATTCTACTTGATCCTATTGGTTCTCTGCAAGGCACCAGTTATAACTCATTTTATTGCTATTCCAGTTGTTCTTATTCTGGCTCTTTCTCCATTAATGTTCTTCACAAAGTGGCTGGTCATATAATTTGTCACTCAGATATTTCAGCAATCTTATTAATTTCTCATCAGGTTATTTTACATGTTTGCTGATGGCACAGGCATATAAATCAAAGGCCCACTTCAATCTAATGAGGCCTGCAACTGGTTTGAACCTATCAGTTAGTCTTATCCTTCAAGAACTCATTTTATATGATTTGAAGCAATCAGAAATGACCTGCTGCTAGAAGTAGTATATACTACTGGTCATACGCTAAATGAAATGTACTATGTAAAATTCCTTGGTGTCCGCTTGGATTTCAAATTGAAATTGGGTCAAAAACTTGGTAAACTTGTCAAGATTTTAAGGTTGAGCCAGACAGTAGGGGATTCTATTGTTATTTTGTTTCATTCTCTTCCTATGGTCAAGTATTAGCCAGTAGCTTCAGCTGCCTATAATTTTCTTGTCCCAAGAGGTGGTAGCAGCAAGGCAGCACCGAGGTGGGCAGTCTCGATCACGCGCCACCCTCATGTGCTGATGAGGTAACACCGCTTAGCCGAAGCTGGGCAGGCCACACTTCAGAATTTTCCATGCTGCCCCTGCAGATTTCTCGGCTCCGGACCAATCAGGACGGAGGAAGCCGCAAGGCCATGCTGGATGTACCCTACCGACCGTCGGCCGAATGCTCTCTCTGCCCCACACCCAGTAGCCGTTAACGTAATCTTCTCTGCTCAGTGCTGTGACACCAAGGACTATGTTTCTGTAGCTGCCACGCCATTCGGACTTGTCTGAATGGCAGCCACCACTTTTCTTTAACGTCACGTAAGTTTTTGGCAAACTGTTTCCCCCACCACTATGTCTTGGCTCACCCTTGCCTCCCCAGGCCTCACTCTTGTTGCCAATTTGAATTTTTAGTTTATCTACTAATAAATGGCCTCATTCCAAGGAACACTCACTGTCTTGACCACTCCCAACCAAGCCCTACCTGCACAAACTGGTGTCAGAATTAGGATTCTTTCCCATAGTGACGTCGTCACCAATTTAAATTCTTCCAGTGAAAGTATCTTGCCAGTAGCCCCATGCTATAACATCATTAGTACTTCTTTATGGACAGTGAGCCGTAGCAATGGCGGGACACTTCCACTTCATTGCGAGTCTAGTGCCGAGTATTTTACGTGTATAGAATGCGTCAGGTGCCTGCCACATTTGCATCGCACGAGACATAGCTGTGTCAGTAGAAACACACAGGGTATGTGTTGCAGTGATGCGGCCGCCTGAGTCAGAGATAACAGCGAAGCAAGACAGATGTCATCGCGCCATCTGCCGCCGCGTGAAGGGGGTGCAGCCATGTGTCGTGTGAGCCGCCGTCATCGGCCGCCAACACATCTGCCACTGCCTGAGGGTTCAGTAGCAGCCAGCCTGCATCTATGACAGCTGCCAACAATCCTGCCATCCATCACTTGACCACAATGTCGCGGCCGCCAACACGTCATGCCAACTCAACTTCAACGCAAGTCGCAGCATTGCTTCAAAGCTTCAAACGACGTCGCGTGCCGTTGACGGCTGGATTAGGTTATTTTGTGGCCTTTTTTTTTTTTTTTTTTTTTTTTTTTTTTTTTTTTTTTTTTTTTTTTTTGTAACGTTAATTTCATGGTCACTTGAGCCCCTTGATTCTGTAAACATGCCGATGGGAACTCAAGCAATGGAACGGAATACTCTGGGTGAGGCACCTGCCTCACAAGATCTGCTCAAAGCCATCAATACTAGAATGAACTAATTATTCATACAAAACCAAGCGTTAATCGAGCAAAACTGCATCTTGAAGCAGACGCTGGAAGCCAGCGTATGAACTACTCTACCTGTGGCTAGCTCCCCACCTGTAACAACTCTACAACCCATGACACTTAATATTAATTCTGTCACTAATAAAACTACTACAACCTCAGCTAACATGGCAAGTGTAAGGAATTTTCTTGTTACTTCTTTAATTTCCACCCTTTCTGGAAAGTCCAATGAAAATGTGGTTATATTTGTACAGAATATTCGTGATTTGGGTCGTACTTGTGCCTGGCCAGATGATCTATTGGTCACGTAGTCAGATTGAAGTTGACAGGGGAAGCAAGAATGTTCATAGAGACAGTGGACAAATTGTGTGATATGCATGATTTTTGAAGTTTCGGTCCGCAGATTGATTATGCGTTATTCCGACACCAGAGGTATCGTATACTATCAAGATCAGTTATAAATTCTTAAGCAGATGCCTAACGAGGATTTTGATGCTTTTGCAGATCGCCTACAAGCCATATCTTGTCGTACCTACAAGCTCGGTGAAAACGCAAGTGAGAATAGGATTTCGTGTTCGGATGCAGAAGCTTCAGCTATTGATGTGTTTATTTGCGATACTGACCCACTAATTGGTGGAGAAGTTGAAGCGGCCTCTCCCGCCTCTGAAGGTGTTCATTTGGTAGTAGTACATGAAGATGTATTGCGCTTCTGCGCTGCCACACCGCGTCCGCCAGAGCAATTACCAGTATTAGCAAGGGAAGTAAGTTGTCAACGGTGTGGGAGACATAAGCACATGGCAATGCGCTGTCACGCACCTTTTTGCACTATTTGCCAGACCGTTGGACATCCCAGTAATGTTTGCCCAACAAAATCACTATTTTCTAGTCAAATGTGCAGTCACCGCCGCAACGCAGGTGGGTCAGGAAAACGAGTGGGGGGCACCCACCCTCACCCCTGACTAGGATAATACACACAATTAGGACCGGAGAGAGTAATGAGGTGGAGCATATTAGTGCAAGTCGCATACTCGGGAACAAATTAGTTAAGATTTTAAATGAAACTGGTGCACAAGTGAGTGTGTTATTTATAGATAGAATTTGTCAATTTCATATTGGTGGTCTTGGAGAAGAAATAATTATCCCTGCAAGTACGTGTGGTGAACCTTCAAATAAATGAGAGTAGTTAGTCAGGAAATGGAAGTAGTGAGGCTAAAGAAACGCAATTTCTACGTCATACTAGGGAATGACTTCCTGCACCGTTATCAGGTGACAGTGAATTATCATACATGAACTGTGCAGTTAGGTGAAGCAGTTCATCGTTTCGACAATGTGCCGACCCATCAGTCGCGAGGAAGCTGTGAAAGGTGCCATTCAGTCTGCATAAAATCACAAATGTGGGCAGTAAAAACCACCGAGCCTGTAAGGATAAGAGGCAGAAGTGGAAAAATTCTTTGGATAGATGTCAAGAATCGGAGGCAGCTGAGGACAGACATTCTGGTGGACCCACTCATCCAGAATGATATGTTAGATCGTCAGCAGGTTAACATGAAGTCCACATTAAGAACCATCAGCAGGGAAGGTTATGCTGACTCTTTTGGGACAAAAAAGACGCAATGGGAGGAAAGAAGTTCTGTTCTGATGAAGTAGTATGCCACGAAGTGCACGAGTGGTTGCGTGGTCTACCAAAAGAATTTTTTTCTAAAGGAATATATGCACTTTGTAAGCACTGGAGGACTTGCATTGAGTGTGGGGGAGATCATGTTGAAAAGTGATACAGATCTGTACCACTTCTGCACAATAAATAATATTTTAAAAAATATTTAAGGTTTTTATTTGACTCACCCGCGTACAAACTTGTTTGCCCTGTATTAGGAGCTGGCCGAAGTGGCCGTGCGGTTGAAGGCGCTGCAGTCTGGAACCGCCAGACCGCTACGGTCGCAGGTTCGAATCCTGCCTCGGGCATGGATGTTTGTGATGTCCTTAGGTTAGTTAGGTTTAACTAGTTCTAAGTTCTAGGGGACTAATGACCTCAGCAGTTGAGTCCCATAGTGCTCAGAGCCATTTGAACCATTTGAACCTGTATTAGGAGGTCATTGGCACCTCGAAAAAAGGTAACTTTGCAACAAGTGCCAGAAGCACTTGCCCCTGGGCCTTAGTAGCAGCAGACATTGTCGGCCCTTTCCCTTTGAGCCCACAGAATAACCAATACATATTGTCAATTATAGATCATTTTTCCTGATTCCTAATTCTTGTTCCCATACCGGACGTGTCAGCAGAAACTGTAGCTTGAGCATTTGTAACCCACTTGGTGTTACCATATGGAAGTCCTGAAGCTGTACTCACAAATCAAAGCACAAACTTTGTCAGCATTATTTACAGAAGTTTGTCAACTATTCCGAATCAAAATGTGGAGAACGACCCTGTTTCACCATAAGGGTAACGGACACTTAGAGCGAGTCTACTGCCACGTTACGCATATGCTTTCTTATTATGTCAATAAAAATCATTCTCATTGGGACAGGTACGTTCAATATGTCACGTCAGCATATAATAGCAGTGTTCATGAGGCCACTGGACACTCCCCTTATGAGGCCATATATGGCTGACCCATGAATTCACCTTTTGAAACTGACAAACTGCCCCCAGGGATTAGATCCAAGGATGTGAAAGGTTTGGCATGATGTTTGAAAGCTATTTGGAAGAAAGTAAAAGGAAACAATGCAAAAGCTACAGCTCACCAGCTAAACAGGAATAATGAGAGAGCAAAAATGCCCACGTACAAGGTAGAAGATTTAGTGATGTTACGCAATCCAGTAGTTAAGAAGGGAATGGCGAAGAGATTTACTCCTATGTATGAAGGTCCATACCCTATCATGCTACTTAATTCACCGGTAAATGCAGAAATTCAGTTAGCAGAGCGAGCAGTGATCGTTCATTTTGACAGGTTAAAGTTGTATAAGGGTTCCGAGCCACCTCTGCTTGACTGTAAAGCAAAGCCTGCTACACAAGTAGCCCTAGCCAAGAAGACAAGAAAGTAGTGAGACCGCCTATAGCTTGACCCAAATATGCTCTAAGATCAAAACACCCCTACAGTTTACAATTCAGGGACTAGGTCTGGCATGCCATGTACTTAATTTGAAAAGTCTTTAGTGAAGCAAGAGAACTGATGGGAACCACTGTCATTGGAATGTATTCATTTAAGGTGGTGCATGTTATTTTTAATTAGTCATAAGTATTGGCAACCATTTCTAATAGTAGTTAGGATGTCATATGTTAATGGGAAGAGACTGGAGTTTTTTGTTATCATTTTGTCTTGCATCATTCAATGTCTTCAGTAATATTGTTGTAGTGGTAGAGAGCTGGAAACACAATCACTCTTTAGTAAGGGAATTAAGGGGGAAAGTTCTCCTTGTCAGTTGAACACACAGAATGAGTTAATCTTTTATATGTCGAATGAAATGACACCTCACACATTGATTTAGTGAATGGTGAACAGGGACAGCTGTCAAAGCTTTGCCATAAAAGCATGTTAGTGACACGTATTCATAACTGTCATTAGCACAAGATCAGAGTCAACCTTCCACTTACAATGGGTACACCACATTACGTGTATGTTTTTACTAAGAGCTCAGAGACCCATAACAACAATGTTAAAAAGAGAAACAATCCAAACACCAGGCTAGAGAGACAGTGTCTTCAATTAACAATAATACATATGTTCATGTTAAACATCAAATATGATACTTTAAAAGTAAAAGGAGCCCTCCCTAAGTGCTATTATATTGTTTCTTAATATGCTGCTGGAGAAACAACAAGGTAAGTTTTCATTGCACTACGTGTTTCTGTATACCAAATGCAAAAGAGGAAGTCACTGGTTAATGCCATGCAAGATAGCCACACGCAGCTTTGTTTACAGACTGCAAGCCTTGCCCTCCCTGCCGAGTGAGCGGCCATTAGGATTCTGCCCTTCCCCCTGCTGCCTTGTGACGCAGTACCCCTCACTCCCCTCCCTCTTTCCCACAGGCCACTCAACTTCGCCGCAGTGGAGTAAGCCCCCAAGCTATGCTTCCACACCTTCCACCATATGGTTACAATGTAACCAATACACCCAAAGAAGATAGTTATAAAAGTAAACTCACCAGCCTAATATTGCCTTGCAGATTCTTCTAGTTTCACTGTAGGCTAGATATCTATTTGTGTCACTTACTTGAATTTTCAGTGTGTAAACAAAATTTTTGTGTAAATACCACCTAATCCACCAAACAGGAGACATTGCGGTCTCAAATCGGTCTTCAGCAATGTTGTATTGCCACTCTCGCAGTTAATAAACAGATCTATATGGAGTCAAGGAAGCCGACCCTTGCTCTGATATTTATTCTGTAAAGTGACCGCTGTGTGGGAAACACATCAGCCAAAAGGATAGAGTTTGAAATGCCATCGTCAAATAAAGTAAAATACAGTAAAAACCAAGTTAATACTGACCAAGAATAACAGTTCTAACTACATACCCCACTGTTAATCTCAGAAGTTATTAGCCCCTAGTTTCAAGTAAACGATATTTGAGAGAGTCAAGTCGTCATCACAGTTCATGCAGAAATATAACACCTATCAGTTATGTACATTTTAGAAGAACAAAATAAATGAATAATGACAGTTCTGTGAATTTTAATGATTGAGTTATCTGTGCCCTTTGAAAAGAAGGCCCTCCATGAATAAATGTCGTGAAATAAGCAAGGTAAGCCTGGAAGAAGTTTAGTATCTGCCCAGAGGAACTTAACTCAGTGCACAACAAGGAAAGCTACCCAGCCTCCACATACAAAGGCCCTTTTCTGCTCTCCACCACCACCCCACACCGCCAGTTGGGACCAAGCCCAGCCATCTGTTTTGTATCCAGCCACAGGCAGGAGAAACGACGGCTAAGAAAGCACACACCCCTGCATTTCTGGTGTGTCCCAAGTCGTCACCTCGTGCAGTATACAACAATGGCTACGATAAACGTTAGCAAAAGCAAGTAGTACACGAAACATCATACACCCTGTATGAAACCATTTTTACCTTCACTAAGGGTGCTATTACTGAAGTTAATGTTTAATCTGTTGTCACAGTATCATTTAGTGTGTTTTATGTACATACTAATCAGGAGTTGTAAAGAAAGGAGAGATAGAAGCTCCAATTGAACACCACGTAAGTAACTTTCAACAGAGTAATAATCCAAGTAAAATCTAAAACTGCTGGCTACTTCATTTGGGAAAGACAGTTCCTACTAGCATTGAACCCATGACCTGCAAAGAGTTACTTGGGAGATCATCTGTGCCTGTATCTATGACATTAGGTATAAGAGTTATACTGAAAGTCACCATTAGTACTATAAAATAATCACTGAACCCACCTCTCACAGAGAATTTTTCTGGAGTTATTTAGTACTCGACATCCTGCCAGTGGGACAGATTGTAGTCGCACTTACCAGCACTGCTCTCGCACCGGTTAGAACCAGCCATGTCTGCAATGTCAACACCCAGGAACCTTAAGAGCATGTCACCTTCTGCATCTCCATCATCTCAAGTAGCACTGATTCTCAATATGGAATTCTTAACCACTATACAACAAATATTTTGAATAACTTCATGCACATTGTCAACACTAAAGAAATTACCTTCTTTTCTATACATGCTACACGTGCAAATGGACTCTAATTTTATTCAGTAACCAAAACTCTGGTACATAAGTTATGTCAATGTCATAGAGAGGCAACTAGTATCGTCGAACCATCATCAACAACTATTTATTAAGCAGGTAGGTGAGAGAGTTAACAGAAGGAATAACAATTATAACTCCGCACAGTTAGGAGGCTGCCAACAATCAACATTACTTAGTTAAGAGACGAGGAGTACGAATTAATACAGGACATATCGTACAAAAGAAATTAACATTTAATAATATCAAAGAGGATAATGGTAATGATCCATCTAAAAACTGAAGAAGTGAAACCACTTTACATTAAAACATTGCTAGAGGAAGTATTAACTTGACACTGTATTATTATACAGTGTTACTAGTAACATTGGCACGGCCTAACGACAGCATTCATGTAGGTAGACATAACAAAGACATGTCAGTTAGTATAGAGATGCAAACAAGAACATGAAGAGAATAACAGAGAATAGTTACAGCCTACTTACTTCGCTACGAAGTATAACTGGAGAATAAGGAAGTTTTGTGAAAGAGGGATATTTCGTACTTTTGCTTCTATTGCGGTCTTGCCACCACGTGTGTCACTACAATGGGTTGCCAATTACTTATGTCTATATACTATTTTAAGTATTCATTTTGTCTATGATTTGTTATCAATTATTTACCATGCCACCCCCACTCCTCCCCCTGGAGTTTTGCCAGCACCAGTAATTTAGCATTTGTGTCAATGAGCCTAATGTTTCCATGCGTTAATTTGTTGCCAGAATTATGAGGGTAGTTATTTATTTTGTGGGCTTTCAATTATGCTATAGTAAGTTCCCAAGTATTGCCCATTATTTAAGTGTTTATTAATAATGCTCTAGACAAGAAACTGTTTTGGAAGGATAACTTAAGATTTAATCATGTTTTATTTCATTTGTGTTTGAATGTTTATCTGGAGGGACATGCCGCGTGCCTCCCCACTATAGATAATGTAAATGGGGTGAATAACCTCCACAGGTCAAGGGATTTTGGCTGAATGTCTTGTTAGATGAACCAGGGGGCATCCAATCCTCTCCGGCTCATTTTCATGCCACAGCCCATTCCATGTACTTTAATCTTTCGTGTCGAAGAAGAATTCACGAGAACAGTGTTCTGAGCTCTCTGATGATTGATTGAGCACTATCAGATGTGAACCACATCTAGCTCACAGCTTAACCACCAGTAAGTGGAAATCTCAGTTCAAAACCTGTGCATGCTTTGACAGTGTTCTTCCATTATATTTTATGAAGGATTACAGACTACTAAAGCAGTAGTATGTAACTGTATGACGTGTCTCAGGGCACTACGATATGTCCAAAGACAGATATGAGTTTTAAGCAATTAGTTGGGCCCAATGAGACCAGCACTAAGGAGTTATAGACACAGTGAATGTAGTTGTAAAATGGTGAGAGGATGAAGTTGGCGAATTTGGTCGCACCACAGGAGTTTTTTGGAGAGAGATAGAGTTTTAAGAACTAGTACATAGCAGCTATCTTGGAATCTCAGTATTGTCATAAACTGTTAAGTATGTGATACCATCGTGTCAATAATGTGTTGTACACCATTCGCTCATACAGGAAAAGTGTTTCCTCGAGGCCATGTACCTTACACATTGCGGTTAGCGCCCACAGAGTGCCCAGCTGATCGGTTTATTCTATTCTATTCTTTTCTTCTACCACAGAAATGTAGCTTGGCTATGCCTCCTGGCAGGACCATGAGAAATGATATAACCCTGTATATTAGACACACTTTTCCAGCCATTTTATAGAGGTATCGCTCCTCCCTTGATTGCAGTGGCCCATTAACTGCTTTCTGAGGTATTACCGCTAGGAAAAATCTGCATTTCGGCTAGTTATCCAAGCAAGTGTCCGAACACCCAGTAGACGTGTGTATTTGATTAGTATCTTTGTCCCTTGCAACGGAATCAGTCTTCTCATTCTGAATCACATAAATACATTCATCGGGTACAGCAGCCCAAAAACGTGGAGTTTCCATTCTGCAAGTAATAGAGTGTACAAAGTACAGTTAGCACAGTAAACAGCATCAGTATGCTGTGTTGCCCTCTTTTCTTAGACCCACCGCTTACTTCCTGTGTAGAGCAGTGACGTAGCGTGAGAAGTGGACTTGAAGTCATCTGCCGCGTGCTTCTCTGATGTAGCTGCTGTGCTGGCCACCACGTGCGTTGATTCAAACAAAATCCCACTTATTTATGTCCCACCTGTCGTGACGTAACATGGCAGCAAACAGTGAACTCCTGACTGAAATGCTAATTCTACCCTCATTAGAGAATTTTGAGTGTTTGATCAAACTGACTCGTGCACAGGACGCAACCTGGTGTAAATGAGCAGTACACTGGTGTGCTCATCCGTCACACTCTCGGATACGCCGCATACCACATGCTATTTATTATTACCTGTCTAGGAATCCCCCAGGCTAGGGCTGAGCCTCAACAGATTGCAATGTAGCAACTAATCTGAGTATTCTCTCAGTATGGTTACAAAGACATGTACAATTTTGCCGGAGGTGCCATACTTAAAATTGTCTTTGGAGTGTGAACATGAAGGTGCCCAACATTGGAATAAAATCAGACAAATCGGCACGTTTACTCAACAGAACCATGAGATGTTAATACACCAACAAGTATGATTAACACACCTTGAAGACAATCTGTTATCAGCCACCAAGCAAATACGCAGTGTTGCAGCTATGATACTTCACCAATACAAATCTTTTAAGAACTCTGTACAGTGAGACTTCGCGACTATACAAGCCGAGATTAACAACCTTAAGCGAAACTTTGAAGCATGTGATGCCATACAAATGCTATCACATAATGTGCAGACTACCCAGCTGCTTTTCGTCAATTTGTGTGTACAGCTAGGATTGCGAGGAATTCTGAGTTCAGAACTTTTACCTCCCAAACAATTTATTCAAGTACTGCAGAATGTTACCATCAGTTCGCCGCCGTCAATGCGTTTAATGTTGCCCATACATGAAACTGTTACCCGATTACTATGCTATGGTTAGGATTCAGTTATTAAAGTGCACAAACACCCTAGAGTCCTGTATAGTTATAACCTCTGCCTGTCCATATTGTCAATTTGAGTGTTACAAGAGACGTGTTCCCTGTTGCATGGTCAGCAACCAGACAGTATATACGCTGGAATACAGCAGACATTCTGGTCATTAGTCTGGATTGCCAAAAAGATACTACCATGTACCAAAATCAGTTGAATGAATGCATACATGTTCATGATTTCATGTCGTGAAATCGCCCTTCGAAACAATCCTACGGGAACCATCTATACGCATTTCACCAACCCACGATAGTAACACTTTGTTGCTATGAACATAATTTCCACTTCCAAACATATGAAAGTGAAAGTGAAATCTCGAGCAGCAGATATTTAGCAAACAGTTCCTATTGTGATGTTATTTCACCACGTGTAACCTTTCATGCCAGTATGGCTTATTCTCAGTATTCGCGCCCATCAACCTATGTTTTTTCTATCTGAAAGTACATTTGTGGTTCCTTTGTGAACTGTTACCTGCTTAAACCAATATATTGAATGATCACCTTTTGACATCAATCGATGACCTTTTAAAACATGAGGACAAATTTCTTACTATTGCCTGTTAGCACATTTAAGTGAATGGCAGACAGCCACTACTCTTCATTTATTTTATTGATATGGATTTTTTATAAAAAGGGATTTTGCAAATGGTTATGACCGACCCCTCCAATAGTCCTAGTATTCCAGCCTCATGGCGAATATCCCCCATGATTCGAAAGAAAAAAAAACCTATAAAGGCATGTGCCCTCCCTTAGTTTTAAGAGTTCAACTGTGTAATTAACTAATGTGAAAACTGGTGCAGCATAGTGAAGTGCTCCCCTAGTGTTAAACCCCCCCCCCCTTTTAAATAGGTGTTTAACATGTGAACCTCCCCTCGTACCCCACTCTGCCAAGTTCCAGTGGACGGGCCTGGCCATCGCCATGCCCCCTTCTAGGAGGCAGCTTGTACGCTGCCTTCTGAGGAAAACACGTGCCGCGTTGTGCCACTCAGCCTTCTGTGTGACGTCAGTGTTGATATGTATATGTTTTTAAATTCATTTTAGAGACAAAGATGCTTGATGTGTACTCCTAGTTAAAAATATTCCTTTCCGCTGTGTTTTATTCACACTTGTTAATTGATGTAATTTTTTTCATGTTTTATATTTATTCCTTGTACTTGTGTAAACATAATATTGTTGAAATGTGTACACACCTTTGTGACCCCAAGGTGGTCTCCAAAGTCTCTACTCCCACCCTTAGTTTCAGGCAGGCCCCTGCCATCTTACATGGGAACAATCAAAGAATGTCTATTTCATCTTTTCAAACTAGAACAATCTCCCATGGAAGTTGGAGGAGTGTAAGGTTGAGACAGATAGTAGGGGTTTCCATCATTATTTTATTTTGAAAGGCTTATTTCATTCTCTTGCTACAGCCAAGCATTAGCCGGTAGCTTCGGCTCCCTGTAATTTTCTTATCCTAAGGTCTGGTAGCAGCAAGTCAGCACTGAGGTGGGTAGTCTCGATCATGCGCCTACCTCCTGTGCTGATGAAGTAATGCCACTTAGGTGAAGCTGACCAGGCCACACTTCAGAACTTTCCATGCCACCCCCGTGGTTTTCTCGGCTACTGACCAATAATGGGCGGAGGTAGCTCCTGAAAGAATTTTTTAAAAATGGTGACAGTTTATAGGTACCAAAACTGTATCCCAAAGTCCAGGACAGGGCCAAGCATGTGTGACTTCAGAAGAGAGGACTGTTATTTGGGTACAAGGGCACAAGAGTACCACCTTAGTGCTGCAATGCAACTGGCATGTGAGCTTGCAGCATCCATTTGACATATTGTATCAAAGCAAACAGTGTGGATAAGGCTTCGGCAAAGTGGGCTTTGTCTGAGACCTACTGTATGTGTACCTCTGATCTGTTTTCACAGAAGGGAACACGTAGATTGGAGTCATCAACATGCCACCTGGATGGTCGAAAAGTGGGTCAATGTTGTTTTCACGGATGAGTCCTAATTTAGTCCAGGGAGTGGTTTTCAATGCATTGAGATCTGGAGAGAATGTGGAATATGATTTCAGGATCCAAACGTGGAAAGAGACCGATATTGAGGAGAATCCCTAATCATGTGGGCAGGATTATGTTTACCATGTGAACCCCTCTTCATGAAATTGAAATTGTACGCATGAATCAGCAAGGTTTAATGGCTGTCAGGTACCTTGACAAGATCTTGGGACCTCATTTGTGGTTATTGTGAGGTGTTGTGGGCCTAGACTTCGTACTAATGGACAATAAACTCATAGAGCAAGGGTGGTTAATGTTTTCTTGGAAATGGAAGATACTGTGTGCATAGCACTGCCTGGTTGCTCTCCTGATTTGAATCCCTTAGAGCATGTCTCGTATGCACTAAGGAGATGGCTTGCATCATGTCAGTATTCACCAACTGCTCTCCAAGACAGAGCAAGAATCAGTGTTACTGCCTCTACATGAGACTGTTGACATTCACAACATACTCTGTCATTGTCAGGCCTGTGTTGCTGCCAAAGGTGGTCACACCACATACTGAGCACATTAACCAGCTGTCGGAATGTGTGTGTGGTCGGCCGGAGTGGCCGTGCAGTTCTAGGTGCTACAGGCTGGAACCGAGCGATCGCTACGGTCGCAGGTTTGAATCCTGCCTTGGGTATGGATGTGTGTGATGTCCTTAGGTTAGTTAGGTTTAATTAGTTCTAAGTTCTAGGCGACTGATGACCTCAGAAGTTAAGTTGCATAGTGCTCAAAGCCATTTGTTGCAGTTGTTTACAATCTGTATTCTTCAGTTGTTTCTACTTTGCTATCACCTGTTCTGCTGTTTTGTGGCAAAATAAATGCAACTTTCTAAAATTTCCGTTAGTTGCTTTAATTGTGGACACCAGTGTGGAAGATGATATATTGAAATGGATGTAAGAAAACCACCAAAATGGCATTGGATTAAAACATAAATGATTCAACTACATGTTTGTAAGCCTGTACTGCAGTGGAACTTTTGACTTAAACTGTGGAGTTGGTTAATGATACCGCTTTATGATGCAACATGGACTTAGCATGTGTACCAAAACCAAAACTACTCAGACAATACCACAAGTTGATGTAAAGAAGGTACTATCTTTCCATTGCTTTGTTATTCAACATTGAAAGAAAACTACTGTGGAACTAAGCTAAAAAACGAATATGTATGACACTCCTCTGAGATTGTGCCAAGTAACAGACCTGTTGCCATGGAAGGTGCTAAACCTGTAACTATAAAAACGAGTGCACATGGAAAAAATGCACTACACTATTATCCTTTTATGTTGTGCTGATGATAGCAAACTTAATTCAGTGATGATTTTTAAGTGCAAAACAATACCAAAACCTTTTTCTGCTATACTGCCAGGTACCACTGTTCACATACATGAAAAGGTTTCAATGGGTGAGGCTGCTATGAAATCATTAACAGAGTGTGTGAGAGTAGGGAATGCACTTTATTCAAGAAGTCTTGTTCTAGATAAGATTAGTAGTTACTTAAAAATTTTAAAAAACTAAACCTACTCCCAAACAGGCCATGAAGGCTCAACGGTACTGACCAGCCACCGTGTCATCTTCAGCCCATAGGCATCACTGGATGCAGATACGGAGGGGCATGTGGTCAGTACACTGCTCTCCCAGCCGTATATCAGTTTCTGAGACTGGAGCCACTATTTTTCAATCAAGTAGCTCCTCAGTTTGCCTCACAAGGGATGCATGCACCCCACTTGCCAACAGTGCTTAGCAGACTGGATGGTGACCCATCTAAGTGCTAGCCCATCCCGACAGCACTTAACTTCAATGATCTGATGGGCGCTTAAAAAATTTTGTGAACGATAAATTGAGACAGGGAAATACAGAGCTTGCTGTTATTGTAGAAGGACTTATTCACAATTGCAACCTCTTGATGTTTCAGTAAATAAACCATTTAAACTGTATATGAGAGAGGAATGGAACAAATACATGATAAAGGTGTTAAATGACCCTTGGATTGTCACCTGTGGAGAGTGAAATGAGATGTCAGGATGAAAATAGATTTGTTCAGTTAATATCTTCATTCCAGTCCTCAGCCACAGTGTATCAGGAACAGCGTAGTCTGTGCCTCTCACGCAAAACAATAGATGTCTGCCATTGCTGACAGTGCGAGGAGCAGGCCCAAGCATGGTATCATTCGAATACTTCTGACTGACATCTCAAGCTGTAACTCTGATGGCGCAGCTGCTGATTTAAACTTCCTCCAGCGAACAGGCAGCTTGCTCACAGCTCAGGGCAGGCTGTCCTGTCTTGTGGTCAAATGGCGGACTCCTTGCTGCATTCCCGGATGTCACTCTGTGTATCACATGCTTGTGGCATAGGCTGCGATACTGAGATAAGAATCGGGTAGTACATGAATTGCTAAGTCCTTATACACTTGAGACAGCTTGTTTAGGGCTTAAGGGGACACTGTATGTGAAATTCCTTGAAATTTGACATTTTCTGTTTTCTGCTCCATAATATACTATGGACTTTCCTGAACATTTAGGTATGTAATACATTAAAATCAGATAGTTGTGAGACCTTCAAATAATATTTTGAATGTTGACGTTTGACTGCCAAATTTTGCGGCTATGCATACACTGCCACAGCTGAGCAGACATATCTTGGGAAATACACAGTCTAGAAGGTTGTGAATTCCTTTTTGTGCCTACTCAGAAGTTGAGATTATGAATAAACAAACCAGTCCTTTATGATACTGGTTTTCGTGGAAAGTAGTGTAATTATTGCCTATTTTTGTAGTAAGGTAATGTCTGTTGCTTTTTATATGTAAATAAAATGACTAAATGTAAAAGTAACTGCAAGAAATGCAAATTTTCCAGTAACAGATATGTGAGACCAACATTTTCTTCTGAAGTACTTGAAAGCACATGTGCTAGCAGTGAAGGAAACCATGATAATGTTTCGAAGGACTACGCACCCTGGTGCATCGAAAAGGAAAGTAACCTTAGAAACGGATGGAGTGGTAAAAGTACTGATATTATGGACAATGTCATTGTTGATCTGCAAATCCTTGAAAAAGTTCTTTCTGAAAGTGTCTCTTGCTATCTTTGTGATGGTGAAGTTAAACTTTATGAGGATATTGGAGCTAGAATAGGTGTTGTCTAAATTAATTATTAAATGTCAGATGTGCAAAAATGAAAAAGCATTTCATACTTCATCGAAGTGTTCAGGTAATGAATTGTATGAAACTAATTTGAGACTGTTCTATGGCCTTAGACACAATGGTAAAGGTGCAAGGGCTTGTAGTGTTCTCTGCAATGTGTTGAATTTGCCAAAACCACCTTCTGGTTATACAAAATATGTAACACCAAGTGTGGACCCTGTAAATGCTGTGGCGGACGATTCAATAGTTGCTGTTACATCAGAACCTGTTGAACAAATTGAGGGTGACAAAGACATCAGCATTGATGTGGATGGATCCTAACAAAAGTGTGGGTTCAGTTCTAAAAATGACTTTACATCTGCAATAAGTATTGACACTGGGAAAGTTTTGGATTTTGAAGTCCTCAGTACTGCCAAGGTTGTACAGCGGACCAGAAAAACAGATAACTTCATAAGCAGCAGTGTATAAAAAATTATGATGGAACAAGTGGCAGAATGGAGGTAAAAGGAGCAGTTAATATTTTCCAGCATTCGCAGCAGGAAAGAAGTGTCAGATAAGTGAATTACTTAGGTGATGGAGCCAGCAAGGCTTTCATTCCAATACAAAACAGTAAGCCATATGATGTTCCCATATAAAAACTTTAGTGTGTAGGACATGTCAGGCAGATAATGGGAACACATCTGTGTAACCTAAAAACCAAGCTGGGTAACACAAAACTGTCTGATGGCAAGACAATAAAATGTACTGGAAGACTAACGGACAAAGTAATTGATGAATTATAGGAATATTATGGGAAGGCCATTAGAGGTAACTGTGATAATTTAGAGAAGATGAAAAGAGCTGTGTAGAGCACTTCCTTTCATCAAATGTCAACCGATAAAAAGCCATGTCATGCTTTGTGTCCACCTCCAACAAACACTTGGTGTAAATTTAGGCAAGCTGAATTTTCTGGCACCCTTCATAAATTTTCACACATATATTCTCTTCCATTGGCAGTAATGGAGGCAGTCACCTATTTACAGAGATTTGACAAATCCTGAGCTACTAAATAAGTGTTTACATGGGAAGTTCTGGAATGTGAATGACTCCTTCAGTAATGTTGTATGGTGACATGTGCCTAAAAATGTATTTGTTGGCCTTATGACTCTAAAGTTAGCAGTGTCTGATGCTGTAATAACTTTTAATGGTGGCAACTATGAATGACATAAGGTTCTGGAGACATTAGGGGTAAGATTTGGACAGAACACAGCTAAAGGACTGTGGAAATTGGATGAGCTTCATGTACATGAAGCAGAGTTAGCTGCTCAGCAAATGACAAAAGAAGCAAGAAAGAAAAGGAAGCAGCAAGCACTGGACTGTTGTGACACTGAAGACAACACAGATATGGGCCAGGACAATTCTAGTGCATAAAAGATGCAGAACTGTAAGTCTGTATAAGAATTTGTAATTAAAAATTGTAACTTCAGTACCTCTGAACTACATTTTTTGCAATAAATGACCCGTTTTTAAAACAGTACTGATGGTAGAGGCAGGAAATTCTTACAGCATGACAAGTGTGTGTGTCAACAAATATGGAACTAGAATAATTAAAATATCTTGTTGTTTTGTTTTTATGTTCATTTATTTACAAAATTCTGTCAAAAAAATTGAGTGTTTGAAAGAAAAGGGGATAACATGCCCCACAATACGATTTAGAAATAATTCTAGTTCAGTGTATCTAGAAAGGGGCATTTAATAATTGTGGAAAGTTGTAAGTTGGTGTCTTATAAAGTGTCCGAGATAATGGGTCACAAAACTCGATAATTTAACATTGGTGGCATAGGACATACAATGCCCCCTTAAGGCTTGTATTATAAACACTTCTCTGGTGGCAAGTGAGGAAAGGCTTCCATCCTTCTGCTAGCATATTGCAGCATTGACCATTGCTATACTATGCTTTGCAGTGAAAGTTGGTGATGGTTTGCTTTGCAGTGAACAACATTCTAACCCACCTGCAGCTGGCTCTGTTGCAGCTCATTTCTGCTCTGGCATATTTTTTTGACCAATTGTGGTCAATATGCTACATTGACCTTCTCTTTATCAAGACTCAGTCCCTCGGGTTGACCAAACTATACTACCAATTGCACTAGGGTTACTGTTGACAAGCATTTCCGACCTTGTTTCACCTCTTACGTATCATTCTAACAATTAGTTACCTTAACCCTATCACTTAATCTTACACTTTTCCCTTGCCCTGTACCTTAACCCAAACACCATGGACTTATTTAATTACTAGGCTTCTTCCACAGTCATTTCTCTACTCCCAATTTGAAAGCTAAAATAAATCAATTATTCTTCATGCTATGTCATTGTGCATTCAGCTCTCTACTGCTGCTTTTATGCTTGGTTATCCAACCCAGTGTTATCTGAACTATGGCTGCATTTGAAACCAGTCTTCTGTTGTATCTTTTATGTACCAAAAGAAGCACTAGGCTTAGCAGAACAATGGCCACTGCGGTGGTGTTGGTATGACAATAGTCAGTGTTGTCTCTTTCTGGTACTGATTTTCCCAGTATGAATTTACATAATGGAATGAGGCTTCCATGAAGACAGGTCCCTCCTGCTGGTCCAGAAGAGTGTTTGTAAACTGCATTAATTCTGGCTGTAGAATTTAAGCTGGTTAGATTCACAGCAGGTAGCACCTCCGTGGTCTCCTCTGGCCAGTACAAATGTGACTAAGAAATATTAAGTCGAGTTATCCCTGTAATCATGATGGATAGACAGAAAGTAGACCCCATTATCTTGTATGCTGTTCCATTTAATAAGAAAGCATTACCCTTTAATTCTAGCCTCTATGCTGATGTAACCTTTCCCTACTCGAAACAACTAGCCACTACTGCCATCTTGTCAAAGCTAGAGTACAACCAATGTGCCTCATTCTGCTGAAAGTAAAATTCTGGCTCAATCAGTACTACATTGCATTATCTTACCTCCTTTGTCTCATTAGC
The DNA here is from genome assembly GCF_023898315.1 of Schistocerca nitens. Taxonomy (NCBI): domain Eukaryota; kingdom Metazoa; phylum Arthropoda; class Insecta; order Orthoptera; family Acrididae; genus Schistocerca; species Schistocerca nitens. Next base: position 53,843,659 of record NC_064624.1, on the reverse strand, counting down.
AATTTCACTGCACAGGAATCATGCCCCACTCTTATTAGCATATTCAGACTGACTGTGATATCCTCTTTATGACATTTTTGTAACTTTGTTTCCTCCATTTCTACATATCTTCCTTTGTCTTTTGCAGTTAACAACAGTCACTGAGCTTCTACTCTTACAAGTTTCTTCAATATTCCCTACGTTACAAGATATGCATGAGTTATGTAGCACTGATGATGTGCTTTTCTCCCTGCTACTGTTATAGAAATAGAAATGTGAACTTGTTCTCACTGATACTGAGGCTACTCCAAATTAAAGGGTAAGCCTTTATGTTCAGGTTCTGAAGTCAACCTCAACTTCAGTGGTAGTTCCTTCTGTACTTTCCGTGGACCCTTTAAATACTGCTCTGCCTACAACGAATTAACCCCTGGCTGATCTCATACAGCCAGCTGCTTAGCCCCCTGTAGCTCTATTACTTCTCCTCATGTTTCCCAAACACTATCGTCTATGGATTGCAACCATTTTGTCATTATTTCTTCCCTATCTATACGGTTTGTAATTCCCTGATATTCTGATTAATATGTAATACTGTTACTTTTCTACTTCAGCTATCTACATTTCCATGCTTCTTCCCAGGTTTATGCACAAGTTCAAAATCAAATTCACTTAGTCCTAGTTCCCATCATGTCAACCTATTGGAATGATTCTTTAACCTAACAACCATTTTAATGCTGCATGATCAGTTATTACTCTAAATGTTTTACTGTTCAGATAAAAATTGAAATATGTGATTCCATAAATCAGGTTTAACATCTTTCTCTGTTGTGGAATAATTTCCTTCTGCAGGATTTAGTTGCCTTGGTGAGTAAGCTGCCTTATGTCCTACACCTTCCACCTCTTGTGACAACACACAGCCATGTGCACGGTTTGATGCATTACGTGATGAAACAAATTCTCTATTAAAATTTGGAAATAGGACTATTGGACTCAACATTAAAGCTTCTTTTCGCTATCAAAAGCATGGTGGCACTGTTCTGACCACATAAATGTAGTCCCTCTTTTTTTAAACAATTGTGTCAACCAGCTGTCAATATCCACAAATCCTTTTACAAAGTGGTGGTAGTAGTGTGCGAGTCCCAAGAATGATTGCAACCCTTTTACAGATTCTGGTACAGGAATTTCACATACATCTATAATGAATCTTGGGTCTGTAATAACCCCATCTTTACTTGTGACATGACCTAGGTGTTCTATCTATTCCATCACAAAATCACACTTTTATGTATTCAGTGTTAACTTCACTGCTTTTAACCTCAGGAATATTCACCTTAATCACTGCATATGCTGTCTGATATCACTTCCATAGATAATTATGTCATTGAGATGCACAAAGCATTGCCATGGTTTTGAACTTCTGAGTATTGCATCCAACAATCTCTGAATGTTAAAGGTGCATTTATTAATGAGAATGGCATCCTTCTGATTTGGTAGTGTCCCCAGGTTGTTGAAAACACTTCTTTGTGTCAATCTTCTGGTGCAACCTCTATCTGATGATTATTGCTCTTCAAATCCATTGTGGAAAAATATTTGTGTTGCTCCAGTTGATCCATGTTTTCTGTGATGTTTGGCAAAGGGTGGGCATACATTGAGGTTTTTGTATTTAGATGTCTGTAATCAAAGCAAAATCTATATTTTTGTGTTGCATCCATTGATTTTTGGCATGATGATTATTCCTGCTGCCCATGGTCTATTATGTTCTCCAGTTAGTCCATCTTTCAGCTGTTGATAGATAAATACCTCCGAAATTGGCTGCAGGTACCTAGTTATTCTGTATGGTTTGTGGTAGACTGGTGATTCATTTCTTATTGGTATGCAGTCTGTGTAATATGCGTAGCTGGTAGGGGCCCGTTTGGAAAAAATAAATCCTTGAATTCCAGAAATTATTTTTTCACCAGTTCCCAGTTGTTTCCCTCTAGGTGCTTCACTTTTTCTCCTAATGCAGTTTCAGTGATATCTGGCAATTGTCCATGGTCGACATCCCTTGTGTCCCTCTCTTATTCCTCCACGATATCCATATTAGCATTTAATGACTGCTTTGTTAATCCTGTGCCCTCTGTGCTAAAATGGTACGTAGAAACAGGGTACCTTCTTTTCGCCCTTTTTCTTGTATGGTTACAATACCTCTGTTAACTAAGCAACCCACCTAGTCTAATACTTCATTCTCGTCTAATGGTGTCCGCAGCTCATGGTCGCAGTCTCGCTTCCTGAGCATGGAGGCCCGGGTTCGATTCCCAGTGGGGTCAGGGATTTTCATCTGCCTCGAGATGACTGGGTGTTTGTGTTATCCTCATCATTTCATCATCATTCATCAAAGTGGCGAGACTGGACTGAGTAAAGGTTGGGAATTTGTACTGGTACTGATAACTGCACAGTTGAGCGCCCCACAAACCAGACATCATCATCATCACCACCACCATCTTCATCTTCTAATGGTCCCACCACCGGCAAGCTAGACTGTCACTGACCCAAAGTGATTCCCCAGTACTCTTAGGTACATAATCATGTGAATCAAGTCTTAGCATAGTTGTTCAAGGTTTAATTGCTTCATCTTCCACAACAGACTCCTCTTCCACATCCCACACTGGCAATGGCTTGACCTCACTGAAATATTTTTCTGTGAAGTTCCACGCGTATGTAGCTAGAAGTTGATTATGCCACAATGTGGATACAAGAAATCTAATCCAAGAATCATCTCATAGCCCTCAATCATGCAAGGCACAATCTCTACACATTGTTTAAATCAAGCCATATCCAGGTGGATGTCTTATGTCCACTGATCTTAATAATGTGACATCTTTATTCCCTCTCCACACAATCTGTACTCTAGTGGGTTCCATTGCTTACATTTCATCAGATCACTACTGGTGACAGACACATGCTCCCCCATGTCCAATAATAACATGCAACCATTTTTGCCTACTACGAGGTGCATTCAAGTTGTAAGGCCTCCAGTTTTTTTTTCTCTGGACTGGAAAGAGATAGAAACATGTGCATTGTTTTAAAATGAGGCCGTGTTCATTGTCAATATGTCCCAGAGATGGCAGCACCATACGGCAGATGGAATATTACCGCCAGCGCTGAGAATGAGAACTGTTTTAAATACTTAAAATGGCGACATTTTCCTTACTTGAACAGCGTGCAATCATTCGTTTTCTGAATTTGCGTGGTGTGAAACCAATTGAAATTCATCGACAGTTGAAGGAGACATGGTGATGGAGTTATGGATGTGTCGAAAGTGCGTTTGTGGATGCGACAGTTTAATGAAGGCAGAACATCATGTGACAACAAACCGAAACAACCTCGGGTTCGCACAAGCCGGTCTGACGACATGATCGAGAAAGTGGAGAGAATTGTTTTGGGGGATCGCCGAATGACTGTCGAACAGATCGCCTCCAGAGTTGGCATTTCTGTGGGTTCTGTGCTTACAATCCTGCATGACGACCTGAAAATGCGAAAAATGTCATCCAGGTGAGTGCCACGAATGCTGACGGACGACCACACGGCTGCCCGTGTGGCATGTTGCCAAGCAATGTTGACGTGCAACGACAGCATGAATGGGACTTTCTTTTCGTCAGTTGTGACAATGGATGAGACGTTGATGCCATTTTTCAGTCTAGAAACAAAGCGCCAGTCAGCTCAATGGAAGCACACAGATTCACTGCCACCAAAAATTTTCGGGTAACCGCCAGTGCTGAAGAAATGATGGTGTCCATGTTCTGGGACAGCGAGGGCATAATCCATACCCATTGCGTTCCAAAGGGCACTACGGTAACAGGTGCATCCTACGAAAATGTTTTGAAGAACAAATTCCTTCCTGCACTGCAACAAAAACGTCCGGGAAGGGCTGCACGTGTGCTGTTTCACCAAGACAACGCACCCGCACATCGAGCTAACGTTACGCAACAGTTTCTTCGTGATAACAACTTTGAAGTGATTCCTCATACTCACCTGACCTTGCTCCTGGTGACTTTTGGCTTTTTCCAACAATGAAAGACACTCTCTGTGGCCACACATTCACCAGCCATGCTGCTATTGCCTCAGCGATTTTCCAGTGGTCAAAACAGAGTCCTAAAGAAGCCTTCGCCGCTGCCATGGAATCATGGCGTCAGCATTGTGAAAAATGTGTTTGTCTGCAGGGCGATTACGTCGAGAAGTAACGCCAGTTTCATCGATTTCGGGTGAGTAGTTAATTAGAAAAAAAATCGTAGGCCTTAGAACTTGAATGCACCTCATATTATTCTTAATTGCACAATAAACTTCTGCGTGCAGTTTTATAGCATCCAATCTTACTAGGAAGGACCATAGGGTAGACCAGGGGTTCCCTTTGGTGCTTAATACCTTATTCCTCCCTGGTCCTCTACTTTTAAAACTATTACTTTTTACTTAATTCACATCACCCTGAGGCTGGTGACACTTCGTCCTTACCTGTCCTGTTTGTCCGCACTTGAAGTGTTCAATATTAGCTGCAAAAACTGTCTATTTGCCCTGCATTCCATTTGACAAAGCGATCTCCTCACACAGTATAGTTAACTGCACTGCTGTTGCAAAACCATCGAAAACCCTATCCGCACACTTTTTTTGCATTCAACCCTCTTAAAGAAGCATCGAACACCCTTACAAGAACCAAGTACAGCTTTTAAAAATGCACATACACAAGTTGTCTCGCTCCACCCTATTGGAGCCACATAGTGCCTGAGCAAAAAGTATTGTACTGCTGAGCGAGTAAAGGGTTAGTGAAATACTGCTTTGGCTTTGCTTTTATGTTTTGTTCATTGTGTGAAAGTGTGTGGTTTCTAACCTGTAGCTAGTGGCAGAGATCTCTTTCCTTCAAATATTCTTATGTTGCAATTCACAGATGCAGTGTAAATGAAGGGATGTGATGATGTAGTTGTACAGCACTATTTAATGATAAAATTTGCTGTTGGGCCTGTTTCTTTAGAATTTACAGTTGGCACTGTTAAAGTGAAGTGCATTTTGCAGGAGGTGCACTGTTATTAACATGATTGGCATGATCAACATGCAGATTAAAAGTATGTAGGTTCATTTCATAATAATTCTGAAGTTGGTTGGGTGATTCATTTTGATATTGAGGTGTGTGTATATATAGCTCCAGGATATGGATGCAGTAATATTCTTAAAATAATACACTGCTGTTTCTAAAAAGTAAAAACACTCAGAAGCAATGGTCTGCAGCATGCCAAGATAAGAGGAATGTAGAACAATAGAAACATAATAAGTTATTTAAATGGTGGAGAGGTGGTGTGCACACAGGCCCAGTATCAACCTCTTTCATGTGATCAGACTTCCAGTATTACACAACACTCAGTTTGTGCAGAGCTGTCATACGAAATAGAAACGTGCCATCAAGTGCCACTATTACTCGCCAGTTTCACAGGATGTAATATTGGAATGTGTGTGTGTTAAAATGGGGCAGAATGATTGGTCTCTCGAAGGTGGCTTTGGTATTCTGTGAGGTTGCAGCTCATACAAGGCACACTGCATCAACAGTGAGGCAGATGTGGAACCAGTGGAGACAGGGTACTGGAAGACACGATGTGACCACAGTGTGAGATGACCACCATCTTGTGTGCTTGCTGTGTGTTACAAGAATGGCAGAGTGTAGCAAGGTGACACAGCAAGTGGTTTGAAATGTCCAAATAATGCACAGAAAAGGAAAATTAAGTTGGGTAATTGACAGGATATTAAGAGATAAAGATTTCATGACACTGGATTGGAACAAAAATCATGAAATGAAAGGTAATTCTGCAAAACAGCCACCAATGCAGGAGAGTGGAATAATGGTGAATTGTTTTTGTAAAAGGACACATGTATAGAGTAATGTGTCCTGAACGGCAGTGTATGTGCCCTGTAGAGTACATAGCTCTAATGACCTACATTATGTGCATCTTCTGACAATACTACAGTAAAAATAAGTAATGTCAATAAAACTAACTACAGCTCTCTCTTAATCATCGATGAAAAAGTAGAACACACACAGCTGTATTATTAAAAGAGAATGTGGAATATCATAACTCAGTTGATTATTGGTTAGTATTATTGACAGCATGATCTAGAGTCGTGTACGCAGTACAGTAGTGTGTCCAAAAGAAGGATGCAAGAACGTAAACCTGGAAATTATGTGGTATGAAGAATATTGTGTCTTGATGCACAATGAAAAGTAATATACTTGATCAACTCCATGTAAATAAGTGTACCAGCCAGACCAAAAGAAGTTAAGACAGGCAGTACTTCATGGAAACAAGCTATTTTCAAATATGAATGGCAGTCAAAAAAAGTGTGTCAAAAAAGTTGCTTGACATATTTTGCATCACCCAGCAATGAATACCCTCTCATCAACGTAAACTGAAAAGTGGAGTGACCACTCCAGAAGACGGTTGAGGAAAACATTTCAGTAGGCCACATGCAATATCAAATGACGACAGGGCTATGAGTCAGGAACATATTTAAAGTTTCTCAAAGCAGGAATAAACCCTCAAAAGAATGTCTGTACCCCAATCTCAAACTCTGTAGAATGTATCGATTGCTTACGATTGCAGATACAGATAAAATAGAAATGAACAACATGGAACTTAAAAGTTAGTTGCATCATGCTAAAGTAGACTAAGTATGTAAACTACTAAAAAGTTCTACAGAAATGGCTAAAAAGAAACAATAATACACATGTTACATGTGTTGACCTACAACAGGTTTTACTTTGTCATACATTGGCGCATACCATGATGTTGTCAGAGATAGCTGCCGTCATACAATTTCATGGTTCATGACTTTGGTACTTAACCAACACAGTAAATTTGTGGGATGGATCTGGTGCAAGGTGAGGTTCAACCAGAATAGTTTCCTGTCTGATTAAATTTGTGATGCTTGAAGAAGGTATGGAATGCAAACTAATTTTATGGTCTGGCCACCATATTGGGCAGAACAATAACTGGAGAGTTTTAGCACTTTATTTTCATCTGGTCAGCTGCAAGTACTGTGCAAAAATACATAAAGAGTTTTCATGTTTGAGTCATAGTTTCCTACCTTGCGACAGGAACTTCTCAGTGATTGATAAAAGTGTGTCAAAAGTTATGGCTCCTGTATAATGGAAGCATGTCATTGCTTAGGCCTTTGCAGAGACCCCAAAACTGACCATTCAGGAGATGATGGAAGACTTAAAGGTCATATTATCCATTGAGTTGGTTTTTAAAATGTTGCCTGCTTTGAAAATTACTGGTGTGCTCTGGTTGAAGCTATCTAGTGTGTATTGGAATCAAAACATGCTTTGTCTATGGGAAAGACGTATTGTGATATATGAAGTAAAAGAAATTCTGTTGCCATCTGGTTTTTGGTTACTCTACAGTGAGGTACTGAAATATCGTAAGTAGAAGAAAAGTGACCTATTGGGCATGATGAATTACATGGATTCAAAATACAGGCATTTTATGAAAACCTGCAATGTGACAACTGAGTGTAATGTACCAGCTTTGTGTCTCAACGTGATAACAAACTCGTATTCTATTACTTTCTTAAGACCAAAGTAATCAGTTTACAATAAATATTAGTTTGTATCTTGTTATAATTTTCTTTTGTACAACTTTTGGGTTCTACGCAATCTCATAATTACAGTAGAAAACAGAGTGATCTGCAGTAATGCGCTATATCTGTTGCTATACAGTGTTTTCCATTTTAATAATTACGTATTTTCAAAAACCTAGGCTTAGTGTAATTTTAAAAAGCACAACTGACTATTTTCAACAGTCTGCATGTGCAAACAATACATATGTGCTACTTGATTGTTATTAACAGTTCTTGTCAATTTCCTAAAAACTGAAAAATGTGCCATACACCATTATTCGTGCACACACTTCCTTTTGCTATAATTATGTGCATATATCAAGTTAATATAATTGAGAATATGATTGATTGGTGCCTGCTTCCAATCACTAGGAATCTTTCATGGCATCAGAGATGTTTGATAAGCTGCTGTTAGAAGAGGAAGAAGTTTAATATAATATGTATGGTATTGTATATGGCCCAGGGGCCTTTTTTTCTGTTAAGTGGTTACACAGTAGAAAATCAACAGAAACTGATGGTCTCAAAATCTGTCATTTTGATGTTGATGTATTGAAAGCGGAAACTCCAGTAGAAGGTTCCTTGATGAAACAGATTTAGAAGAGCAAACTGAATATTTTGGCTCATGTCTGTTATCTTCAGGTTGTGAGCCACTAGAGTCATGACTCTGTCCACCTACTGACACTGCAAACTGACCCTTACTGAGAAAATTCACTCAAGATGTGTAATGTTAATGTTTTGAAATAGGTCATGTGATATATTCAGTTTTGGGCTAGTGAACTAAGCTGATGCCAGAATCTAGCTGTACAGTCCAATGCATGGTTCAGGACCTTCCTGCACTGGCTATCTACCCCGAAAACAGCACCAGCTGTCTACACTAGATTTTGTCAATCAAGTAACATTGAAAAGTATGAAGTTAGGCATATATTGCAATAGTTATCGCATAATTAAACAAGTTATTCAAACTGAATTTAAATGCACTGGAAAAAATAATAGTCATCTTAACACATTGGCAAAGTCAAGCTGACTGCTGTATACTGTCAATGTAACACATTAAAATACTTAAATTCATTAAATTGAATTATATAAGTTTACATAGAAAAGTTAAATACTAAATGCAGTTAAATTGTCTGGCTAATAAATAATATTGGGCAGATTCCCCAGTTACATAAGCTACTGCAAAATAAGAACCAAAATCTATGTCCCAACTATCCGTTAAATCTAAGTTAATCAGTGATGCTGTGTCACTGTCAAAATTCATCACAAAACGGAACTATCAATTGCGCAACGTTAAAGCCTACTAGTCACAAAAAGTAAAACAATTGAAAGTAGTGTGAAAACACTAAAACCTTCACATCGTGCTCTAAATTTGGTCATCCGTACAATTTCAAAGAGTTGAAATGGCACAACTGGTTGAATGCCCAAGAGACTTCTGTTCAACTACTTTCAAATCTACCCAGACTTACCATCAACTGTTCACTGGCCCAGACCATGTGAGAAACACAAATATATTACCAAGGACTGTGAGGCGCAGCAGCACTATTAATTTGAAACCTGAAGAAACAATACCATGCTAGTCATTTTCAATATATGTTACAAAAGTTTACTAAAATGACAATGATTGAAAGTACATTGTTTTTATTGAAACTAAACAACTTGAAATGAGCACCTCCCCATGGTGGTCACTTCAAAACCGTATGAAACCTATTGAAATAAATATTACAGTACATATAATTGAAAACCTGATCATCTGCCATAGTACACAACACTTAAAATAAGCAAATACAAGGAAATATTTCCATATACACAAGTGTGTTCTATCAGGTGATACCATAATTTCCTGCTCAATTATGTGGTGCTTTAGGTTATTACGCAGGACATACGGAGTTTGAATTACAGCCAATTTAATTGGTCACATGTCTTGATCACACTGCATAATACTTAATTTATCAACCAAATAGCTACAAAAATTCACTAAGGAAGATGATGAGGGTGTTTTGTAACATATGCTGTCCTTTGGTATATGGAAGTGTGGAGTATATTTAGTTCTGGTCAAATTAATTGAGTAGTTCTAGTCAAATTGTAGATACTCTTGATCCAGTTGATTTGCAGACAAACTGTATGTATTCACGGTACAGTGTGATGTATTGTTTGTACTTGTGGCAGTTGTGGCTTACCAGTAGTACAGTTTAGTGTTATTTTAATCAGTATTTATAAAAATTAGTTAATGAAAAACTATTCAGTGTTATATGTAACTCCTGAAGTTTTGATGCACAATTTGATATAGTACTGTTGAATTCAGTTTTAGTGTTTTTCTATGTAATATTCGTGAGTAATACTTTGTAACTGAAAAAATGACACATTGGCAGTTGGCTATGCGTCTCATTTTTTGAGAGATCAGTCAGCGGAATTACAATGCTTTATTCATTGAATGCTTATTTTATTGCTGTTGCTCACATATTTTGGCTGCATTCTCCTGTTGTTTGTCAGTGAGTTGATGAGTATGTTTAAATGTGGGACAAAAATTCTATTTGTCAACATAGCATTGACCTTGGACAAGTCCTGAAAGTCCTCAAACATACGAGTTCAAAAGTTGTAGGGATGTGGATTTAAATGCTGCCTCACAGTTGCTGTTGGCCTTTTGTCACGGGAAAGTATTCCCAGTGGATAGCAGGTAATGGGCATTTCTCTTGACTTAGGAGGAACAGAGTCCACCACAGGAAAATATTAATTGCAGTGGTTTGAATGCACAATGAATTTTCAGTTACCTTAATTATTTTTCTGAATTAATTTCCATCCCTGCTTTCAAGGACTTGGTACCATATATTATGGACTATAAAATGCACTTGCTTCTTCAAAAAATTGCCTCAAAATTTAGGTCTGTCTTAAACTTAAATTTAATGTAACAAGTCCAGTGTTTGAGTCAAAATTCCTGGTTGCCTTACAAATGACCATATATTCAGGAAATATACTTCTATCTAGCAACATTGGATTCAGTTGGCAGCAGCAGTGCACCAATGTGAGAAACATTAGTTGTGGGGTTTCACGAGATTGCTAATAGTGTCCCCCTCCTGCCCCACTATCACAAACACCTACCGAGCAAGGTGGCGCAGTGGTTAACACACTGGACTCACATTTGGGAGGACTATGGTTCAATCCCGTCTCCGACCATCCTGATTTAGGTTTTCCGTGATTTCCCTAAATCACTTCAGGCAAATGCCAGGATAGTTCCTTTGAAAGGGCACAGCCGATTTCCTTCCCCATCCTTTCCTCATCCAAGCTTGTGCTCCGTCTCTAATGACCTCGTTGTCGACGGTACGTTAAACAATAATCTCCTCCTCCTCACAAACCCAGAACACTGTCAATCATTTCAGTCTACAGTGCCAGTGAAGTTGAATTGAAGGTGACAGAAGAATATTTTCTTTAGTAGCTAGTTTCATAATGGAAAAAAAGTATTAATCTGATGCAGGCTATAAATTGACAATAATAGTAAATGCAGAACAACTTCGAAACAGAGCAGCTGAGCAGCATTTCAGCCATCCACCAACAGAGAAAACAATTTGTGATTGGTGGGCTAGTAAAGAATAACTGAAAAACAGAAGCAAGAGTAAATGTGCAAATAGAGGACTAAATACAAAATGGCCAAAACTAGAAAATGATGAATTGAAATGGATTCAAGCACACCATATAAATGGCATTGGAATTACTACAAAAATGATTTAAAGAAATGCTCATAAGCTAGTGCTACACTGGAACTTAACAGAAATTAAGGGTGGAGTTGTTTGGTGTAAGGGTGGAGTTGTTTGGTGCTACAGATTTATAAAGTGTCATGGACTTAGCATGCAAACCGAAACCAAATTATCTCAGAAAATGCCACAAGAATATGAAGAGAGAAATTATCTTTCCATTGCTTTATTATTCATTATCAAAGGAAAACCAGTGTGTAACTAAGCCAAATAGTGAACATAGACTTGATGTGCCAAGTAACTAAACTGTTGCCATAAAAGGTGCTAAAACAGTAACTAAAATAAAGTGAACATGAAAAAATGCACTACACTGTTTTCCTTTAATGTTGTGCTGACGCTACTAAACTTAATGCAATGACCATTTTCAAGTGCTAAACCTTCTGAAATATGGCCAGGTGGTGTTCACATACGTGACAAGGGTTGCATGGACAAGGCTGGTACGAAATGATGGATTAACAGTGTTGAAGCCAAGGAATGGCACTTCATTGAGGAAGAGTTGCCGTCTTGTACTATTAGTAATCATTTGGAAAATTCTGTGGAAGAGAAATTGCGACAGGGAAATACAGAGTTTTTGGGAGGACTTACTTCACAATTGCAAGTTCTTGATGTCTTGACAAATAAACTATTTAACGTGTATGGGTAAAGAATGCAACAAATGGATGAGTGATTAAACCAACATGAATTAATGCTAAAGGGGGCTTCTAAAATGACCTATAATACAACAAGTATGTCAGTGAATAGAGGTGGTCTGGTCTAGAGTGAGAGAAAATATCTTTGTTCAGTCTTTCAAGATTGCTCTCGATGGCAATGAAGATCTTATATACAAATAAGACAATGATTCTGAGGAAGAAGTTTTATAAACTAAGAAATTTTCTAGTCTGACTTTGCAGTCCAACAATAAAAATGGTAAAAATGTATTTAAAAAGTTGCTTAAAAATTAAGGAGCAATTTACAGTCCTTAGCACCTTTCAGTCTGTTAAGTATGGTGGTTGTTTTCTTTGAATGTGTTTTGATTTGATCTGATGAGCTCACATCACTCGCTGTACTTAAGGATTTCCCAGATTTCCGATAGTGACCTGCAGAACAAAACAGTAGTTCTATTTGGCCACTGTTATTTATTATCTGTTCCTTTCATCTCACCATGGGTCAAATGCAGTCCTATTACAGTAGTACACAAAAGTATTTTGTAGGAAGCATAACATACAATTACAAAAACATAAATGTGTAATAGAAAAAACTGCCATTGGATATTTGAAAAGTATGTACATTTAATCTATTTAGTACAAGTCTACATGTAGTTTAAATAAGATTATCTTCCATCAAAAGAGAAGTAATTCTTTCTACTCAGAACTAGGTTGTAGGTCGAAGCATGTAAGCATTTTGGAATCTGAAGAATAACTCAGTATTTCGTTGCATAACCAAGGCTTCAATCACAACTGCATGTCAATTTTGCATTTAATCCACAAGCTTTTGTAATGGGTAAAATGGAATTTCTGACCATGGATCCAATAAGATACCAGCAAATTGATCATTGTTTGAGTAACTTCTGCCATGAACATGCCAATTCAGTGCATACCAGAGGTGTTGAGTTGGATTTAGATCCAGGCTCTGGGTTAGGCACTCCAAAAGTTTCCTTTTTTGGTCTCAAAAGGATTTTTTTAAAATACAAAGAGGTGTGTTTCAAATCATTGACCTGCTGGAATATCCAATTATTTCTCATACTCTTTCTCCTACATGGAATCATATTATTTTCTAAAATGTGGCGGTACAGGAAACATACCCACTCCATGACACCCCGACTGTACTTAATGCTGTGTGATTGATGCTTTTTGTGCCTTTTGAATTTTTGTTATGGTTATACTGCACACCACCAGAAAAAAAACCTTAAGTTTACTTTCATCACTCCTTAAAAAACACCATTAGACCGATCTGTGGCATTCCAAGTTTGGTGTTTCCTTGTGAATTCTATCATGTCCTTATTTTTTAAATTCATGTGCAGGATTTATGTGATGCGTATTTATCAAGTAAATCACCTGCCACTAAGTGACATTTTACAGTAGACATGTCAGCTCAGTCCATGATGTTGCTTCGGATCATCCCTAATTTGTTGTGATGTTTCTCTTGGAACAGCAGCTGATTGCTTACAAACCGTTCTGTCCTTCCTCCTTGCTCTTTTTCAAGGATGACTTGACCATGGCTTATTGGCTACTGTCATTTTCCTGTTTTTGCCATTGACTGTGTGCACATGTTAGTTGTTATAATTATGCTGTAGTCTGTAGCAGTGTTAGACTGCTACCTCCCAATCTTCAAGATATGCAAAACAACTTGTCTCACATAAAAAAAGTGTCATTTCTGTTTTGGTATACTTCCAATTCTCTACAAGTAAACAATTACTGAGTGAGTGCCTGAGTAACAGTAGTTAATTAATACCATATCATCAAGACAAGTTACATACTTTTGAGCTAAAGGAATATATACTTACATCATTGTTGTATGATCTTGCTCGTTCACTAAATATGTGACTGCATGCAAGCAGTACTGATAGTATAACACAACACCAAAATACTTCTGAGCATTGCTGTAGCTTAGCAAAACACTCAAATGGGATTATTTTTTGGGGTAATTCATCAAGCCAATCTAAAGTTTTCTGGGCACAAAACGTGCAATAAATAGATATGTGGTGTGAACTCAAGAACATCCTGCAGAAGCCTGTTTAGGGAACTGGAGGATCCTAACGACTGCTTCCAAATATATTTATTGTTTGATGAAATTTGTCATTAAAAATGTACCACTTTTTCAAACCAACAGCTCAATTCATGGAATCAGTACTAGAAATAAGTATAATCTTCACAAGGATTTAACGTCACTTACTCTTGTACAAAAAAGAATGCATTATTCAGGAACACATTTTCCCTTATAAATAAAAAGACATTTTGTTAAATTTGAAATTCAGTGCATTAATGCAATCTTAGTAAATGAGTGTTTCTAAAATTATTCTTTCATGTAGTGTTCACTAAAAAAAAAAATTATGATCATTCCACTTGGGACCTGTGGAAGGTACATTAGCTTATTTGTTTCTGTTGTAAATATTTGTCATGTATTATTGTTTTTCTGATATGTTCTACATCCTGGAGGACCTCCTCACTATAGATCAATTGGAATGAAAGTAAATCTAATCCAATCCAAATACTGTCATCTGCATATTTGCATAGACTCTTTGACTTCCTTGCTGTAATTTGTTTGCAGTACATATACCATCACTATGCTTTACTGAGAAGGTATTACAGATGTGGAACAAATTTTTTTTGTCCTCCACAATTACAGGGCAGCTAAGGTTTAACGTTTCTTTATGCTACTCCTTCATACATTCACTTTTTTCTTTCCACTCACCTGTTGTCCAATTTCTACCTTGTAGATTTAGAACTATTTTGTTGTGGAGAATTTATCATTTAAATTCTGTTTCTGTATTTAGTTGGATTTCAAATTTCTTGCTTATTTATACCTGTTGCTAGGTCTATGTGCGCTTCCATAAGCCAATTATTATTATTATTATTATTATTTTAAGTTTTACTACTGCTGCATAGTTTTTCTTCTCAGCATCCTAAGACTCATTAGTCTTCTTTTCCAATTTTTGTCTGCAGTTTTTTCCTACATGTTTTTGTATTCTTATGTATTGTTTCTTAATTTAAATGTTTGTGCTGTTGTCCTATTTCCCAATAGCTTTCTTTTTTGGAAATTTTCACTATCTTTTAATGGTTCTAAAATTAGTGTTTGTGATACAAATGTGTATTCTTACCAAATGAGTGCCTTGCAAGTCAGAGGTTCTCCAGTTTTGGAGAATGAATTTTTACTATAAACATCTTTTGTTAAGTGAAATGTGAAATCCATCTTTCATAGTCTTGATCTTGTGGCTTCTTTTTCCCCATTATTTGGCTATGTGACTTCTCATTGGTCCTTCAGTTTGTCTTCCCGTGATACTCCCATACTTCATTTTTGGTTTGGATGTAGCAGCTCTGTTTAACAGAGGAGACATGTAGTCATGCTTTTCCAACTGTTTTTCTTTCTCTCTGTTTTTGTGCCTCTTCTACACTCAATATTGCTAATTATCTACAAAAGTCAAACAGTTGATATTGACAGTATGCATTTTCTAACCAAGTAGTATTCAACTTCTGATATTAGATTCTGACAGCTGCTCCATCTATTCAAAGATAACTTTTCTAGTACTGTCTGAAAGAAGAATGCAGTTCGTCCATTGCCATGGCTATCATCTTTTCTTATCTCAAATGAGGCTGAAGTTCTTTCAACAGAGCTTACAGAGCTTCTGTACTTCAGGTTCCTTAAGAATTTGGAATAAAAGCAGTCTTGCTTTTTAGTCATAAGCCTTTCAAAATTTTACAAATGTAACCCTATAGTATTTTGCTCTTTAGTCCCTTCTTATCAATTTGGCCTTCACTAGACCTACCTTTTGTAAGCCATCCCTAATATCTCTAGTAATATATAATGTTTGCTATTGTTTTGTCCTTGGACTTTCATGGAATTTCTTTGAATCCTGTGAGTATATGATTATCACTTACTCTAGGCCAGGAATCTTACTTTTATTATTCAGTGGTAATGGTAAATACCAACAGGTATCTTTTTGGAATTGTGCTTTGTTTTTGGCACATGAGCTATCTGATATTCTCAGATCATATTATTGTTGATCTTGTGCCTTTTTAGTGCTGTGTGTGTAAGAGGGGGGCGGGGGGGGGGGAGGATGTGGGGGTTGTTTGCTGCCAACAATTTTTGTAAATGTCTTTTTCTTACCATTTTTCATTTTTTCTTACATCTACAGTCAGGCATAAATTTATAAATGAAAACATTTTCTCCCTGGAATGTTACGGAGTGTATTTACTAAAAATTGTTAATTTGACAGTTGTACTATTCTCAAATGATAGCTCACTGTGATGTCTGAATGCTTTATAATTCCTTTCGAGACAACACTTTACTAGTGTTAACCATGTTTACAAATTCTATATTCATTACAAGTCTTTGTAATCTGTATGCCTACACAATGGTAGTACTTCATGTAATAATTGTCAGTCATGTCATACTGCACATCTTAGTTTCCACTCCCAATGCACCAGGTGTGACACTTAATAACTTCAAATTACTTCATAGTAAGCTGTCACTTGAGAATGGCATAACAGTTATGAATAAATACAGTTAACAGCAGTTTAGGCAGAAAATGTTTTTATCTCCAATCTGCATCAGTTTGAGGATAAAAGTGTAATAAAATTTTTATGGTTTTCTCAGGCACTTCATCAGATGCTTCTCAACATTGTTCTCAGGACTGTTTTACCTTGCCTGCATTGCTCTTGTTGACCTGATTTATTGGTGCATGTGCATGTGCATTAATTACTGTGTACCTCTCATTTATGCATTGAATTATTGCAGAGAGAGTGTCTTTCTGAATGTAATGAAAACTTTGGTACCAACTGCAATATAGATTTGCCATTTATGAATGCAGAACCTACTTCTGGAGTAGTTTGCGAATTTCTTCCCTGAGCTGTGAAAAATCTACAGTTCTCTGAATGTGATATTTCTTCATCTGTGAATCTGCTCTTTTGTGATGCCAATTTTGTTGTCAGTTTACAATGTCTGAGAGTATTTTCAGTTTTCCAATATTTATTAATGTTTGTATATTGAATGTTCCAAGCCTTGACTTAATTTGGATGCAAATTTTACAGTTGGGTTTAGAGGACGCTCCTCGCCTCTGCAAATTAGTTTGGGCTCCCAGTGCATAAAGGCCCAAATGTGTCACTAGTGATGGGTTCATCTCTCAGTGAGTGGCATTTTTCGTAATAAGAAAAGTCAGAGAAAATTTTACATGATGCATAAGTGCATGACAGATGAAAGATGTTTTTGGTCACTTTTCTTTGTGTCTAGTAGGAAGTGTGGTTACAACCAAATCAATGGCTTGTATAGTTATTTACAGTACTGAAGACCAAGTGTGGATTCTTACTAACATTCTGCTTCAGTAACTGCAACAGTTTATCATGTCCTATTTAATGATATTTTCAAGCCTCACATACAGTATTTTATAGACCAATTAGATGTTGGTGGGTGTTAATAGAATTTTATTTACTGTGTCATCAGTTGTAAATCACTGACCATTTCTTGAAATATTTCAGATGGCAACCTCAACAAGATATGCATGCAATAGTGGAAGGTAAGTTTTCATAATTCACTGCAGAACTTTTTGAGAAATATAAATTTTTATTTACTAAATGATAAAGTACTTCAGATATAAAATGCACTTAGTTAATTATTCAGTATTACCAATAAGAAACAACATTACAAGGCATTATGGTCAGTAATGCTATTCTCTACAACAGCCATTATGTGACTGTTCCTAAATAAATAGTGAACTTCTAATATCCAGAGACAATATTATGTTTCTGTCACATAGTCCTAACTGAGGGCACCTGGAAAAAATGATGTCTGCTTTTAAAAATCTGCGACAGAAAAATTGTCTAAAAGGACTTAGTGCAAGAGCAATTGCCTATTTATTTTGAGACCCAGTGATGATCAGCATAGCATTAGCAAAACGAAAGCCCAGTGTTTCACTTGACCATGCTAATAAAATTTATACTAACCCATAGGGCTCACAACTCTTTGTGCTCTGCTACCACAGGGCCTCAGCCTTTGCAGCATGCAGCACGTCTTTCCTTACTGTGTGCATGTCTATCATCCTCCGATTCTTTCTCCCCTTCCTTGAGGAACATGTTTTTGATAGTTTTGGGAATGCATTCTGAAGTTTCGATTGGCTGGCATTGGAACAGTTCATCATCTGTTCATTTTTTTTTCTTTTTTTTCTTTGTTCTCTATCTCCTCCTCTTCCTCTGCTTTGGCATTTTAGATCTCTTTGTTTGTTCTTCCTCCCAGTGTGTTGCTGAAGGCTGGCCCATGCATTAGACACATAACAGGTGACTATGTAACACAACTGTTCTGAGCCCCAGGTCAATAGATAGGGTTCACACACACCGTCTGGTACAGGGCAGGCCCAGAGAGGGGTGACTGCCTGAGTTGTTACCTTCCCAAATGCTAATTGGGCCCTCTGTCAGGAGTTCTGGAGGTGTGACCCGAGATCTGAACAGTCACTTATGGTGGGCAAGGACCCCCAGTAGCAAGGAACGTGCCATTGGAAATGTTGGCAATCTTGTGGGTTTTTTTTCTTTTCTTTCTTTCTTTCTTTCTTTTTTTTTTTTTTTTTTTTAAATGAGCCAATTACCATCCTAGTCTATGTCTACTAAACATAAATGGAACAAGGCTAAAGATTTTATGACTTTCCCAGCCACACCTCAGTTTCTCATCACATCACATACTGGAGATGGTCAGTCCTTTGCTACATTTAATGAGTGCATTATTCAGAAAGGTGTTGTTACAATTGCAGGCCCAGTGAAATCCTGATCTCATTTATGTAATGCAACTTTGCTTCTGAAGACCAATTGTGATCTTCAAGCCCAACAACTGCTTATAGCATCACTTCTCCATAGCCACCCTGTTCATGTTGAGGACCATTGTACACTTGAGTTCTGCACATGGTGCTCCTTACATTCGGCTGCTTAATGGTCTCACTGAGGGAGAAATACACACTCATCTCTCTCATAAGGGCTTCACTACAGTCCATTGGGTATTGAAAAACGTTGCTTCACTACAGTCCATTGGGTATTGGAAAACGTTGCTTCACTGCAGTCCTTTGGGTACTGAAAAACGTTGATGCAAACTTAGTGCCAACACGCTTTCTATTTCTATCATTTGCTTGTGCACTGTTTCCCTCAAAGATTAAGGCAGGCTATGAACTCATCACGGTCCAACTGTAAGTTCCAAATCACGAGGTCCTACCAGTGTCAACACTGTAACAACAGTCATGTGTCCTATCAAAACATGGCCAAATGCGTTACATGTGGCAGAGATGTTCAACAGGACAGTTGCCTGCCTCCTCCTCTCTACTGTATCTGTTGTAATCCCATGAATGTCCCATGTATCTTGATGAGCGAGCCATCCAGGAGATTTGGATGAAGGGAAAAGTACTCCATCTTGTCACTCACAAGTTGTTGGCTAGTCAAAAGCCTTGAATTTTACCATCTGGCATTTACAGTACCATTCTTGCTGTGCCTTGCTTCACAAAGGACATGCCCACGCAGACTTGCAACATCCAGTTCAGTGCTGCAGTAGTGAAATTGCTCAGTATCTCAGTATCATCCCCATCTCCCACAGTTGTGCAACAGGCAACCAAATCTTTGCTCTGGCATTGAAATGACCTGCTACACGAAGACTTTCTACGTCCCTCCAGCCAACAAACATAAGTGTTGTCATCAGCCAGCTGCAAAGCTCTTAGCCGGCCGAAGTGGCCGTGCGGTTAAAGGCGCTGCAGTCCGGAACCGCAAGACCGCTACGGTCGCAGGTTCGAATCCTGCCTCAGGCATGGATGTTTGTGATGTCCTTAGGTTAGTTAGGTTTAACTAGTTCTAAGTTCTAGGGGACTAATGACCTCAGCAGTTGAGTCCCATAGTACTCAGAGCCATTTGAACCATTTTTTTGCAAAGCTCTTAAGAAATGAAACAAAAGTAAATGATCTCCTCTTTCCCTGACTAGTAGATGCTCTTCAGTGGTGTTCCCACATGATAACCTCACCTGGCTGACCCCATTTCGCCAATGTGCACTGCTTGCCATTTATTTTATTTTATTTTATTTTTTTTTATTTTATTTTTTTTTTTTTTTTTTGCCTTGGAATCCACAGGTTTACCCAGGGAGAATGCCAGTGCCTCTGTAGATCTCATGGAACAGGGTTCTCCAGCCTCAGCCCCCTGTAGCAGTGAGTCTTGGAAGACAGGCACTTGGCATCCACCAAGATGACAAACCTTAATTTGTTTCCCCCTCCCTCCTCCCCAAACCCTGTTATGACACTTCTCCAATGGAACATTCATGGTGTTAAATCCAACAAGGAGGAATTACAGCTGCTCTTGGCATCATAGTGCCTGCTTGTTTACTGCCTCCAAGGAAAAAAAAATGACCTTGTAACAGCTTCAACGGCTCATGTTTCCTTCTGGTCCACCTAAACCTTCTCCCAGAGTACAGCATTCCATATCATGGCGGGAGCCATGCTGGTCATCTATCTTATTGGACACTTGGGTGCAAGCTGTTACAATATACACTTTCCTTCCTCATTTCGTGTTTTCTCTTTGTAACCTCTACATCCCTCCGTCATTTGCTGCCACCTGGGCAGCCTTATTCGACCTCATTTGTTAGCTCCGTCACCCTTTTTTGCTGCTTGGCCACTTTAATGCCCACCACCCACTTTGAAGCTCTTCGAGAACCTGTCAAAGAGGTTCCCTCGTAGCTGACCTTCTCATCTTTATTAACACTGGAGGACCCAAATTCATTTTAGACTCAATGCACATTTGTTACTATTTGAACCTCTTGTTCTGCAATGCCCACCTTGCCCAGCATTTCAAATGGCCTGTTCCCTCCGACATGTACTCAAGTGAACATTTCCTGTGTGCTATCCATTCATTGACTTCTACCCCACCTGAGTGCATACATATTTGGCAGCTTTCTAAGGGCAACTGGAGACCTCACTCCTCCCTGGCGACCTTCAACAGACATCAGTTCCACAGTTGTGATGACCAGCTAAAGTATCTTCCAAATGTTATCCTTACTGATGCAGAATGTTACATACCATGCACTTCATGTTTGCTGTAGCATGTTGCAGTCCCTGGTAGACTGAGACGTGCAACGATGAAATTTGCTTATCGAGGTGTGCTGTTCACATTTTTAACCATCATCCAACAATGATACAATGTATACGTTGTGAACAGTCGTGTGTGCAGTGTTGTCGCATTTTTTGGGATACCAAAAAAAGCAGGATGGATTTAATCTATTAGTTCTTTTAAAAGTTTCACTCCCTCTTCCATTGTGTGGGGCAGTACTCTTTGGTTCTCTGGTACTAAGCTTGATTCCTCAGTTTCTGGAATGATCATAATGTCACTGTGGACCCTACTGCTATCTCCAACACCTTGGGCCAATATTTTGCAGACATTTCAAGCTCCACTGACTATCACCTTGCCTTCCTCCCTTGGAAACAAGTGGAGGCGGCAGGCGGCATGGATGATATCCTCAGAATCATGAATATTACAATGTCGCTGTTACCATCAGGGAGCTAGAGCATGTTCTCATTTCATCCAAATCATCTGCCATAGAGTCAAATGATGTTACATTCAGATGTTGCAGGGTTCTCTTGTGGGGTAACCACCTTCTCCTTTGTAAGTACAATCATATTTGGGCAGGTGGCATGTTTCATAGATCCTGGCATGAAGCTACAGTTATACTCGCAGCTAAGCCCAGTAAGGACAAATACTGTCCTTCTAGCTACTGCCCCATTTCTCTTACCAGCTGTGTTTGCAGAGTGATTGAACGTGCGATTCATAGGTGGCTGGTTTGGTGCCTTGAGTCTCACAAACTACTAAGGACAGCACAATGTCGATTTCGAGCACACTGTTCTGCATTTGAATGTCTTGTCACTTTGTCAACCATATCATGATTTTTCCTGTGAAAATGCAAGACTGACCATGTTATCTGATTTCAGGAAAGTGTGATACACCTGCTGGGGGTCTGGTATCCCCTGTATTCTATACGTCTAAGGCTACAAGTCCATCTACCCCATTTACTAGGGAAGTTTTTAAAGACAAAGTTTTCTCAAGGTATAAGTAGGTTCAGCCTTGTGAGACACCTTTATAAAGGAAAATGGGGTGCCTGAAGGCTCCGTCCTGATTGTAGTCCTCTTTGCTATCACTGTTTATCCTATTAGGGACTGTCTCCCACCAGGCATATCTATCTCCCTTTTCGTCAATGATTCCACAATCTGTTGCAGTTCCATAAACTTGTCTCCTTGAGTGGCATCTCCAAAATCGTCTCTATTGTCTTTACTTGTGGAGTATGGACAGTGGATTTCACTTTTACACTGACAAATCCTTTTGTATAAATATTTGGCAGTGCAATGAGTTTGTTACATTATCTTTACACATTGTGCCTGTTGCTATTATGTTCATTGAAACAATGAAATTCTCGGGGCTCATGCTTGGTAGGAACCTTCCTTGGTCTTCTGATGTGTCTTACCTGCCTGTACATTGTGCCCAGTTTCTCAGTGTCCTAAGTGTCCTAAGCAGTACTTCCTGGGGAACAGATCAGACCACCACCCTCTGTTTGTTGTGATTCCTCACCCATTCAAGACTTTATTGTGGGTGTTTCATTTATTCCTCTGCACCTCTGTTCATTATATGCTGTCTAACACTATCCACCATCATGGAATATTGGTGTGATGTCCCCCTCCGTGGATAGGGATGCCATTTCTCCATCATGCCCATCGACTTGTCCTATTTCCTCTCTTTCGATGACTCCCTTGCCTGGCAGTATGGGACATGCCCTTTTTATCTGTTACCTTCTGGAGTTCACATTTGGCTGCTGCTTCGCCAGCTTAATTTCATGGTACCTGCTACTTTGCTCATGGGTGTCAACCCTTCACCACCTTGGTTTTATATGGCAGACCATGTTCATCTTCGATTTCATTTCCTTCAATTTCATAAGCAGGACCCACTGTAAGAAAGAATGCGTAAATAGTATGGACTAATTGTCATCAAGGTACAAAATTAGTCGCAGGATTACTCTACACAAACTATACTAGCTGGCAGTATATCCACTGGTTGATTACTCAAAAATTTTATCAGTATTGTGTGCCATCACTTCTTCCTTCAAGAAACCTAGTAGCCATGCTATTGAATATTTATGACTGATGTCCACAGTGTATTTTGTTTTTATCTCTGATTTAAACGTATTCGTATGTACCTGAGATCCTTTTTCAAATTGTTTGAAGTATACATATCAGTCGTCAATTTCGCAAAAGCCAGGAGGTATTGCCACAACCTCCCCATTCCATAGATAGAATTTATTATTCATTCAGAGATGTTAGCTGTGCTTATGTGTGTTTCCAGACCACTCAATTCTGTACATCATTATCCCCTGCCCATGTATTGAACTTTCTTTTAGGATTAGTGTGAATGTCATTACATCGCAACTTCAAGTGATGCAGAGACTTGCATACTGCTTGTTTTTATGCAATTCTCAGGAAAAATATCAGGCAGAAATATCATCAGAGGTATGAATTGAAGTTTTGGTAGCATCAAAAATTGTACAACACCTCTTTCCTATTAGTAAAGTGACAACACAGTTCTTCATGTGGCCTCAAATCACCAAGACCTCTATACCCCCGACAACATCTAAATTGACAGTTCCACGTATCTTGGATTTCCACATTGTCTTGGGTAATGTATCCTAAATAAACACACTGTAACATCACGTGATTTTAAGTTTTCTGACGAGTTTAAGCAGATCTATGTTTTAATCCCTCTCTCCTGTGCCATTGCTATGGGCCTAATTTTAATGTACAACCCAAGCTCTTTCCTGTATTTCAGATATAGGCTTTTTCTGATAGCAAAGGCCTCCACGATCATATTATGCCTTTTAGCTGCTTCTAATTGCTTTTCGCTTTTTTGAGCATTCTGTACTGCTTGAAATATGATAGCAGCTCCCCTAGCTAATGAAACCAGTGGCTGACTGCCCAGCAAACAGAGGTACTAGAAACAGAATTATTCCACCAGATGTCTTTGTTATTGTTAGTACCCTGAGCACTTTACCACATAGTTTTCTTCCTTCTTTCTGCCTTAAGGCACCTTTTCCCACTGTCACCCCTGATTTGATGCAATTTTTTAAACATAGGTTTTTCTTCTTTGGTGTGTGCTCAGCTGCATTCATTATTGCTTGAAGGTTAGTCCAGTACCCAATATTATTTTGGGTACACATTGCGTTATCTACCACAAATGCAGCAATAGGTTGTCCTACATGAATGTCCTTCCTTTGACATCCCTGTGCAGCCGTATTAATGAATATTTTGTGTGCAGTATGGTGATATAAATTGTAGACTGGTAGTGGCAAAGAGAGCGTTTTTGAAGAAGAGAAATTTGTTAATATCTAGTATAGATTTAAGGGTCAGGAAGTAGTTTCTGAAAGTATTTGTATGGAGTATAGCCATGTATGGAAGTGAAACATGGACGATAAATAGTTTGGACAAGAAGAGAATAGAAGCTTTCAAAATGTAGTGGTACAGAAGAATGCTGAAGATTAGACGGGTAGATCACATAACTAATGAGGAGGTATTGAATAGAATAGGGGAGAAGAGGAGTTTGTGGCACAACTTGACAAGAAGGCATCAAGGGATCACAAATTTAGCATTGGAGGGCAGTGTGGAGGGTAAAAATTGTAGAGGGAGACCAAGAGATGAATACACTAAGCAGATTCAGAAGGATGTAGGTTGCAGTAAGTACTGGGAGATGAAGAGGCTTGCACAGGATAGAGTAGCATGGAGAGCCGCATCAAACCAGTCTCAGGACTGAAGACCACAATTACAACAACATGGTGATCTTTATTTGTAATGTAGATGATGAGCTCTTTGCATACACTGTCCAATACATTAAAGCACTTATCACCATAAGCTATGTGCTATTTCAATTTTGTTCCAGATCCACAGAAATTTTATCCAGGGATACAATGTTCTAATGGCAGATTCTTCAGAATACCACCTCCAACGTTGTTGATGTGTTTCCTAGCTCTCATGACACACTAATGCGTGGTTTGAGATTTGCTTTTCATATTACATAGCAAATTGCGAATTTTCTCACAACTGTTGAGCTTTGATGAGAAACTGATCAATTTCACCAATGCTCTGTTCCCTCAATGTCTCATGACCTGCTCTATGAGGAACATACTCAGTTCAGAGACTTTCTGTAATTCCTTTGTGTTCCTCCGTGACATCAGTAGGTTTGTTCTTAATTGTATGGTGAGTACTGTGATGATAATTGTCAATGATTTGTCGTATGTTCAGATATTGGTACATATTTTGAATATCAAATTGCCTCCATATTCGGATTTTGATTGTCTAGCTCAACCATTTGACAAAACTACTTTTCAAATGGGACAATGTTGAATAGTGATTCATCCCGTATCATTCCATTTCTGCTTTGAAATGCCTCTTCTAAAATTCACTTCCTTGACCAGCCTCAAGGTTGTTGGGCAATCAGTTTGTTCCAATCTGCAACAATTGTTCAAAAACCTTTGAAACCTCATTCTCTGTCTTTACCTTCAAAGGTAAGGCCCAAGTGAATTTGGAATGAGTATCTCACCATTAGAATGTCTATGAAACCATTATTTGATTGTAATTAGTCTTGCATATTGAAGAGATCAGCCTGTCATTCCATGTATTATCACATCTGCACAGAAATACTCTGCATGCAGGTCTGTAAAGCTCATGAACAACGCTCTCCATAATTATTCGATGTTGCATTTTTTTTTAAGCTCAGATGTTGTTGTTGTTGTGGTCTTCAGTCCTGAGACTGGTTTGATGCAGCTCTCCATGCTACTCTATCCTGTGCAAGCTTCTTCATCTCCCAGTACCTACTGCAACCTACATCCTTCTGAATCTGCTTAGTGTATTGATCTCTTGGTCTCCCTCTACGATTTTTACCCTCCACGCTGCCCTCCAATGCTAAATTTGTGATCCCTTGATGCCTCAGAACATGTCCTACCAACCGATCCCTTCTTCTAGTCAAGTTGTGCCACAAACTTCTCTTCTCTCCAATCCTATTCAATACCTCCTCATTAGTTACGTGATCTACCCACCTTATCTTCAGCATTCTTCTGTAGCACCACATTTCGAAAGCTTCTATTCTCTTCTTGTCCAAACTAGTTATCGTCCATGTCTCACTTCCATACATGGCTACACTCCATACAAATACTTTCAGAAACGACTTCCTGACACCTAAATCTATACTCGATGTTAACAAATTTCTCTTCTTGAGAAACGCTTTCCTTGCCATTGCCAGTCTACATTTTATATCCTCTCTACTTCGACCATCGTCAGTTATTTTACTCCCTAAATAGCAAAACTCCTTTACTACTTTAAGTGTCTCATTTCCTAATCCAATCCCCTCAGCATCACCCGATTTAATTTGACTACATTCCATTATCCTCGTTTTGCTTTTGTTGATGTTCATCTTATATCCTCCTTTCAAGACACTGTCCATTCCGTTCAACTGCTCTTCCAAGTCCTTTGCTGTCTCTGACAGAATTACAATGTCATCGGCGAACCTCAAAGTTTTTACTTCTTCTCCATGAATTTTAATACCTACTCCCAATTTTTCTTTTGTTTCCTTTACTGCTTGCTCAATATACAGATTGAATAACATCGGGGAGAGGCTACAACCCTGTCTCACTCCTTTCCCAACCACTGCTTCCCTTTCATGCCCCTCGACTCTTATAACTGCCATCTGGTTTCTGTACAAATTGTAAATAGCCTTTCGCTCCCTGTATTTTACCCCTGCCACCTTCAGAATTTGAAAGAGAGTATTCCAGTCAGCATTGTCAAAAGCTTTCTCTAAGTCTACAAATGCTAGAAACGTAGGTTTGCCTTTTCTTAATCTTTCTTCCAAGATAAGTCGTAAGGTCAGTATTGCCTCACGTGTTCCAACATTCCTACGGAATCCAAACTGATCTTCCCCGAGGTCAGCTTCTACCAGTTTTTCCATTCGTCTGTAAAGAATTCGCCTTAGTATTTTGCAGCTGTGACTTATTAAACTGATAGTTCGGTAATTTTCACATCTGTCAACACCTGCTTTCTTTGGGATTGGAATTATTATATTCTTCTTGAAGTCTGAGGGTATTTCGCCTGTCTCATACATCGTGCTCACCAGATGGTAGAGTTTTGTCATGACTGGCTCTCCCAAGGCCATAAGTAGTTCTAATGGAATGTTGTCTACTCCCGGGGCCTTGTTTCGACTCAGGTCTTTCAGTGCTCTGTCAAACTCTTCACGCAGTATCTTATCTCCCATTTCGTCTTCATCTACATCCTCTTCCATTTCCATAATATTGTCCTCAAGTACATCTCCCTTGTATAAACCCTCTATATACTCCTTCCACCTTTCTACCTTCCCTTCTTTGCTTAGAACTGGGTTTCCATCTGAGCTCTTGATATTCATACAAGTGGTTCTCTTCTCTCCAAAGGTCTCTTTAATTTTCCTGTAGGCAGTATCTATCTTACCCCTAGTGAGACAAGCCTCTACATCCTTACATTTGTCCTATAGCCATCCCTGCTTAGCCATTTTGCACTTCCTGTCGATCTCATTTTTGAGACGTTTGTATTCCTTTTTGCCTGCTTCATTTACTGCATTTTTATATTTTCTCCTTTCATCAATTAAATTCAATATTTCTTCTGTTACCCAAGGATTTCTATTAGCCCTCGTCTTTTTACCTACTTGTTCGTCTGCTGCCTTCACCACTTCATCCCTCAGAGCTACCCATTCTTCTTCTACTGTATTTCTTTCCCCCATTCCTGTCAATTGTTCCCTTATGCTCTCCCTGAATCTCTCTACAACCTCTGGTTCTTTCAGTTTATCCAGGTCCCATCTCCTTAAATTCCCACCTTTTTGCAGTTTCTTCAGTTTCAATCTGCAGTTCATAACCAATAGATTGTGGTCAGAATCCACATCTGCCCCTGGAAATGTCTTACAATTTAAAATATGGTTCCTAAATCTCTGTCTTACCATTATATAATCTATCTGAAACCTGTCAGTATCTCCTGGCTTCTTCCATGTATACAGCCTCCTTTCATGATTCTTGAACCAAGTGTTAGCTATGATTAAGTTATGCTCTGTGCAAAATTCTACAAGGCGGCTTCCTCTTTCATTCCTTCCCCCCAATCCATATTCACCTACTATGTTTCCTTCTCTCCCTTTTCCTACTGACGAATTCCAGTCACCCATGACTATTAAATTTTTGTCTCCCTTCACTACCTGAATAGTTTCTTTTATCTCGTCATACATTTCATCTATTTCTTCATCATCTGCAGAGCTAGTTGGCATATAAACTTGTACTACTGTAGTAGGCATGGGCTTTGTGTCTATCTTGGCCACAATAATGCGTTCACTATGGTGTTTGTAGTAGCTAACCCGCACTCCTATTTTTTTATTCATTATTAAACC
The DNA here is from genome assembly GCF_023898315.1 of Schistocerca nitens. NCBI lineage: Eukaryota > Metazoa > Arthropoda > Insecta > Orthoptera > Acrididae > Schistocerca > Schistocerca nitens. The sequence continues at coordinate 53,815,176 of NC_064624.1, read as the reverse complement.
TACTCCTGCATTACCCCTATTTGATTATGTATTTATAACCCTGTAATCACCTGACCAAAAGTCTTGTTCCTCCTGCCACCGAACTTCACTAATTCCCACTATATCTAACTTTAACCTATCCATTTCCCTTTTTAAATTTTCTAACCTACCTGCCCGATTAAGTGATCTGACATTCCACGCTCCGATCCGTAGAATGCCAGTTTTCTTTCTCCTGATAACGACGTCCTCTTGAGTAGTCCCCGCCCGGAGATCCGAATGGGGGACTATTTTACCTCCGGAATATTTTACCCGAGAGGACGCCATCATCATTTAATCATACAGTAAAGCTGCATGTCCTCGGGAAAAATTACGGCTGTATTTTCCCGTTGCTTTCAGCCGTTCGCAGTACCAGCACAGCAAGGCCGTTTTGGTTAATGTTACAAGACCAGATCAGTCAATCATCCAGACTGTTGCCCCTGCAACTACTGAAAAGGCTGCTGCCCCTCCTCAGGAACCACATGTTTGTCTGGCCTCTCAACAGATACCCCTCCGTTGTGGTTGCACCTACGGTACGGCCATCTGTATCGCTGAGGCACGCAAGCCTCCCCACCAACGGCAAGGTCCATGGTTCATGGGGGGGAAGCTCAGATATGGTTGATAATATTTTGTTCATGTGACTGGCTGAAGCCATAAGCAGTTGTAATTGATCTATGATTTCAGTCAGTTATCATAATATATATACTGTAGAGGTAGATTGTTCAGTTTTTTATGTAGAACTTCAACCCTTTTATCTGTGCTATGTGGTGCTGCTAATGCTGGTTTAGTTACAATCTTGTATTTATCACTCCAAGACATTTTTGTACTTTTGAGGTCTTAAGTTCATTGGTCATTCATAATATTTGACCATATGTTTTTATGTTTTCAGTGTATATTTTTGACGTTCGACATTTTCAAGAACATTAACTGTAATAGCGCAGGCAGTCTTTCAGATTTCTTACTCCCAATTGTTATTGGATTCTCAGTTAAACATATTGAGTGCTTACCTAACAAATATGGTTTTGTCATGATGACCCATATGTTCTGTCTTAACTCAGTATTACTGTAAGTAATACCCTTGATTCCTCCTCCTCCTCCTCCTCCTCCTCCTCCTCCTCCTCCTCCTCCTCATTCTCCTTCATTTCTGCTCCTATTCATAGTGCATGACAGCTCTTTCAGCCTGTCAGGTACCGGTTTAAATTTTTCCAAGTGATGTTGGTCTCAATACAATAGCTCTAACTTTAACAAAAGTAACTTCTGTCAAATAGCCTTCCACATCTTAATAACATTACACATTTTTGGCAATATGCTGCTGTATACTAAGCCATTTTTGAGACAGTTTACAAATAAGATGTGCCTTGAGACTACTGGTGGTGATGGGAGTGAAGTGCCTTAGCTATCCCAGTGATGTTCCACACACATGTTAGTTTTACATTGCTTCTTCAATTTTCTCGTTGACACACAGTTCACATTGCTGCATTCAAGAATTCAACACCTCAACATTAATAAATGCGCATGTTTTGCGTCCTCTGAATATGTAACATATGTGCAAATTTTTATGTAGTGTTCAATATACTGATACAGTTAACTTTTGGTACATTGCGTTTTTGAAGAATCTTGTTGAAGTTTCATTTCTATTGACCCTCATTCAATTTGCTAGTTTTATCATTAACCAGTAAGCCATACTGTTAGTTGCTTCAGCAATCCTCACATCTAACAAATTCATTGAGTAACATGTCAGTTCCTACATGTGCTTGGTAAATATGCTTTAAATTCAGGTTGCCCTGTTTGAAAGTGATAATAAGGTTTCTGATGTCCTAGGCCATATGCTGTGGGATCCTGAATCTCACTGAAATAAAATATATTGACTTGCATATGGTGGGCAAAGCTGAAATATTTGCTGATATTCTGATTTTCCACTGAGATGGTAAATATGAATATGCTGTTTGGCTATACTTTTAAAATGTTAGAATATCACTGCTTTTGCCGACTGTCTGGTATGTTACTCCTTTAATTCCATGCGAAATATCTTGCAGTAGCTGATATTCTGACTGACAAAATTTTCGAAAGAAGGTACACATGTACGAAGTGGACTCTCTCAGGATATCTCAACAGTGTGAAAACTGGACTATTTTCCCCCAGCATGAAGCCAAAATAACCAAAGCACTTGTAATATCAGGAAGTAATCACTCATTCTTCTTGTTCTTCTGGTTTCCACAATCATTGCAGGAACAGTCACTTACAAGACAATTGTGGTGAGACTTTCGCTCTCTTGGTTATGGTGGTAACTGTTCATTTACATTGAAGTTGAGGGTGTTTTATTAACTGTTACTTATAGCTGGGTATATAAACAAACTTAAGAAGATCATAATTCAGTGCCCACATCTGGTAATGTTGAATCATACACTTCCACTTCCATCAGTGCACAGAACACATCATGGTGTTGAGCTACAGTGGTTTCCAGATTGTGGAGAGTTCAGTGAGCTATCGACAGTAGATTACTGCACAGTGTGTCATAATTTCAGTGGATATGTGACTGCCACATTTGCCAACACTTTAGCTCATTCTGTACTGCATTTCATTAAACTCTTCAAAAGTCTGCTCATGTAGATCAGAACTCTCTCCATTGTTAAATATTTTAACTGTACCAGCTAAGTCCCCTACAGAGAAGATATGGTCACCTGGTAACATTGTGGGAGAGCAAACTTTTCTGTGGAACAAGGCTGACATCTGCATTGACACTTTGCATGGTCAATGTCATTCATCTGAGGATAATATTATCTTGTTGTCACTAAATTAATGGTTTTCAAATAGTGCCATGTAGTAGAACTCCCTATTTGATATTACACTTACATGCTTACACCCACTGGTATTCAATTAATAGATTTGTTTGAACACGATCATGTTGACACCAGATTCCTGCTGCTGCAGTGACTTCACCTTTCCTGCAAGGAAAGGGAAACCACACAGTGTTAATTAAGTTTATTTCCTTTTTTCCTCTGTTGATGAGCATCATCATTAATACTGGAACTGCCTCCCAGCAGGGATCATTGATATATGGCTTGACATCTTTACCAATTGATGATTTTTTTCACAAGTGAGTGAACTATTCATCAGTTGCTGTAAATATATTTTCATAACATCTACTATTATAATTACAATTTGAACAGTAATAACATTATTTAGCTTCTAACCTCATTGTGCACATTTGTGTATTTATTGGGTACATTTCTACACTTTATTCACTGTTTAGTGCATAGAAACACTGTTTGCATTGTGCTACACATTTTTTTTTGTTCCAAGAGCCACTTGTAGTAGTTACATTCTCCAGTCAAGCGGTAACTCTCATAGCAACAGCAGTAGCACATCAGAGTACTATGAGCTGACATGTTTTCATAATAAGCAACATACTTTAAATTTTGTCAATGTTCCTTACCTTCAACTACTATATTGTGTGTGTGTCTGTGTATTTACCATGCCAGCTCTGGTATGGACAGAAATAATAATTGCTGTGTTCAGATGTGAACCAAGTTGGTGATTCTTCACTTGTGGCTCCAGGTAGTGTTTTCCACCAATTTGTCCACTGCTGCAGACACCTTGGGTACTGTTGACACTGAGATTGATCCCTCACTTATTGTTGATTGAAAAGTTATTCCAGTTTGTGAGTGGCAGTGAACAACTTTCTGAGGGGCCAGTTGGAGAACCTGACCATTCATCTGAGGAACAGGTTTTTGGGTGCTGTCTAGGGCTGACAAATTCCATGAGCCAGATGAAGTCACTTGCAATGTTCCAGAGGAAGTGTCCCTGCATGCAAGACTGGGCATTCACAGAGGGTAGTTTTAACTGGTAATTGGGAGCTCCAATGTTACTTGTGTAATAATACCCCTTAGAGATATGACTGCATAGGACAGGAAAGAATCCAATGTGCATTCTGTGTGGTTAATGGGAGGGGTCTTCACAGATGAGGAATGGGTGCTTCTGGATGCCATGAAGAGCATGGTGTAGCCAGCTGCAGGTGGTGGCTCATGTTGGTGCTAACCATATGTGCCACATTGAATCAGAAGAGATTCTCTCTGGTTTCAGGTGACTGCCAGAAATAGTAGAGTGTCCCACTCATTCTTGCAGAGATGAAGGTGGATCTCACCATATGCAGCATCATGGGCAGAACGGACAATGGTCCTTCAGTATTGAGTGGAATGAAGGTCTGAAGTAGAGTCCCAGACAGTTTTGCAGCTGTGTAGATTGCAGATTCCTTGATTAGCACCAAAGGTGGTGGGTTTATGGGTTCTGCTAAATAGTTCAGGTGAAACTTTTTCAGAAGACCTAACCATGTTCTCAGAGTATAGATGAAATACAGTTCATGGTGTAGTGTTCGTTGCTGTTAGAAGTGCTTTACCTTGTAGTGAAATTTAAGTAGATACTTCCTGCGACTTAGTATGGGTAGAGGTTGGACCTGACAACCAGAATAAATTAATAATCAGTTCCTTTTACCGATGCTCTGATTCGGATGATATGGTTGTTAAACAGTTCAAGAAAAACTTTGTCATTTCAAATAGGTATGCCACTCATATTATTATAGTTGGTGGGGACTTCAATCTATCCTTTATATATTAGGGAAAATACATGTTTAATGTCAGTGGTAGGCATAAAACATCGTCTGAAACTGTACTGGATGCTGTCCCAGAAAATTATTTTGAGCAGTGAGTTCAGATTCCGACTCAAAGTAAATGGTAGCAAAAACGTATTTGATGTCTCGATAATCTTGACCAAACAGAGAGCATAATAACAGACAGAGAGATTAGTGACCACAAGATTGCTGTGCTGTCAAGAGTCCACAAGACTGAATACTGTAACATCCAAACTCTGCAAAATAAATGCAACAATGCACTTTAAAAAAACATATAAAAAATCGCTTGACATCTTGCTAAGATACAGTCTCCACTCCTTCATGTAAGTCTTTCTAAATGTAGATCATATGTTGTTTAAAGTCAAAGAAATAATATCAAGGGTAACTGAAAGACATGTGTCAATTAAAAAGAGGTGCTATTGATCCTCCATGGTATACAAAACTGGTCAGAACACTGTTGCAGAAGCAATGAAAAACACATGCCAAATTTAAAAGAATGCAAAATCCACAAGATTGGGGAAGGTTTACAGAAGCTCGAAATTAAGCGCAAACTTCAATGAGAGATGCTTTTAATGGATTCCAGAACGACACACTGTCTCAAAATCTGGTAGAAAACCCAAAGAAATTCTGGTTGTGTGTAAAGTATACCATTGAGAAGATGCATTAATACCTTCACTGCCCGATAACAATAGCAATGTTATTGACGACAGTACTATTAAAGCAGAGTTATTGAAGATGGTTTTCCTAAATTCCTTCACAAAAAATGCAAAGTAAGTATTCCAGGATTCTAATCAAGAATAACTGCCTGCACTAGTAATTTAGAAGTGTATATCCTAAATGTAGAGGTGCACACTTAAGAAACGCAGTGTCTCTGGTCCAGACTGTACACCATTCAGATTCCTTTCAGAATATGCTGATTGCAATAGCTCCATACTTAGCAGCCATTTACAATTCTTCAACTGTAGAACGATTCATACCCAAAGACTGGAAAGTTGCACAAATCACACCAGCACCCAAGAAAGGAAATGGGAGTAATCCGTTGAAATACTGACCCATTCCACTAACGTCGCTTTCCAGTAGGATTTTGGAAAATGTAATCTGTTTGAACATTATGAATTACCTTGAAGACATGATTTATTGACAAATATCAAACACACATTTAAATTGTTCTCACTGGCAGTGAATGTATTTTCTACTGCCGTGTCTACAGCTGATCTACTACTTGTGGGCGCACTCCTTTCTCTTAACACTGACACACACTCCCGCCATTGATTAATCCATACGGAATTTTCATAACGACGACACCTGGGTTTTCTCCTGTTATTGGGCCGCCAAAATTTCTCCGGCGCAGCTAATGGTTTCCCTGTCTCGTCCCCAGCAGATCTGCTCCCCGGATGCTGCTGAGGCGGCTTATCACACCCTCTGGCGTTATTACTATTCTGTGAAGCCCGTATCACGTTAGTATGATACTGGTTTCCGTCATTCCTGTTATTATTTGCATTGTACGAATTGTTATTACGGTCCGAACCATTATTGTTATTGCTGCCATGGTTGTGGTATGCATTATTCCCATGGTTATCGTTGTTGTGGTACCCATTGTTGTTACCACGGCATCTACCACTGTCGCGATTATTACGCCAATTGTCCGCGTCCTCAACTCTTTCCAGGAAATCATTGATTGTCTTGTAATTTTGTATCATCTGGAAGCTTCTTGTAGAGTTCCCAGACTATTTCAGATCCCGTGCGGAGATCACGCAAATAGTCCAACTTGCGGATCCAGCCCTCACAAAACTGCTTCATCGAGCCACGCGAAATCGCATCGAAAGGCCTCGATACGACAATTTCGCGCCAGACACTTTGTTGTTTTTGCTCTGACCAGTATTCAGCCAGAAACAAAATTTTAAACTCGTCAAAAGTCAGGTTCGTAATGTTGAGGTTTAAGCCCCAACGCTTGGCATCACCAGCCAACACGTCAATAACCGCATTAATTTTTCTCTCATTAGTCCATGTTCTGGGTAAAACTCTTTCACAATTTTTAATGAAATCCGTCACGTGTATACTGCCTTTTTTCAAGGGGTCGAACCGCTCCTCTTTCGTCAACAATTCCGAACTATGTGCACAGATTGGCACATAGCTCTGTTTTTCGTCAAGTTTCTTTTCTAATTCCAACACTCACGTAATTACTTGGCAAGTGGTTGTCGCAAGCGTTTCCACTTCCCCCTTTTTTCTCTTCGCAGGTATTAGCCTGCTTCCTCACTTTAGTATCTACTTTGGACACTAAAGCCTTGAAAGTTTCCACCTTCTGTTGATCCTCTTTTTTCACTAATTGAATTTGTTCCGTCACCTTATTCTCGATGATCGGAGCAACTGCTTCTTCTACACTTTTCTCGATTCTGCTAATTTCGGAATCAAAACGAGTATTTATGCTCGCAAATTCCGCCTGAACGCCTATCATTTCCTGTTTAAGATTACCGATTTCGGTATTAATTATAACAATATCTTCTTTGATTTTATCAATTTTTGTGTTAACAACTCCAACATTGTTGTTAACAACATTAATAGCTTTGTTCTGATTGTCTAGCTTCCTGTCAATTTTTTCAGACTGGGCTTCTTCCTTTGCAGACTGAGCTTTAATTTCTGCCGATTGAGTTTCTATCTTGCTAGACTGAGCCTTGATTTCGTTAATCAAAACATTCAATAAATCAGTTAAATTCCCGGAAACCAGTGGTTTTACTTCCGTAGCGGGTGCTTCTTTAATTGTCCCCCCGTATTCGTCATCAAGGGGTTCAGATTTGATTTTCACTTCCGATTCCGAAACATTTTCTAAAGTTTGGAATTCCATTTCTGCTCTTTGTTGCGTTTCGGCGGTCGAATCTTTCATGCTAGCCGCCTGCCCCTGAACAATGGGTTCCGCGGTGCACGTTTCTCACTGTGCAACCAATTGTTCTGTATCCAAGTCTACCAAATTTTGGTAATTGTTGCCTTCACTCATTTTAATAATTTTCAATATTAATGCCAAATGTCAAATCTAATTAGGATTCCTCCCACTACTTATTCTCGCTGATGAAACTACTTGTTCGTAACCAGTATTTTGTTACGAGATTTACACAATGCAAAATTCGTGTCCAGAACAACCTCAAATCCGAAGATTCTCCTGTCACGGTCACCACGTCTAACTTCCCCTCACTTATCGACCTTAATGACAGTGAAAAATTAAACCATGTGCACCTAATGGAAATTTGGGAAAAGCAATCGTCACTGAAGTTAATTCGTCGGTAAAGAGGGAGGAAAGGGTTACATCTAAATGAAAGGAAAAATGCAAATGAAATTTGTGTAAATTAATTTTGAGAAAAGAGTAACATTAATAAAGAAAGTAAATGTGCGGTCATTACGTTAACAAATAATTGGCGTTAATTAGATATTTGAGATTTGGGGAAAATTACGGTTGCCAGTCCTATCGACAACTACTATAATAACTGAAAATGAAAGATTAATGTGCATATAATTAGCACTTTTTGCGTGGCAACTGAAGGTTGACACATGTTGTGTCAAAACTGAATGTTCGTCAGAAGTAATAAATTTCGCTACACTCTGACTTAATTTAGCAAAAGAATTAATAAAACCGGAAAATTGAAAGTTAATTTAATGACTGAAATTAATAGTGAGCTTTGTTTCTGCGGCACTACGAAATTCAGTAAAATAAGGTTAGTCTTGGGCTACCTCACCAATCATTTCAAAAGCTACTTGAATTTACGCAATTTAGAAACAAGAGATTAAACTTTGAACTTGAATTTAATGATTCTGAACATTTAACAATAGTAAAATTTAGTATGTACCAAGCTGAGCTGCAGTCACAGGTAAGCTAAAATATGGTAACAAAACTCGCACTCTTAATTTGTGCTTGTGTAATCTAAATATTGTAGCCAGCTATGAATACCTTAACTGAACTTTGAAATTAAAGCAGTGAAATCGAATGATATTACTTTAATGCTGGCGTTTGAATTTGAATGTCACTCGGGTTCATTCCGGAAAAGGAAGGGACCCTGCTTGGTAATGCAATTGGGACAATGAGTAACAAAGGTTCATGCTAAGTTGCTGTAAGTTTGTGAGGGAAATGGAACAATGGACTGCCATACAGTTCTAAAACTTTACGTGCTTCCAGTCTTCCTTGTTGGTTGATTGAAGGTTTGAAGTCGTCAATCGAGGAGGTGGCGACAGTCACTCTTTGTCGGCCATCGCTGTTGCAGAAGCTGGATGTTGGCGCGCCTTCTTCTCGACACGGTCACCAGGTGAAATTGGCTCTTGATGTGCACCAGATAATGCTTCCCGTCCGCGACATCGTGTCAGAAACTATCGTAGCAAGTCGAGCACAATTATATGCTGCCAAACCCCGAAAGCTCGGCAACTCGCGGAAGCGTCACACAACACATCTGCTCCACCGCCCTACTCCAGCCAGACTCTCTCTGCCCGTGCTCCATGCGGCAGAGTTAACTCTACCAAAGATCCTAAACACTTTGGTTCTCCACACGACCTATCGAAGTAATCGTTTGATAGCATACTTTTTCCTAGGCAAGACCCAGCGAAAAAATACAAATAATAGTTACAAAACAAACTAATTATACATCGACATAATTGCATAAATATACATATATACAAATTGTAAAACAATTACAATATATAAAGACACAGAAATGTCATATGTTCAGGTAACAAAATAAGGAAAAAAATTTATAGTACAAAGGATGGAAATAGGAGGATATGCATTTCCGGCGTTACGAGGTCTCTTTCGCTACTTGCTATGGTGGCTTAACTTCACGCCACCTGCACCTTTCCAAGTTTGTGTGAAACCTTCATCACTTTGGCTTCGTGGAGTGGCCCATGTTAACCTTGCCTTTCATTTGCTTTGTAAGGACACTACTCCAGCCTCGGTCTATCATCTTCAGTTTCACAAACTTTGCATGGAACTTCGCGCTAGTACCTTTGTAGGCACTGATGGCTCTCAGACTGACCGTGGCGTCGGGTGTGCCATTGTCATTAGCACCCTTGTCTTTCAATATCGTTCGATATAGGCTTCTGGCACATTCCTCAGTATTAACAGCTGAGCTTTTCGCCTTGTATCAGGCCACAGAGTACATCTGGCTACACAGACTTCCCAATTGTGAGCTCTGATCACATGCACTCGGCACCCTCCATAGTCTCTGTGTGCTGTACAGCCATTTTAGCAAATGATGCACGGGTGGTCGACCATGGTTTACTTTTTGTCTGCCAAAACAATATGACAGAGGCCATTTAATTTTTAATTTTCGCCCTCCATTTTTGTATGCTGTTTTGTAGCCCTTTTTCCATTTGCCTTTTTTCAACTATCTCCTATTGTCCATTGGGACTGACATATAGTCGTTTCCCTTGGCTATGTGTTTGTTTGCTATAGTTTTGACTTGGGCATGTATGACCCCAGTTCTTTTTTGCTCCCTGAAACAAAACAAATCAGACAGTGCTGTCTGACACATGATGCTCTAAGCATTACATGGCGCTCATTTGAAAGCTGTAATACCGAAAACTGGCAGATAGCATGTTACGAGAATGATACTAGAATCAGAAGCAGGTAATGATTTACTTCAGACAAGAACATGCTAGAAGGTACTATAGTGAAATAACAACCTTTTCATAACATATTCTTGTGTGTTTTAGAAGGTATAATACAGATAAATACATTACTGTTAATATGTTTAATTCCGAAGCTTTCTCAGTTTAGGTTATATGCCCATTGAAACATATTAGTCTTAATCTCAGCACAAAGCACAAATTGTGGATATTATTCTCGCCACAAGTTACACCAACAAACATACCAGCAGAGGCAGAGGCTGTCCTGCCTCATACTTATAAATTTTTGCGAGGCAAGAGTAAAGGGGAAATGACAGGTAAAGGAGCATCTAAATCTTTGTGAAGGAAAGGAACTGGAGACAGAAGAACACTTTACGCAATTTAGTTCTCTTTAATTGTCCTGTTTCGAAACCTATCTGTAGAGGCATTTGAAGCAAATGCAATGCTTTCTAGAAACTTTTCTCAGAGAGCTTCCTTCAGAACGTCATTTTCTTGCAGATTTTCAGTGTGGCATACACATTTAATCCAGTCTTCCATCATGATATCAGTTTCTTTCTCAAGTAAATTCTGCACATTGTTGATTCTGTATGTACAGCTCCTGGAAACGCCGTTAACATTTACTAGGGCATACACGTTTTGTTAGGAGTTGTATTGGCAGTGGTAAGGGGACAGTCTCACAACCTTGTGGTCCATTTCTGCTGCTAAGCTGTCAAGCTCCTATCGATTATAAAGATGGTAAAGACACCTGACATCGTCCACTATCTCCACTTTGGTATAGCAGCATTAAATAGAGTTACTTTCCCAGCTAGTGTGGAATTTCTCCCTTGTTCTCGAACTAGACAATACCTCCTTTATTCTTAAATTATAACTGGCATTATGCATGATAATCAGACAGCGCTCTTTGAATAGACAATAAAGATAAAAACAAGCATTCAAATATATCACTGTTGTGTTCTTCATGATAATCATTGGATTTTTGGGGTGTAAATAAAAGCATTTGGTAAAACCATATCCAGATCATCCTGCATGACACAGCGAGTGACTTTCCTTTGCTAAATAGTGCTTTCAACCCATCATTGCCTTTCTAACCCTGTCACATTCGGTTTATTGCATGATTTTGAATGAGCCATTGCCTTTCTAACCCTGTCACGTTTGGTTTATTGCATGATTCTGAATGAGCCACATCTCTTTGAAACAAATAATAGGGCAATGATTACTTCCTTTCCCGATGCTGTGCATTTTTCTCAGAGAAGTAGATATAGTTCTGCAGTAACGGATCCTGCATTGGAGTGCATCTTTCATCACTGCATTTGCTGTACATATATCCCAAATGTTTCAGAATTGTCCCTCTCTGTTGATGGCCCTTGTGAAAGCTATCTTATAATTTAAAACATCTTCTACATTTTACCATGTCATAAAATTACAACATAGTACAATGAAGAATGTCTTTGTGGTAATCTTCTAAATCAGTGACAGTTTTTCTACTAATGTCTTTGATTTGAGACTGAAAGTCCATATCTTGGACACAGGTTTCCATCGACTGCACGTCTGCAAATATTTCGGTACAGTTTGTGGTCAGAACACCATATGCCTATGGTGCTGAAGTCTCCAGTGCTGATAATATTTTGTCCCATTTGGCATTGTCTTTAAGGTCACGAAGAAATTCGTTTACCTTGTACATAACACTGCTTGCTGGCTCTGTGTGTTTTCGAACCGAGTCATTTTAAGTTGGAAATAAAAATTGCAATACTAACCAATGAAAATCAGTTCTGTCTTAGCAAACATATGCTTCCGTCTAGCATGCACAAGTGAATGTTGGATAGTCAGTATAAAAAAAGATGCAAAGCTGTGGCAACAGCAGCATGAATGGAGCACAGCATTAATACATGACGTGCTATGGCAAAAGTAGTATCTCAGAGCCATGGACCAATCCAGAATAGGCCAAAGATTTCTCTTTGCCATTCAAAAAATTGAGGGAAAATGAAGGTTGTGAAAACTGTCATAACCCTCCCAACCATCACTTGTTGCTCCCTAATGTAGAGAAGCACAAATTTTCTGCAAAGAAGCAGTCTTGTTTCCTGTCACAAGTTTTTGCAAGCCCAGAGCATGTCCTAGCCAAATGATACAGGATGTAGAAACATTGTGCAAAGGCTTAACAAAGAAGGATGATGTGGTAATGGGTAGAACAGGAAACACCATTGATATAGATCAGGTGTACAACATTGAGTATGGCCTGCTAAAAATAGCATCTGCAATGAACAGTACACATGTGGGCTCGTTTCCTGCTGTCGTGGTGTTAAGTTTGCACCAATCTAACAGCTTTGTAAGGAAGGTCAATATTGAGCTAGACCAGCTGCTTTGGGGAGCTACTTTGTCAGGCATGAATTTGGTTACTGTTACTATTGATAGGCGGGACCGCACGAGGCATGGCCTTCATCTCAGTAGGAAAGAGCAGAGTAAATTGGTCATGAAAATAGAAAAATCTTTAAGGGAGTACTGAAACTCAAGACTGTACCTCTTTTTTTTAGGCTAAGATCAGTGTCCAATGATTCAACATTGAATGAAATTAAGCTTAATGAGAATCTCAGACAGATGGGTACTACAGATATTCTCATAAAAGTACAGTGAAAAATAGTGTTAGTCTATCACATCATACCGTCAGGGGAGTAAAAAAATTAAAATAGATGAGCTGCTTATGCATCTAGAAGATTTAGAACTGAGGGTGGAAAAATGTACTACACCTGTGCAAACATCATATCAAAGATGTGAAAAAGGAAAATGTTGGTGAGTATAAGCCTTCAGCATATGTAAGTCTACACATTATGGAAAGAGGAGGAGCTGCCATATACAAAGTCTGTTCAAAAAATTCCAGAACATTCGTAATTTCACGTCAATGGTGTCTTGGAGCGGAGTTCAGTTGGCATCCCTGCACACACTTGTTTTTAATGTGTGTTTGCCGGAAGTTTTATAGTTGTGTGTCCGTTAGTTTTTTTATAGTGCTGTATTGAGTAGAATGTGTGGCACAGTTTGCGAATTTCGAAATGACAGTGTTAGAGGGTCAATTATTCTGCATTAAATGCTGCACGAAACTCGAGGAAATCTTTACAGAGACACACCAAATGATGCAGGATCATTGTGAGTGCTTAAGCCATACTCGGTGTAAGGAATATTTCATATAGTTTACATGTGGCCGGATGGATGTTACAGACGAACCTCATTCATGATGGCCTTTGACATCTAACAACGATGCTTGTCTGCAACACGAACGAAATTGCGCATGCCAATCACAGAATGACAGTCCCAGAAATTTCAGAAGAATGTAACATTTCTGGTGGATAATTTTATGGAATCCTGATGCTACATTTTGGAATTCATCATGTTGCTGTCAAATTCATCCCACAATTCGATTCAAGACCTTCACCTCGTAATCTGTGAAGAGCTTTTGGATTGTACAAATGAGAATGAGATGACGTTTAAGAGAATTATAACTCGTGATGAGACGTTAGGGAAAGGTTGTCGAAGACCAAATAAAGCTTACCAGGTCAGGTCAGATGTGAAAGCTCTGCTGATAGTTTCCTTTGACTTTGAAGGATTAGTTCATGATGAAATTGTGCCACAGGGACGAATTGTGCATTGATGTTTCTAACAATAGGTGTTGCAACACTTGGAAGAAAATGTAAGAAAGAAACGGCCTGAAATGTGGTGAGACAATACATGGCTCTTGCATGACGTTAGTGCAGCCACACATTCATCCATGTTGGTGCATGACTGTTGCAAAAAAAAAAAAACGAAATCACTATGCTGCCTCATCCTCCACACTTTTCAGGTCTGGCTCATGTAGACTTTTTTTTTATCTCCAAAGCTGAGAACACCATTGAAAGGGCGAAGATTTGCAATGATAGACGAGGTTAAAGAATATTCACAGACAGCACGGTGCCCAGTCCAGCAAGAGGCATACGAAGACTGCTTCCAGAAGTTGAAACTGCATAGAGAATGGTGGATCAATTATGGAGGAGATTACTTTGAAAGAGACTGCGCACAATAAGTGAAATGTAAGCATAGAAAAACTTAGTTGATAAAGTTCTGGAAGTTTTTGAACAGACTTCATACGTTAAAATTAATACAGTATGAAAAATTTAAAAAGTAAAAAAAAAATTGTGTAGAGCAACATAGAGAAGCATGTGCCTGTGCGCTGAAACTAAATAATTGTACTTTTATATTTGTAGCTGTGTATAGATCCCAACTGGAAAATTTTAAGCTATTTCTGAAAAAAACTTGTTTTTTTTGTTATGGTATCTTTTTCAGAGAGGCAAATTATGTTTATGGGGAATTCAATGTCGATTTTCTGAAATAGGCTGATAGAAAGGAGGACCTTGATGTATTACTTGGTTGTTTTAGTTTGACATCAGTTTTTGATTTTGCTACAAAGGTAGTGCAGGAAAGCAGCACACAGATAAATGTTTTTATTGACTGAAGACAAATACAATCAAATAAAAACTTTTCCTGTTAACAATGGTATTTCTGATCACGATGCACAGCTAGTTACAGTATATGACATAGCTCCCTAGAAGTATTGCAAAACAGTCCTGCACAATAGTGCATTCAGCTTAACAATTGGAAATTTTAGGGAAAGCTTGCAACAGTGTGGGGGATGAGGTTTACGTGGAACCTTGTGCTAGTTTATAATTTAACCTCTTTCATGATAACTCTGTGGAAATATTTGAAAATAGTATCCCTAAGAAAACGGGGAAACATAATTATAAGAAACCATCTAAAAAATCTGTAGCCTACAAAAGAGATATATTTGTTGTAAACCGAAAAGGGAACTGTATGTTACCACTAGAAGAAGTAATGATCCAGAAACAGTCCAACATAACAGAAACAGTTGCACTGTATGAAGAAAAGTTATTAAAAAGTCTAGAAGTATGGGCATTATGTCTGATATTATTACCTCTGGAAACAAAATTAAAATAACTTGTTACATTGTTAAAAGGGAAACAAGAAAACTAAGAGTGCAGGAAGACTCTATCTCTGTCAAACTCAATGAAAAGTTAGTGACAAGTCAGAATTTGAAAATAATTTGATAATGATTTTTTAAAGTGGTATAGAGGAAATAGGACCCAGCTGTTCATTAGAAATTACAAGGCAGTATATTGAAAAGGCAGTACCTATGCAAGTTGGTAAAAATGAATTTCATCCCACCTCTCCAACTGAAATTAGGAAAATAATAAATGCACTCAAAGCAAAAGCTCACATGGGATTTATGGCATTTCCAACATAGTACTAAAAGCTTGTTGGCAACAGATAAGTAGGATTCGTACCCACACATGAAGTAGTTCACTTGAACAGGGCATTTTTCTGGATAGACTGAAATATGCTGTTTTCAGATCATTGCATCGGTTGGATGCCGATAACGACCACTCAGCATCTTCATCCAAAACTCTTGAAAAAGTAATGTATTCAGGACTAGCTTCACCTATTTGAAAAATGTAATACTAACAAAGTCAATTTCATCATCAGAATGGCACTTCAACAGAAAAATAAATGGTCTGAGTACTGGAACATCACCCATTAGGATTGTCTGCTATCTCTCAAAGGTTTGTGACTATGTTAATCATGAAATTCTTATAGATACACTTAAGTATTGTGTAAGTCTGTGGGACCAGAAGTATTACATCAATAATCTACTTAAAAGTTTTTCACACCTTATTTAAATCTTAGCTATAGGTCCCACACTCAACATTTCGTTTTGCCTATTAATAGACTATCAGTTTAAACTGTAAGAAACTAAAAGATAAGCAATCAATTGTAGAAAATGTTGTTCAGTTTTGTTTCAAGAAGGTGATATTTTGATACTTCTAGTAGTTTTTTTTACTTACCTTTCAATATATTTTAATGAAATTCCTGTTTGTTAAAGGTCAGTTTGGTCAAACTATGGCTGTTAGTTAACAAGAGTCCAGAATAATTTTTTTGACAATGAACCCATCATCATCCCACATATATATTTTGCTATGTGATTTACAACATTATGAAGAAGTTATGGAAATATTTGGAAAATTTTCAATTATGTACTTCCTGTGAAAAAATTAAATCAAAATATTAATTAGTATTTTGAAAAAGGTTATTAATTAGAAGCTATGTTTTGTTGTATATCGCTGGAAAGAGCATGAAAAATTCTGCAAAAATGACACCTTTCTCAGCTCTCTAGCTCAGTTAGGACAGCTCCTAGGGCAATTTTGACTTATTTTTGGCCAGTTTTTGAAAAGTTCACATGACCATATTTCAGGAATGGTTTGAGGTGAAATATTGAAATTTGTTATTTTCTTAGTTACAGCATCCAGCATAAGTATACCAACTTTCAGCAAAATCTAAGAGGGTGAGGTCAAATTTTTATTTAAAGTGTGTTGATTTGACAAGGAATGACCCCATCTAGTTTCTGCACAAATTGTAAATAACCTTTCGCTACTTGAATTTGACCCCTGCTACCTTCAGAATTTGAAAGAGATTATTCTAGTCAACATTGTCAAAAGCTTTATCTAAGTCTACAAACGCTAGAAACGTAGGTTGGCCTTTCCTTATGTATCTTCTAAGATAAGTCATAGGGTAAATATTGCCTCACATTTTCCAACATTTCTACAGAAGCCAAATGATTTTCCAGAGGTTGGCTTCTACCAGTTATCTGTAAAGAATTCATGTTAGTATTTTGCAGCTGTGAGTTATTGACTTGATAATTCGGTAATTTACACACCTTTCAATACCTGCTGTCTTTGGGATTGGAATTATTATATTCTTCTTGAAATCTGAGAGTATTTCGTGTGTCTCAGGGTTGGCTCTCCGAAGGCTATCAATAGTTCTAATGGAATGTTGTCCACTTCCAGGGCCTTGTTTCGACTTAACGTCTTTCAGTGATCTCTCAAATTCTTCATGCAGTATCACATCTGCCATTTCATCTTCATCTACACCCTCTTCCATTTCCATAATATTGCAGTCAGTTACAACGCCCTTGTATAGACTCTCTGTATGTTCCTTCCACCTTTCTGCCTTCCCTTCGTTGCTTAGAATTGGTTTTACATCTGAGCTCCTGACATTCATACAAGTGGTTCTCTTTTCTCCGAAGATCTCTTTAATTTTCCTGTAAGCAGCATCTTTCTTACTCCAGGTGTTATATGCTTCTACATCCTTACATTTGTCCTCTAGCCACCCTTGCTTAGCCATTTTGCACTTCCTGTCGATATCATTTTTGAGACGTTTGTATTAATTTTTGCCTGCTTCATTTACTGCATTTTTATCTTTTCTCCTTTAATCAATTAAATTCAGTATCTCTTCTGTTACCCAAGGATGTCTTCTAGCCCTCGTCTTTTTACCTATTTGATCCTTTGCTGCCTTCACTATTTCATCTCTCAAAGCTACCCATTCTGCTTCTACTGTATTTATTCCCCTGTTCCTGTCAATCATTCCCTAATGCTCTCTCTCAAACTGATCTACATGAAAACAAATCATAAACTAGTTAAAAACAACGGCATTCACACACATTATTCAACATGTAAACTTAACTAGACATACAGATTTAGGTTATGACATGTTTGTTACGCCTGCCATCATTGGCGATGATGCAGCACAGACAAATAGCTAAATTCTGCATGACCCACTGAAGTGTCAGAACATCAGTGTTGTCGGTGAGCTCCTCAGTGTCTGTTTTCAGGTTGACAATGGTTTTGGGATTATTGCTGTAAACCTTTTCTTTAATATAGCCCTACAAAAAAGAGTCAGATGTGTTCAGTTTAGGAGAATGTGATGGCCAATCGAGGCCCATACCAGTGGCCTCTGGGTACCCCAGAGCCATAATGCAGTCCCCAAAGTGCTTCTCCAGGACATCAAACAC
Source organism: Schistocerca nitens (assembly GCF_023898315.1). Taxonomy (NCBI): domain Eukaryota; kingdom Metazoa; phylum Arthropoda; class Insecta; order Orthoptera; family Acrididae; genus Schistocerca; species Schistocerca nitens. The sequence continues at coordinate 53,797,051 of NC_064624.1, read as the reverse complement.
TCCTGCTTCAGTGGGGTCGAGGTCTGTGTTGTATGAACCAGATCTTGGTTCACTTTGGATAAGCGGATAGAATCGTCTTCCAAAACCTTCATGTACCATTTGGTAGTCTCCATGCCATCAAGGAATATAACACCGACTGTTCCATGACTGGGCATTGCACACAATACCACACACCCATCCACTGGTGGGCGAAGAGATTTCTCGATAGTGAGATGTGTATTTGCAGTCCCCCAGTGCATCAGCTTTGCTTATCGACGAACCATCCTAATGAAAGCGGGCTCATTGCTAAACTAAACAACAATGCACATACTAATTCCCATCATATCCTGCAGCCAACCATGCAGTTCGAACGTCCAGATATAATCTGTTCCGAAGTTATGACGATTTTATTTCATATAGTTCAGTAATTGTCACCCTGTATGTATCAGAAATAAATATTGTGAATCAGTGGCAAAGATATGCCAATAGTACTAAAATTAAATAATGCCAAAAGAAAACAGTACACAAGCATTTATATTATTAATTTCCTCTTAAACAGGTAAACACAGATTGAATAACGTTATCTGTACAAGAACATAGCTGCAAAAGCCAATACAAGGGACAAACTCGGAGAAAAATTAAAATGAGGTATGGTGAACTAAACATATTTACCCCTTAACTGGTATTGTACCGGCTGGTTATAATGAAACTGACAGTGTTCCAAGTGCTGCAGTGTGGTCTGTAAACATCACACGGTGCTGAAACGAAGTAGATATGCTCATTTATCATGGAGTAAGCTGAAAAAAATATAGTTCCACATTCTGACACCAGGTGGAAATATCGTAAGCAATCAGAAGGTGAAATGTTTGCTGTTTTGACATCAGCATGCTGTTTGCGTCTTGGTGACGTGTTGATTCCTTTTATGGAGTGATTGTTGGTGTAAGGGGTTAACAGGGTGCATACGCCCCTGAACAACTGGGAAATCGACGCGAAACCCAGGAATTTTTTCATCTGGGAGAGATTTAGGAAAAACCATGGGATTTTTCAGTATTTCAGGAATTCTTGATTATTTTATTTTTCAGTTAAATTTTTTTTATTTTGATCAGTAAAAACTGATATTCCAACAAAAATTTTTTGCTTTAGCTCGCCATTGCAGAATAATACTGCAGCAATAAAACATAAACGAGAGAATAACACCAAAATAGAAGTTTAGTTGCAAAGAAAAAGCGCCATTTAGAACAACGAAACACTTTACACACACAAGCATCTGCCGACGGCAATGTTAAAGACGACAATGCTTTGTAACAACAAACTGCTTTCAATATGTTTCATTCCTGGGACTCTATTTGATGAGTGGACGTCACAACTGCTTACATTTCTAACAGGTCATGGGAAAATATTGTGAATATTGGTTTCAGAAGCATTACTTTCAAAGTAAATTTCCTTCTGCGCTAGGTGATGTTACTTGTGAGAATGATCCATGACTTCCTTAAATTACAAAGCATCAGACTGTCCTTCAAAATTTAACACTGAGGACCAGCCACGCAGAAAAATTTTGAGGCCAGAAGACCAGCCATTTATGCCATGACTTAAAATTTTTATGCCACAATTGTTTGATATATCTTAAAAAGGTAACTAGCAAAAAAGTCCAAGTTTCGAGGTTAGTCTGTCATATTTATTTTAGTTCTTTCATTGATCACAGATTATGCCATAATGCTGGCAGAAAGTATTGTTGTCTTTCAAGGAAAAGTGCGAAGCTCTTCAGCAATGTCACATGTAACTGCCTTTACTATGGGAAAAGTGGAAGCACTCTACAGAACATGGATTCAGCCATGTAACCCACAAAGTGTCAGGTGCACAGCAGCGAAACTTATGAACATACTTGTGGGAAATATTCAGCTGCTGCAATTGAAGCTGGTGCTCTTAGTGTTGTACCTAACCACACACTCGGAAAAACAGTAAATTATTTGTGAGAGTCAATATTATATGTGAAACCTTAGCTTTTCTTGTGGTTGTACCGTGTGTATGTTAATTTAAACCATTAACATTTCCTATTTGTGTGTTTGTGCGGCTTAACATTCATGTTGCTATTAGGTGACTGTGCAACATGTCCTATGCTCTGAATATCTGCTGTCATTGGCTGGCGAGATCATGTGTCATGAGCTATACCTGACCGACAAAAGCATGTCACAATCTTGATTTCAGTGCTTTGTAAGCTACCGTGTTGTGATTGGTGGAATTCGTATTCATACTTTCGTGATACGAAAATATGTAGTGCACATGTTTCCATGCATCAAAGATCTTTCAGCTAGCTTGAGATTCCTAAAGTGCCAGAAAGTTCTACACTGGTTTATAAATCCATCACCATTCAAAGGATTGATAAGGTTTACAGCTCCAAGGGAAAAATTGTTGAAATGGCTCTAAGCACTATGGGACATAACATCTGAGGTCATCAGTCCTCTATACATAGAACTACTTAAACCAAACTAACCTAAGAACATCACACACATCCATGCCTGAGGCAGGATTCGGACCTATGACTAAAGCATCAGCGCGGTTCCAGACTGAAGCGCCTAGAACCTGTCGACCACAGTGGCCGGTTCCGAGGAAAACAGTATTATCTTTTAACATGGGAAAATATACTTTGAGCTGGGAAAATTTTTTCACCCTAGAAAGTGTGTTTTTAACAGGGAATCCGGGAATTGTTTTCTTGCCCAGGTATACAACTTAGTTAGGGTTTATGTCTTCTGTATGAAAGCAGTAGCTGTTGAGAAGAAACTCTGTGCGCTGGTGGTACTGCTGTTTTATCAGAACATCAGCAATAGCAGCACTACATTGCAGGAATATCACTGAAATAAATGACAGAGGAGGCATGATGTCAATAAATGTGTTGAAGAATGTGATCAAGGTATTTGAAGAAAGAGGTGAATTGGGTGGCGTTGGGAATTGCTCTTAGCTACAGCCAATCATGCTGCAGACGCCTAAAATTCTGCAGTAAGTGCTAGAGTTGTCAGAGGAGCTCTACCTCCCTGTCCCTCTCCCCCTCCCCCTCCCTTTTGCTCACTTTCTCTCTCCCCACCCCATGGTCAACAGTTCAAAAGATTTTGTGGCACATTCTACATTAGTATCTCCATAAGACTGAAAATGTGCTCCAAAAGAAGCCCCAAGATAGGCTACAACATTGTGACTTTGCTCCTCATTTTTTGTCATGTGTGGAAATAAATGACGTTTGGCTGGGGAATATTCTTTGGATGGATAAGGCATAGTTTACTCCTCATGGGCGTGTGAATGCCCAGAGCTGTCCTATATGGATTTGTCTCCCAAATGTTGATCACGAACATCCCCTGCACTCAGCTTATGTGACCATGTGCTGTGGTATCACATGTGCCCTCATTCTCAGTGTTCCTTCGAGATGATTACACCTTTTGGGCATATTAGGTGGACAGTGACATCTGAAGGACCTTGTTATGCAACATGTGATGACAGCATTTCCAAAAAAATGGTTCAAATGTTACCACAATATTTAGTGATTCAGTTGTTAACTTCTGGAAACTGGCGTACGCCACAATATCATTGACGCTAAAAAATCGTATGATCACAGCTAAGAGTTAAAAAACACTCCAAATTTGCCAGGTACCATACAACACAAAGGTATATATCCAACACAATGCAAAAACTTCAAAAGTTGCTAACCGGATACGAAGAAAACACTGGAGCATGCACACCATCACTAGTTTAATCTCTCGTGTCCAACATAGTGCACATACTGGGAACTTGAAAAGCATCACTTTTCTGTTATGTGAAAAGGGTTTAACTGCAGGTGAAATGATGGGACCCTGATACTATGGGGTAGCTCATATACCAGCTGCTATCGCTGGAACTCAGTATGCCAGCTTGCTCTGTGTCTGATGTGTGATGCTGTGGCTATTTATACTCATGTCTTTGAAAAGGCTGTTCAGGAATGGCAGGTGACCAGATGTTGGGAAGATTAAAAATTTTCAAAATGGATCACTGCAAAATGTACTGGAAAACGTACAACCATTTCCATCTTTTCAGACAGTATTTCTATTTGTGCAAGGCTTCATGTAAGTTGCAGTGCGAAAAATACAGTTAGGTTGAAACCATCTGTAAGTTTGTGTCATTCACATTCAGTCATCAGTATGCAAAATCCTTTTTTTTATATTTTGTTGCATTTGTTGATGTGACATTGATTCTTATTTATGAACAGTCATTATCCACCTGATGGACAACCAGACTAGATACTCAATAAAAGTATTGGCGCTTGCACTAATTCTTGACTCAGTAGGAACAAAAAAAATTCTTTTTTACATGGTGAAATAAATTTATCATTGGTAATTGTAACACTTTCTTTCTAAAGGTGAAAGTGCGCCCAAAATAAAGAAAAGGCACTTACAGAGCTATTATGATAGAAGATGAACACTAAAAAGATGGAATATTATGCATACTCATTATTTCTCTTAAGTAAATCTAAAATACCTTGAACTTAAGAATGTTGAATTAAATATGTAACTGATACATTTTTGATACATTTAAAAAATTGGTGTAGACTATTAACTTGAAGCACTGTATTTTAAAAATGTTGTAACTCTTCAAAGTGAATTATTTTAATTCTTATGTAAAAATTCCAAATGAAATCAGCAGTGACTCATGTTAATCTGCATTAAATTTCCTCTGGTTACTTTATTTTTAAACCTCTTTTACCTCATCAGTTGTCCGCAGCTTGTGGTCTCACAGCCATGTTCTCGCTTCCTGAGCATGGGGTCCCGGGTTCAATTCCCAGTGGGGTCAGAGAATTTCACCTGCCTTAAGATGACTGGGTGTTTGTGTTGTCCTCATCATCATTTCATCATGACTCTTGAAAGTGGCGAGATTGGTCTGAGCAAGGTTGGGAATTTATACAGGCACTGATAACCGTGGAGTTGAGCGCTCCACAAACCAAACAACATCAATCTCATCAGTTCTTTCCTTCTGGTAGAACATTATGATTTTAAATCACTAACATTTGCTGAATATGTAATTTCTCGTGCACGCTTGTATTCTACAGTCCTGGATTTCTGGACACTCAAATATCTTTTCTATGTCTCTATGTATCATATATATATATATATATATATATATATATATATATATATATATATATATATATATATTTAACATTATCCTTCTTGATCTTCAGATTGATTCAGCATACTGGTGGGAGCTGTGGCATTTCATTTGAAGAAACGCTTCACCATGGACTGGTGAAGAATGAGCTGGAGGTAGGTAGGGAGAAGTCAACACAAGCGTGTGGTATTCATACAGAAGAATCAACTGTGAACAAGGATAACTCATTTGGCAGCAGGTATCATTGTGGTTTGAGGGAAAAGGAATTTCATACATATATTTGTAATTTCTGCCTACAAAGCTTTCCTTCAAAATACAGACTCATAATGCATGTGTTTATGCATATTGATGGTGTGCAACCTCCTTTGTATGTTTGTAAATGGTGTGGTGAGGTATTTTACAGTAATGTTAGCTTGAAAAAACATTTGAGAACGAGTGAGAATTATCAAGTCTTAACTGCTGGCAACCATGAAAATTATGGCTGTAGTGATGAGCATCATAGCAGTATCTTCTTGGATGGTGAGCCAGATGTTTCTGTCAGAGAACACAATGAGCATAATTCATATAAGGAAACTTGGAAAGCTTCAAAGAAGTCCCCTAATGATATATGTAACACACATACGGCAAACGATGCAGAGAAAACAAGTGGTTATGGAACTTTACCTACAGCTGTTAATGTCGGTGCCGACACTGTTGTACTTACTGCAAACAGAACCCACAAATGTGATATTTGTGGCAAATCATTTGCCACCTCGCGTTATCTCAAGAGACAAATGCTATTTCACACTGGAAAGAAACCTCACAAGTGTGATATTTGTGGCAAATCGTTTGTTTTGCTGGGTATTCTCAAGAGACATGAATTAGTGCACACTGGAAAGAGACCTCACAAATGCGATATTTGTGGCAAGTCCTTTGCTGTGTTGTGGGCTCTCAAGACACATTCAATAATTCATACCGGAAAGAAACCTCACAGATGTGATATTTGTGGCAAATCTTTTGCTACGTCTGGTTATTTCAAAAAACATGTATTAATACACGCTGCAAACAGGCCCCACAAGTGTGGTATTTGTGGCAAATCTTTTGCTGTGTGGAGCACCCTCAAGAAACACACGTTAATTCACAATGGAAAGAAACCTCGCAAATGTGATATTTGTGGCAAATCCTTTGCTGTGTTTGCTGCTCTCAAGATACACGCCTTAATTCACACTGGAAAGAAACCTCACAAATGCGATGTGTGTGGCAGATCCTTTGCTTTATTGGGTGCTCTCAAGAGCCATGTATTAATTCACACAGGAAAGAAACTTCACAAATGCGATATTTGTGGGAAGTCCTTTGCTGTGTTGTGGGCTCTCAAGACACACACATTAATTCACACTGGAAAGAAACCTCACAAATGTGACATTTGTGGCAAATCTTTTGCCACATCAGGTTATTTCAACAAACATGTATTAATACACAGTGCAAACAGGCCCCACAAGTGTGATATTTGTGGGAAATCTTTTCCTGTGTGGAGCGCCCTCAAAAAACACACATTAATTCACACTGAAAAGAAACCCTTAAAATGCGATATTTGTGGCAGATGTTTTGGTAGGTCATGTAATCTCAGTCAACATTCATTAATACACACTAGACAGAGACCCCACAAATGCGATATTTGTGGCAAATCTTTTGCCATGTCAGATGTTCTCAAGAGACACACATTCATACACACCAGGAAAAGGGCTCATATTTGTGATATTTGTGGCAAATCTTTTGCTTTGCGGAGCGCCCTCAAGAAACATGCATTAACTCACACTGAAAAGAAACCCTTAAAATGCGATATTTGTGGCAGATGTTTTGCTAGGTCATGTAATCTCATTCAACACATTTTAATACACACGAGAAAGCGACCCCACAAATGTGATCACACGACACAACTTTAGTACATACCTGAAGGAGACCTCACAAATGTGATATCTTTGACTGAAGCTTCACTCAATTGGGTACTCCCAAGACACATTACTACTTCTCGTCATAAAGAAGCTACAAGAAAGTGTTAGTTTAATCAAATTGGTTTCCCTGGTTGGTTTCCTCAAGGCCTATAAAATAATTATGTAGCAGGTAGACAATAAAATTGTGATGCCTAGGAAATAACATTAAAATGTGCTAGAATAATGGAAAAGTGCAATAATGTGTACAACAGAGTGGTAACAGATAATGTGACTATATAACAATCGAATCTGCATCTTTAGATGTCAAGAACTTGTGGTGTCAAATATTGCAGAAAAATTAATCAAATATGTTTTTGTTATTAACACTATTTTTCTTATCGAACGTGTGACAAGAAGTTTGTGAATTGTGTTAAACCTTCGCCTGTATCAGTAATCATAAGTACTATGCGGTATTCAGTGTATGTCCAAGGAAATTTGATGATTTTCTGCTTATTATTCTAAAGATAGTCATCATGTGATACTTGCAGCTCTGCATATAGGTGCAGTGACAGCAAAAATATAGTCATGGCACATCCTTCACTCAGTCTAGTAAGCATAATACTGGAGAACAATGACTATAGCAGTTATTTTACTTAGGTATTGCTTTGTATGTAATTAATAGTGTGTACATCCATGTTCTGTTACTACTAATCCTCCATTAATAAGTATGTTATAATAACATACATATGCTGATAGGCCAAAATATTATGATCACCGGCATAATAGCTTGTTTGTCAACCTTTGGAACACAATACATCAACAATTCTGCATGGTCTGGACTTAACGACTCGTTCACACATTTTAGAGCCTCTGACCTTCATGATTTGTGATGAAGGGTGAATGTGCTATACCTTGCAATCAGGTTATGGATTTATCACACTTCAGCCAGTTTCCACAGATGTTCACAACAGTAGCACACAACCAGCCAACAACGTTCACCACTTTTATGATGCTAGTCCCCAGCTGTCATGCCAGAACAACTTGCACTTTGTTACTTTGTCACTTATGTCATTGGATTTACATGTTTGCAACCTATCTCATTGGTAGAAAAAATCTTTGTTGATCTCTGGTCTGTTCAGATACTTGTACTCTCATTACTGCATCATGTGCCTACAACAAGCGACATTCAGTCTTCTGATGCACAATTTACATCGTGTTTTTGCTCATCAATGCATCTTCACATAAACAGGTCAGATGCGATCATGTTTACCGTAAGATACACATTGTGCTTGGTTGCCGTTTTACCAGTGCACAATATGTATATTTTTTGTGAAATTGATTTGTTTCATAAAGCTCTGTACATGATTCAGAGGTAAGGTTTATTAGTGTTATGCACTAAAGCTCTTAATTATTTATTCAGCATTTAATACTGTGTAAGCACTACACAGAATGAAATACATAAACATTAGGTGTTGTATTTTGATTCCATTTATTTATATACATAAGAACAACACTTGGAGCTCAGAATGTGATTACTCAATACATGAATTATATCCGAATGAATAATTTTTATTGTACTGAATAAATAGATCAAATGAGCATTCTCTTTGATTGTGTGTTGTGTTATATTTCAAAGATGTTTCCATTGTGGATATATTTCTTAATTTCTGTAAATGAACATGATGTGTTTGGTGTTCTGTGCTTATGCCAAAATTTTAATTTCGGAATGATTATTTTTATTTTTGATTTCCTACCTATTTGTTATTGGTGAAAGTGGTTTAGTATGTCCCATCATACCTGTAACAACTGAATGCTGTGCTAGTTTTAGTCTCAGTCATAGTGAATTTTGTTAAAAATTCAGTAAAGGTGTGGTTGGGCAATGAAGTCTGGGGCCACTGGCAGTGTGTGGTAATGGTCAGCAGCCAGTAGGCCAGGAAGAGTAGACATGTCGTGGAGCAACAACAAGACAGGGAACTGCAGCGTTGCTTTCAGTTATTGCGATGTATGAGGCGAGGCAGTATGCCAGAGCTGGGAGTGGTGATGTGTAAGTGGTTGACATATGGGAATTTACCCCTGCCATAGTTTCTGTCTCCCTCTGACCCTACATCACACGTGAGGGGGAAAGCAGCATAAATAGTTAGGCACTTTTAGCTTTAGGAGGTGTTCCAGGTCAATTGAAGTCAGATCGTACTTGTTCTGGTCTACACTTATAGGGACTAGTCTGGCAGCGATGTTGTAAATATTCCATGTAACCTGTACTTTACTTCTATGTGCTTGTTCATGCTGTATTCCGCCTCTGGGGACACATCACTGGGGTGGGACGAAATGGTAACCAGGTACTTGGAGATTGCACGCTCTGCCTGAAGGAGGGCAGTGGCACTGGTCTGCAGCGGGTCCAGGATGGGCCACATTCATTTCCCACATGGTGTACCAGGGTCTGGGCGAGGCATGCACTGCAGGAGGCATGGCAGGCTGCAGCAGCAGCAGCAGCAGCACAGACGGCGCCGAGTGTTCCCATCTGGCAAGCACCACTAGCGGCAAGCTGCAGCACCACATCCAGAGTCCTGTCCTGTCCTGTCCTGTCCTGTCCTGTCCTGTCCTGTCCTGTCCTGTCCTGTCCTGTCCTGTCCTGTCCTGTCCTGTCCTGGGAGCAATGCGGCCTGAGGACCATGGGTGACCAGTACATCCACCTTTGTGCCATGGTCAGACAGAGCAGGCCCAACAGGGCAAGGGAGGTGAGGACCAGGGACTGTAGCAGCCTCCGAAATCATGCGACGCATCTTCCAGCTGAGCGGCGCTGATGACAGAGAAGCGGCATCGGCATACCAGAAGTTGCTGAGCCGGCTGGACTCTCAGAACAACGCTGTGGGTGGCACACCAACACTATGCTGCACTCATTGAAGTACTGTAAATTATATGAGTAAAGGAATACTTCTGAATACTGCTGTATCACTCTGCACTGCTCCTTGACGCTATTGAACTTGCTCTGCTCCCTGATGAAATGTGGGATGGTGAGTCCTGGCTGCAGCTTGGCCATCTGGAGTCCCGGGTTCGACCATCGACCCCTGCAACAGTGGTGTCAGAAGCGGTGCTGGTTACAGCGCTGGTACTGGATTTCCACTTCCACATCTTATGTTGGGCAAGTTGAGTTGAGGTGTGCCTGTGTAGAGGGAAAGTTGAGGTATTGCATTCGTGATGGGTGGTTGTACACTTCTTGTTACGTCTTGTCATTCGGAAAGTGTTCATCCAGTACAGGGAAGAAAGTAGGACTGTCACCTGCGCGCAAGCACGTTGGGGATGGGTGAGTGACGTTTGGTTTATTGTTTATGTGTCATTCTTTTGTGTTTTATGGGGTTAAGTGTCAATTAGGATGGACTTTTTGAGGGTGTCTTTTGTTGACTGGAGGACCCTACAGATTTATCAGTATTCATGGGGACATGACATAGCGCCTATGCGATGTAATTTTTGTAACCTGTCAGGTCACGGATTACCATATACAAAGTGGGTGCCAAAGAGTTGTTTTATTTGTAACAGATTTGGACATTCGGCGCGCAATTGTTCAGAATGTAGGTGGGTGATGATTCGCCACAGGAACTAAGTTTTAGTAGTAGCAGAGTGGAATTAATACTAACAGTAGAACTATAAGCAAGAATGGTGGAAACATGGCAAGAAGCAGAGGCTGTGGCAATGACTACAGCGGAAGCTATAGCTGCTCTAACTGAGCAAATTCGGGTATTGTCAGAGGCAAGGACAAAAAAAAAAAAAAAAAATGAAGAACTCGCGGGGAGATTTGAGGCATTGCAAGCAGGGGAAGGGACGTTGGGTGAAAGTAAATTGCAGTTCAGGGAGTGTTGTAGACCATTTGGCCCAGCAATCGTGGCATTGATTAACACCTTTTTGGGTAAAACAGTGGAGGATGTGTCGGTATTCCTTAATGATATTGTTACAAGGCCTGAGGCCAATGGGCGTTTGGATGTTGTAGTGTTGAGAGTCGTGAAGTTACGCTTGATAGGGAATGTCAAGTCATATGTATTGTACCAAGAGACGTTGAACAAGGTGGGGACGTTTGCAGAGTTTGACGCTGGGTTACACCAGAGGTACCAAAACAAGAATAGTACCATGTTTTTTCGGGGAAAATTTAGTGCATTAGTTATTAGAAGAAATGAGACTGTGGAGGTTTTCTCAGACAGGATTCGAAAGCTGAATGTACAAACATTCGAACTGTCACTTAATGGGGAGACGAATAGAGTGCTGTTACAGGAGGCCGAGAAGAGGGTGTTAGATGTGTTTCTGTGGGGAGTACCGCTTGAGATATCACGTTGGGTGAGAATGGAGAATCCCAGTGATGTTGTGGCGGCTGTAAGGATTGCCACATACTTAAAGGAGGCAGATTATGCAACGAAGCAAAGAGTGGAGCATAGAGTCGTGGCAGCAAAAATTAAGTCTCTCGGTTGTGACCAGGTAGGGCGCATTAGGAGGCAATGTCAGCGTCAGTTGCGGTGTTACTCATGTGGGAAAATGGGTCACCAGGCAGTGAACCACATGTGTAAAAGTATGGGGAACCTCGGTAACAGCAGCCGTTAAACAGGAATGGGACTGCTTCAACTGTTGGAGGGCAGTCCCAGTGAAATTAAGTAATGCGCTTGTAGGTGCACACATCGAATGCTGCTTATTAGACTTCGTTAATGGGAGGCAACAGAGGGTTCCGGTTGGCGCAGTGGCACACATGTCTGTTATTAATCTAGACCTGGTTAGCAGGAGAAGGCTTGAGCCACCACGTTATGGGTTACATGGGGTGGGGGATAATAATGTGGAGTCATTGGGTACAATGGTACTTCAATTTATGATTGCCGGAACTAAGTTTAGTGAGCAGGTAAAGGTGTTTCATGTGTGGGTGAGAGGTATTCAGTGATTCTCGTAGTGGACTTCCTTGACAAACGTCATGCGAGGATAGATCTTGGGCAACAAACAGTGGAACAATGTGTTGCATGGGGGAAATGGTTGCAAATGGACGAATGTCACAAGGTGCACATAACGTGAAGGTGACGCCTGCTAAACTGCGAACGGATTCATTAGAGGTCGATCAGCAGCATAACATACCAGCAGGTACAGGGAAGGTAGTCTGAGTTTCAATAGATACCGACTTACCAAAGGAGGCGTAGTACATGGTGGGGCCACTCTCGAGTAGTGAGGAGTTGGATAATGCACACTGTTTTGTGCAGAAGAGTTTAGCTCATGCGAGTTATGTGGAAGGAGATTATAGAGTTCCTGTAACTATGAATAATTTCGGCAGAGCGGATTTTAGTTTGTCAAAAAGGTTGTTATTGTTCACATTGGGGAGTTTTGATGAAGATGACCTCGATATGGAGGATTTAGAGGCGAGCCATAAGCAAAATGTCGATGCCGCACAATTGATGGGAAAATTGCAGCATTTGCAGGGAGACGACAGGATCATGTTGGAGGAATTTTATTGACATTTAGCAAGTAATTTGGAACGGAGGGTAGGTTACCGGCAACACCAATTACAAAGCATCACATACCAATGGAGGATAATACACCAGTGTTTAGGAAACCATATAGGGAAGTATTTTATGACGATGGATTTACGGAGTGGATACCATCAGTTGGAAGTAGCGCTGGAGGATAGGGCAAAGACAGCTTTATCTGTTCGTGGGGGACATTATCAGTATATACATATGCCGTTTGGATTGAAGAATGCACCAGCCACTTTTCAGCGATTATTAGATGGGGTTTTAAGGGGACTGGAACCAAAGATGTATGGTTTACCTAGCTGACATTATAGTATTTTCGAAGGATATACCATAATATGTATCGCATTTAAGAGAAGTCCTTAGAAGGTTGCGGTCGGCATGGTTAACATTAAGTTCAGAAAAATGTAATTTTGCGCAGATGCAGGTCAAATATTTAGGTCATATAATCAGTGAACAAGGGGTTCCAGCCGATCCTCAGTTAACAGAGGCAGTTCAAACTTTTGCGACACTATGCAAAACGAAGCAATTACAATCGTATATGGGTTATGTTCATATTATTGTAAATTTGTAAAGGATTTTGCTACAATAGCCGAGCCATTAACAAAACTTTTAAAGAAAGGGGTTAAATTTCAATGGACGCAGGAATGCCAGCAAGCTTTCGATGAATTAAAAATGAGATTAGTTTCTGGTGTGGTGTTGGTGTTTCCGAATTTTGAAGCAGACTTCATCTTATCATGTGACGCTTTAAATGGCGCAGTATACTGTGTTCTGGGGCAAATGGTAAGGGAACAGTAGCATCCAGTGGTGTATGCTTCCAGACACTTAAATAGGGCAGAGCGGAATCATTCCACAATGGAAAAGGAGATGTTGGCTGTAATATATGGAGTAATTTATTATCATTGTTATCTTTATGGTATGAAGCTTAAGGTCGTCACAGATCATGTGGCGTTGAGATGGTTACTAGCTCTTAAGGATTCTTCTAGTCGGTTAACACGGTGGGCTCTAAAATTGAGTGAGTTTGACTTTGAAGTAATTCATAAGCCAGGGAAAAAACATGGGGATTCAGACACATTAAGCCGCAAGTTAGACACATTAGAAGTAATGGGTGAGAGTGTCACGGGATGGAAGAGGGCATAAGCAGAGGATGAGGAGTGCCAGGGTTTTAGAACCCAACCACATTTCATTGTGGAGGGAAATTTGTTGTGTAGAGTTACCAGGTGTGGACCACGTGTAGTGGTACAAAAGAGTTTGAGAGAGGAAGTCTAAAAGCAGGCCCATGATCATGTGATTTCAGGGCATGCGAGTCATCGAGGAATGGAAAGACGAGCAGAAGAACGATTTTGGTGGCGCACTCACACAATGGATGTGGAACAATATATAGCAAATTGTGTACCGTGTGCGCAGCGAGCAGACGTGGTGTGCACAAGAATTCCATTGCAATTCAAAACCTTTCGAGTTTATTGGGCGAGATATCTGCAGGCCATATAACAAAACACCGGCAGGGGATCGTTACGTTTCAACTACAATTGATCAGTTTTCACGTTTTCTAGCCATGGTCGCAATACCAGACCAACAGGCAAGTATGGTAGCACAAGCTTTAGTCAGTAACTGGTGATTGAAGTTTGGGGTGCCTGATACCATAATTACGGATCATGGAATAAACTTCATGTCCGAATCAATGACACTGTTGTGTCGGTTATTGAGAATTAGGAATTATGGACCAGTCCATTTCATCTGCAGGCGAATGGGAGAACGGAGTGAGTACATAAGACAATTTCAAAAATGCTAAGTTTTTATGTTAATGGAAACCATGATAACTGGAATGCTTATCTTCCGTATATGGTATAGAATTTTTTGACGATCAGATTTCGTGAATCTACGATTGTTCTAAATTTTTGTTCGAGTTTTTTACTGTTTGATAACTGCAGTTCGTGTAATAATCGGCAGGAGGTCGCCAGACTGAGTCTCGCAGCGGTGTCTGGGTACCTGTGTTGTACATGTTTTGTGATCTGGATACAAGTTTCGTAGTGTTTAATTAAGGTCAGCGAGTCATTTCTCACTCTGACGAGATTCAAAACGGCCACAAGAAGTTCAACATTTTTGTCGTTAGACTTACCTCCAAATATTGTGGGTCTAGCATCGAGTCTCCAGTGATTTTATCTGCACCAGTTGGAGACACGTAATTAATGAGATCAATTAGCAGTACATACATGGTTGTGTCGCTTATGTTGTGCTGTTATTTTTAACACAACTGCGATGTGAATCTATACATTTTCCGGCAGAATGAGTCGTGTTACAGGTGGGTGTTTTTATAAGAGTTTAGAATGGGTCTGATCAAGTAGATGGCAGATGTAGCTGTGGAGATTGATCTCTCTGCCTGTGTCGCTCGTTTCTGCGATGCCCATGATGATAATTCATTTATCTATTGTTATGTCTTCAAGGAATTGCTTTTTCGGATAGGAATGTTTAGCGTCGACAACAAAGATTATGGCAAAATCTTATTCAGGTGTGAACGTGGGGACTATCTTGTTTCCCTCATCCGTCGGCTTCCCGAGACAGATGTGTGTAACAGGTATAAAACAGCGAACCGCTCGCAACAAAAAATTACTTTCACTATGCTAAGATACCGACTAAGTATATCTCCATCAGAAAATTCATAATTACTTAAAAATATCATAAATAAACATTAACATTCTAAAAAACTAAGGAATGAACTGTTTTAATTCCGAAGAGATTTGTAAGGAGTCACATGTATTCACTGACGAAGTAATTTAAGAGCAATAATGCTCTCGTCACATACAATACTTCACCAACACGTTAAAATGAAAACCTCATAGAACTGAAAGGCACTGAAACTGATGTAACCCGGTAACTGCAAGTAAAACTATGGCTCCACGACGCCGCCAGAGCTGGCAGCCGCTGGAGGCGGCATCGGACTAAGAGGCTCACTTGCCGAAGTTGCCACAGCTAGGACGCGAGACAAATCGGACCATGCAGTAACAATCGAAGATACTAGCCGCTTAATTTACGAAAAATAGTTCAAATAGGATATCAGTGTTCATCTCACATTTTAGTAGCCAGTACTATGCAAAATGCAAAATTGTTTAGAAAAATGCAACAGCAAATATTAGATATATTCATATATGAACGATTACATTCAAATAAATGAAGAAGAGAGTGGAAAACGATATTTTTGACTCTACGGTAAGCGAAGGACGAGTGAACTTCAGTCATTTCTAAGTAATGGCTTAATATCACAAAAAAATTAATTTCGTAACTGCTAAAAAATGGCTCTGAGCACTATGGGACTTAACATCTGTGGTCATCAGTCCCCTAGAACTTAGAACTACTTAAACCTAACTAACCTAAGGACATCACACACATCCATGCCCGAGGCAGGATTCGAACCTGCGACCGGAGCGGTCACGTGGTTCCAGACTGGAGCGCCTTTAACCGCACGGCCACACCGGCCGGCTTCGTAACTGCAACTATTCATCTAGTATGATACCGTCATTGAAAGAAGGGTATTTGAAAATTTCTAACTTTTCAACAATATTAAATCGGAAGACTTTCATCTCTGTGTGCATAATACTGATGCCAGACTTATGACCTGCAGTTAATAAATGATTGCCAAAGGACGAATTCTTTTCCTGAGAGATGTTCTTTGTATCCAATGGAAATTCCTCGTCCTATTTGTCTGACATGGTAGGCTGCACAAACGCCACAGCTGATTTGCTAGAAGCCTGAGTTTTGTAAGGGAGAAAGCGCTATGATCAACTTAAGCACAAGATTAATTTATGAGTGATTGTTAGCAGAAAACCTGTTTTACAGTCATATCGGTTTTGTGGGAGACATTTAATGCTGTAAGATACAGCTCCTGACTATTGAAAAAAAGGAAGGAAAACTTGTCAAGAATGTTAATTCTGTTATTGGTTTAATTTTGTAATATATTGTCTACTATGGTTGGTTCGTATCTGTTACTGGCCGCAACAGTTTTAGTAAAATTAATCTCAACTTCGAGATTTTCGCCAGGCTAAGGTGTAGAAATCGTTCTACGTATGGAAGAATGAGAAGCGGCTTTCTTGTGGCAGTGAGGGTGTGCTCAGCAGGACGGCGCTATTTACTGATCAGCGCAGGTAACTCTATGAAAAAAATGAAACCAAGTGTAACGTTAACGACAGATGCGATGAAGGTGCTCAAAAACTTTTTCTTTCGTTTGCATTCCTGCTGCTCTGGGTAGCAAGGCGTGATGCTTCCGTCAAAACACTTAATGTTTTGAGTTTTGTTTGACTGTTATGGGCTGGTTTGGTGTTTCTTTGCAGTTAGATCAGTAACAAAGTGATCATCATTGTAGTATCTGCATTCTGGGTTTCTTCTTTTTTCTAATATATTTTGCAATTAAAAATTAGGCGTGGTCCATCGGTTTTTCCAGATTCGGGTCCATTTGGACCGTTTCCCGAGATGTGTTGTTAACCTGTTGCACCTCCCACAAATTCGTTAGTTGAATAGACAGTATTGTACCAAGGCTTGTCTTGTGAAGCAGACAGTGTATTTTTTGAAACGGTGAACAAAACTACCTCTTCAGTTGTTTGTTTGCAATCCGAGGTAACTAGTATCTGGCCTATGGATGATTCGCGAATAGATAAGCAATGCCTCTTCCATATGGCAACCCTGTGCTTTTAGTTCCTCTTCCATCCCTTAATTTGTGATGTGGCGGTCGACGTAGGTTATCACAATGCAGAGAGAGGCTATTGGTAGCTGTTTCCCCTGCCTGCAGTGTGCAGCACGACTGGGTTACTCTTGTGGTTGCTTCAGAACGGTATCTAGTAGCAACCGTCTTTTTGTGATTAGAAGCCTGATCGGTGTGTGGTGATGTGGCTCAGTTCCATCAGAGTTTTAGGTCCACAACTTGGAGTTCTTGACTGAACTGATTCAGTGCTGTGCGTAACCTCACCCCTCCTTCCTAATTCCAGTTATTGACTACAATAAGTAAAGTCTTTTGTGAAAACTTTGACAGGAGCGAAGATTGCACTAAACTTTCTAGTTTACTTAGTTTTTTGTGTAGAGTTGGCTCCAGCTCTTCTTGTCTAGGGGTCTGATTCTTGAACCTGAAAATCTCACGTTTTAGGTCCTCTCGGTTGAAATGATCTAAATAAATTTGAAGATTGTTGGTGCACAATTTTTGTTGTTACGTTAACATATTTTGTCACATTTTGGTATATCATGCAATCTGTTGAATTTTCACAT
The DNA here is from genome assembly GCF_023898315.1 of Schistocerca nitens. Classification (NCBI taxonomy): domain Eukaryota; kingdom Metazoa; phylum Arthropoda; class Insecta; order Orthoptera; family Acrididae; genus Schistocerca; species Schistocerca nitens. The sequence goes on along the minus strand of NC_064624.1, from coordinate 53,779,299 downwards.
TAACAAAGCCGAAATCACGTTGTTCACCCAAATTACAAAAATATGTCCGATCACATCAGAGGCATGTTTAGTGCTATCTCACTCAGCGGAAATAACAATATTCCAAATGGTTTACAAGCTTTCTTGGCAAATGAATTTCTATTAGTTTCGATTATTATTTCATAAATGAATCCAAGAATAAACATAGTAAACAGTGCTAGATTGCGTAATCAATAATAGAAATTTTAAGTGTGCCAAATAGTTCGTAATTTCAAATGATTGTAAAAAAAAATAATTTTAACTCTACATTTAGAGCTAGTACTCATCGATTGTAACATCGGAAATGAATTACTTACGTTTCATAAATTTTAGCTTGAAATATAACATATTGTGTATAAAATTTATGAAAGTTTTCAGAAAAGCAGCTGAGATAATACTGACCTTGCGGCGGCGCGGTTCCCTTTCATCCTGTTCCTGCACCTATCTGTGAACTCGTTGCAGCAGATCCCCGGTAGGAAAGCCGAGTGGAAACCTGACGTGCTGCAACTCGCACCAGGCTGCATACAACGTAACTATTCCAGGAATCGGGAAAAGGTCTTAATTTTGAATGAAGGTGGAAATACTGGCAGAACTTCGGTATATTCTGAACCTTGATAATATACACGACCACTGCCAAGCTTGTGCTAATCCTAACACAGCCATGCGCAGACCCTTTCATTCACGTTAGCAAGTTTATGGTAACGTATTTCCCGAAATCTGAACAGCTACTAAGCACAGACTGTTCTTAATTGAGAATGCTCGCCATACTATTAATTTTATCGCTGTCTAAATGCACTCAAGTTTTTAGGCACCAATCTGCTCAATGTGCCACGTGGAATTACTGTCTTTTCTTATACACAAAATTACTTAAATTAAATCCGTAGTTTATAAAAAGCACACCAGAATAAATATACGTTTTCTTTAGAACACTTTTGAAACATGTAGCACAACTAAAACTGGCAGACTATGACTTCTTTCGGTGCTCATACTACACACGACCGTACCACTGAAAGGGTAGGCTCCGACTGCTGTAAGCATTCTCTGTCTCCAAGACAAAAGACTCGCAAAGGATACTGATTGGTCAGTTTTATTTAAGGCTAATAGAAAAACATTATTCTCTCGTGTTAGCCCGCGCTTTTTATAACTAACCAATCAAGAAATAACATACTTTCGAACTGCACTTTTTCTCGAAATAAATAATTAACATTCTTATATTTTGTTTATACTTTGCGTTATTAACTATTTTCATTTGCACTCGAATTAGCTTTCCTCTTACCATAAACTTACTTAATATATTATGATACAAAATTCCCTGTTGTACAACATTCATCAGTAGAACTATGATCTTCATATTTGCTTTAGACCACATTCACCCGTCATTCACACTACTAACATAAATAACCAAATAAGCCTTCAAGAAACAAACAGAACAATTCACAAAAACGTCCTGTTGACCTGTTTCTTGAATGTCTCTGTGCAGTACTGTCCTCTAGCTGACGCAAATTAGAAGTACGTACTCAACTGAACCTGCTTCAGACCATCTGTCACTGTGCACACATGAGTCAGTCTTCCGATCCACATGCTGTAGACAGGAGCGATATAAAGTGCCACGCCTGAACCTGTCCAAATTCGAAAAATAATACTGCTATCGACAGCTAGTGTTGAGGGAAAGTAACGGTAGAGGAGGAAGTCCCGTTACAAGTGTACAGTGATTTTCCGGCTTCTTTCAAATCGAAGTTTTCTATAATGAGTTCTCTTTGTTTCATATTTATTGTAAGTTTCGTTAAAGTGTCGCCAGGAATATGTGTTGGAATTGCATCGGGATCTGACCCCTGGAAAACTTTCTTCATTGTGAGAGTCAGAGGTTCCACTATTGGAAAGTAGTTTGCTTAGACATTCGGATAGGATGTGGTTGGGTCAATGTGATTGTTTTGAATTTATAATATGATAATTTATAGCTGTTTTTCCAGTTTTCATGTTTGCGTGTAGGGCACAGCGTGGCCCACACCCTACACGGCCTGCTCGCCCGTTCCCGCACTCGGCACTGAGGTCTGCGCCTCGGCGTCAGCCCACGCTGGCTGCTCTCCACTCGCCATCTGCCCCTCAGTCTGGCTGTCCAGGCCACTGACCCTGGATCCGAACCGCGCTGACACCGCTGCGCGCGACGGTCTCGCCTTAAACGGCAGCGGTGCGTCCCACACACGTTGCGGTTCGCGGCAAGTCTATGTGCGTAATACCTAGGCTACAGAACTATTAAGTAAGCACAAGAATAGTTCAGGTAATTTGGCCTCTGGGAATGCTTCTACAGTGAACTGTTCCACGGAAATGAGAGGCGAGTGCTTATGCCGTACGGGGTGACAATTATTCTCTATGAAATAAAATTATCGTAAGTTCTGAACGGTTTGCGTTAGGACGTACAAACTCCACAGTTGGTCGCGGGACACGATGGGCGCATGGTTTGCTTTAGCGACGAAGCCCACTTTCATTTGGATGGGTTCGTCACTAAGCAAAATCGGCGCATTTGGGGGACTGAGAATCCGCATATCGCGATCGAGAAGTCTCTTCACCCTCAACAGACGACTGTGTGGTGTGCAGTGTCCAGTCACGGAAAATCTGTGCGATATTCTTTGATGTTGGAAGCTGATGTCATACGCATTATCCAAAGTGACCCTGATCTCGACAAGATGTGGTTCATGCAAGACGCAGCTCGACCCCATCGAAGCAGGAGAGTGTGTGATGTTCTGGAGGAGCACTTTGGGGAGCGCTTTCTGGCTCTGCGGTGCCCAGAAGCCACTGCCATGGGCCTCGATTGGCCGCCGTATTCTCCGGATCTGGATATATATTTGACTCCTTTTTGGCGGGCTGCATTAAGGACAAAGTGTACAGCAAGAACCCGCAAAACCATTGCTGAGTTGAAAAAAGCCATTCAGGAGGTCATCGACAGCATTGATGTTCCGACACTTAAGCGGGTCATACAGAATTTCGCTATTCGTCTGCGCAACATCTTCACCAATGATGGCGGGCATATCGAATATGCCATAACCTAAATCCAAATACCTATAGTGACGTTTACATGTTGAATAAAGTGTGTGTGCACCCCGTAGTTTGTAACTAATTTACGGTTTTCTTTCATGTAGCTCAGTATTTGTCATCCAGTATATTGGCGCACAATATTAATGCTTCCTTCCAGGACCTTTTTTTCCTTAAATTATTTTCAAGAGTTACTCTCAGTTGTGGCCTACAAATCATCACCATCTTACAGATTTCGAAAATTATGCAGACACCGGCTATGATTTACAATAAACTACAGGAAAAGTGGCGATACTGATACTGAACGAATAGGCTGAAATCGAGAGTTTATTTCCTTCTGAAGCATAGATGGGCTCTGCGTAATTGCCGAAAATTGTAAGACTGTGATGTTTTGTCGACTACGACTGACGTGAGAGCATCCCTTAAAATACGCAGGTCACTGCCCCTCTCACACTGCCTCCCTTCTTTCCTTCTGTCGGCCACCGGATGCATCCCTTTTATGAACACGAATTCACATAATCCATAGGTTCGAAATTTCTTAGTGGAGTTCCAACCAACTCAATAAACATAAAGTTTGCTGCTGGTATACAGATGCAACGACGCTTCTGTTGAAGTCAGGATCAAGTTTATTTTTGAGAAACCTCTTTCACATTCATTTGTCGATATTCAGATGGTGTTTATGGTGTTAATACGAGGCAGGAGACACACTGGCCATTTCTTCTAGGCAACATATTTACGAAATCGTCTTGAGATCTATCTTTCACGGAGCTGTTAACGTATGCATAAGTTTCTTATTGCTTCTTGTTCGCAAGTTACATTAGAATTTTCCGGCCATGTGTACTGACCAAAACAGTAGCCATCTCCGGCATTTCAGCGTCTCCTGATGTTCAAATGCGCTTCTCCATACGCCTACACAGGCACGCCTTCAAACGTTCACAGTCCTTCTGCTTCGAAGATTGCAGTGTAATACGGGCCATGTCGTATTTTTCTTTCAGAAAACTTCATCTTCTGGCATGTCTTCTTATGGGACTAACAAACTGTACTGTCTTGAGCTTGCATGTAACTGCCAACTCTTCCATACAGTACTTGCTCTGTTTAGCCTGTTTTGGGATAATATTCGGCACCTTTGAAATGTAGCACGAAAACTTTAAAAATTTTCCACGTCTAGTATCCTTACAGTGTTACGGTTTCAAGTTCCTCTGGATGGACTTTCGGTTCCTTGGCATTTTTAGGTGACTGGTGGTAAACTGAAAACAGATTATGAAGGAAAGATTCTAAGTAGCCTACATTTGAGAGAAAGTCGTTACTCACAACATCTGCTATGGAAAGTTCCAGCCTTTGATTGGCACCATCTCAGAACAAAACGGTAAGGAACTGTGGGCCCATTGAAGCAATGACACACTTATTCTTTCATGGTTTTACTGCAGGGCCATCACTCGAGACAAAAACAAGATTCTGTTTCAGAAACTCGTCATTGAACTCCAGTACTCACAAATAAGTCATCAGTGACGTGCTGGAATTCAAGAATGCCCAAGTTCCTCTGGATGGACTTTCGGTTCCTTGGCATTTTTAGGTGACTGGTGGTAAACTGAAAACAGATTATGAAGGAAAGATTCTAAGTAGCCTACATTTGAGAGAAAGTCGTTACTCACAACATCTGCTATGGAAAGTTCCAGCCTTTGATTGGCACCATCTCAGAACAAAACGGTAAGGAACTGTGGGCCCATTGAAGCAATGACACACTTATTCTTTCATGGTTTTACTGCAGGGCCATCACTCGAGACAAAAACAAGATTCTGTTTCAGAAACTCGTCATTGAACTCCAGTACTCACAAATAAGTCATCAGTGACGTGCTGGAATTCAAGAATGTCCAAAAAATGTTGTCTGGGTGATCCATATTTGTAAGCGTTGTCCCCAAGTACACCATCAGTGACGACAACTGAGTGTAGTACTATCGTCTATAAATAGCGCAATTTAACTGTTTTTATGCACTATCTTTTGCGATTGAGAACCAATATTTACGTATGCGTTAGCTGAATGAAGAATGCGGCTCACATTAACGCCATCCAACTACTGCCCGTCAATTTCAGTTTCTAAATGGCGAAAGGCTTGATTTTTGTTAACTACTTTCTGTGCTGTTCAAAATGCTTTGGCCAATATTTCCTTTTCTATTTCGAAAACCTTAGTCTGAGCAGTTTCCAAACTTTTCTATTTTGTGGATTTTAGTGCTTCAACCATAGCCAGATGAGGTGAATTCTTCTATGTTTACATAGATTCCTGCAGGTAGAGACCATGTGCTGAGATTTATTTTCAGCTCGTGATGTACTTGTAGTTTCCAAATGGCCAACTCATTCACAAATTTTGCAGCGAGATCTTCTTTTATTTTTTACCATTGCTGTTTGTACTTTCTGCAAAGTTTCTGATTTTTCTCCAAAGCCTAACATTGGGGGATGCTTTCCTTCCAACTGCTACACGCAGTTGGAAGCTCTTTGTTCTTACCTTCCTTTGCATCACGCTGCAGGGTCATCAAGCCAAAGAAGATCGCTGGAAACTGCAGCAGATCGGAGGCATGTGTGTTGTGTACACGCAAACAGTGTCGAGTGATGAGAGACACAAAGAGAAGGCCTTCTCTATTGTGCAATCACAAATAAATCTTAAACTTGTAACATTCATGTACTGTTGTTATTCACGAACTAGCAGAGAAGACCGGCGTTGCCAAGATATTTATTTTCAACTTGTAACACCTGTTTTTGACCCATTTTGTATCTGTCCTATATTTATATAAAAATTTGTAGTATTGCTTATGTATAATGTGTCTATCATGGAAATTTTTTGACTATGTATACAATTTTCAGATATGTGAAACTTTTGAACGACATTGTTTAAATTATGGTTGTGAATTTAAATAACTAATGGAATCACTGTTATATAATGTACTATAAATGACTTTCTCCATAATTAGGGAACGTATCGTTAGATGTGAAAGATGTGGGGAAGCCCCACAGCTACGGAAGTGGCCTGGCAGAGTGGAAAAGGTGTGGTTGGCGCGCAAGTGGCAACTCGTCCTTTGTGACAGGTAAGGAGTCTGGGCTCAACAGTACTGTGGTTAACACCTCGCTAGCAGTAGCGTATCATTGTGGCTCATATTCCTGGAGTTTTTCGGCCAGGAGAACTTACGGGCAGTATTTATGGACCTCGGATGCTGCATTTGGTGTTACCATTATCATGGTATGGTTTTTGGCCTCAATATAAATATAATTTCGAAGCCAAGACGATATGTAACAGGGCGAGGCCAACAGTATTGCTATGATTGCATCGCCGCCAGGCTAATAGACACTGCAAATTACGCCACTAGTGCCATCAGCCTTCCACAAATTTTTTTTATATTTGGCACTCTGTAAATGGGCCACGTATTTGTGAAGTTCGATTGATTTTAATAATAATCGTGGTGCTGGTAAAACTCTTACACCCACGATTATCCCAAATCACAAACCTGTACAGGAATCCTATCCTAGTGAATTTAATTCCGAGTTTCCTTATTTATTATGAGAAAGTGGTTGAACTTGAATTTCATATTGTGTTGTCAGTTGCACAGTCAATTATGTTTTTGATTAGTTATAAAGAGTGCCTATTAAAGAACATTTGTTATTTAAAGAGTTATAGTTTGCTGTGCTTTACTTAATTAATAATTAATTATAAGAATACTTACCATTTCTCATAGATAGTGGAGTAGTTTTGTTAAGGAGCATGGTTCTTCAAACCATAAAGTTTTAAGGGTCCTCATGTACTACTGTAGTTAGTTAATGAAGCAAAAGCAAAGGCTCCTTCAGAGCCAGTGTAGTTAGATCTGCATTCTGTTTAGTCGCTTCAAACTGGTTTTAAGAAAGAACTATTTACTGTGTTATCTACACTACTGCACGTAGGTAAATGCACAGGCATAGAGATCCTGTACTAAGCGACAAAGTTGTAGATTACAATCGTTAGCAGACCCCCTGATTTAAATTCAGAATCATTTCAAGCTTTTGCCTGTTCAGTATTGCTACATTTCAGCACGATAATACACGACCTCATGTTGCAGGTCCTGTATAGGCCTTTCTGGATACAGAAAATGTTCAACTGCTTCCCTGGCCACGACATTCTCCAGATCTCTCACCAATTGAAAACGTCTGGTCAATGGTAGCCGAGCAACTGGCTTGTCACAATACGCCACTCACTACTCTTGATGAACTGTGGTACCGTGTTGAAGCTACATGGACAGCTGTACCTGTACACGCCATCCAAGCTCTGTTTGACTCAATGCCCAGGCGTATCAAGGCCGTTATTACGACCAGAGGAGGTTGTTCTGGGTACTGTTTTCTCAGCATCTATGCACCCAAATTGCGTGAAAAAGCAATCACATGTCAGTTCTAGTATAATATATTTGTCCAATGAATACCCGTTTTATGATCTGCATTTCTTCTTGGTGTAGCAATTTTAATGGCCAGTAGTGTATATATAGTTAGATGATGCACAAATAAAACAGTTGTCCTAAATAAGCTATGTAGATGCAATATATTTGCACAACAAATATATTTGAGACACATTTTACTTTCAACAAGTGTTAAAAATAACTTTTACAAATACGTCAAAAATCGTCAGGAAACCATGAATCTAAACAAAATCACAATAGTAAGGAGACTTGATGACCTGAGACAGACAAAGTGGAATGACAGGAATGGCCTTCTGTACCTGCTTGGTAAACAATTTGTCAACAAGTCACGTTACTACAGTGGCGTGGCTCGTCGTTATCATTACTTACATATTGGTCCATAATAAAAGTTACTGCTAAAAATGATGTATAAACTAAAGTATGTATTTATAAATTTTAAGAGTTGTTCTTGCTAAGATATTAAGCAAAAAACTATATCTAAAAGGAAATTATACAGCGTAATTTTCTTATAAAATTTATAACAGAAGAAAACTACACATAATGAGATTCATATAAAACATCGGGACTTGTATTCCTCTATAATTTTAATGTCTTACAATCCTATAAGAACAAAAAGGTAGAATATGTAAGTCAGATACATATACACACACACACACACACACACACACACACACACACACACATATATATATATATATATATATATATATATATATTAATTTTTAACAGAGCAGTACATGGAGACTTAGAAAATTAATATTCATTAACGTAGCTTATTTATCTGTTTCCCTTTTATTCATATGCAATTTGGCAGATACCCTAAAAGACCTCTATTGACTAATAAGGCTTACTCATTGATTATAAGGTTGGGACCTGGCCTACTGTGGTAAAGGTTTCAAGTTCCTTGAGAATATGTAAAATAATGCCTTTTTTAGAGTGTAGTACAGATAGGCCATTTACAATTGTCCTGAGGTTGTGACTCCATTCTTTCAAATGACAACCCAATGTACTACTATTACTCGCATACATGTGTTCTCTGAATCTTATCTTAAACTTCGTCCCAGTTTGCCAAATGTACAAGTTATTGCAAGATCCACATTTTATTTCGTGGACTCCTGTCCAATGCTGTGGCTCCAGACTCACATCTAGACTATAACGTAGTAGCTTCTCTAGTTTGTTATCAATTCGAAAACCAACTGGAATCTTAAATTCTTTATAGGCATCGCTTATTTTCTCTGAAACACTGACGCCATGTTCTGAGCTTCACCTACGCCACAGATGGTCGCTACAGCACCAGCTGTGCATCGCCCCTCGGCTCTGGCTGTACAACCGTTCTCAGCCTTCACATGACAATGAAGCGCTGCACTACATTGAAATTCCCCACCTTTCCCTCCTGATCAAGTGACGTTAAAGTTTGCTACAACCGACTGTGTATTCGCCTCGTTAAGTACCGTATTTTACGTGACAACTCAAAATTTGTAATGATCCACCATCTCGCAGAGACGCAAAAACAGCCTATCCCTGCTGGCACACAATAAGTACGATGCAGCAAAATCAACGTTGCCACAGCGAATTTATCTCTGAACAGGAAATGCCAGAGGTAAATACCCCATCGAAGTGTCTCCTTCGATTTCGCAATTACGGCGCCGTTTACGTTCACTAGCAGACCACACGTCCATGCCCGACCTGATCCTCTGGACATAATGGATCATCAAACATCCACCTCAACTAACGCTTGCAGTGATTGCGTGGGAGGAGGCGCCGTTAGATGAAAGCTTGCCCTGGTGGACGCATTGTATTCAACCTGACCACCCATACCGCCACCGCCCGGGCGGCCAGCTTGCAGTCTGAAGAACCTCAATGTCCCCTGACCTCACGTAAAACTGACGTCACAGGCCCATGTACATGTGCCAAATAATGGACTGTAAACGACATCACATCATCCACAGCAAACGCCAAGCCAATTTATTTCGACTTCCCTGGGCTACAACATTGCTGGTATCATGTGCAGTACGAGGCAGCTGCAAACAGCTGTCACCTGTCTTACTTGTAGTGGAACAAATATTGAAGGCTTCAGTACATGCACGAGCTTGCACCACAACACAAAGTCGCCTCTCTTCTACCACAGTGACCTCTCCTGAAAGACGTCTATATAACCAGGACCATTCCATAGACATGTATTTTCCTATCGACAGAGAGTCAAATGTATGCACAGTGCCTCGTCTAATGTTTTAACCACATGCTGAAACCCTCAGACTCCAACTATCCAGCACTAACAGTGCCAGAAACCAGGTACATGGCACTGTGCAGCTAGCTGTACAACTTACAGGTGAGTAACACTGAACTCGGACTGTTTACATAGCCAGCTTCGCTGAACCTGTGAAGTTCAACCTCTCAGCTGACCTTTACCATGGTGCTTTATTCCACATGAGAATCCACCCCAAGTCTTTCTGCCCCAGCTGTACCTCAGGTGTTGACAAGTGCTTACTCCCATCTGCAACATACATCACAGCCTTGGCCGGCTGTCGTCTGCTTCTACAACAGTGTGTTATGACCATACAAATCATCAACACAATCCAAGAGCTACTCTACCAGACCTGTGTAGATTCACAGCACCTACACTGTGCTATCAGTAGTTTGTGTAGGCGAGTACAGGAGATGTCTCTGGTAGAGTGGGACGAAACAATTCGAGCTTTACTCATGGATACATACCACATGAGTGCTTCTGCCATGTACATTTAGAACTCATGAGACCCCTGCCATAGTCAGGAGCTGCAAATACATTCAGTCCAGAGTTGACTGAGTTATGTATTGGGCAGAAGCGGCTCCCCTGACAGATATCACCATGGAATCCGCGACCAAGGGTTTCATAATGGCTGAGACGTCATCCAATTCGAATCGTCACTTCTCATAATCCTCTTTAACATCTGTGATATCCCCCACTATCTCATGATGGATTACCATCCCCAGAATATTGGCCTCACGGAATCATGGTACCAGCGATGAAGGCTCTCATGTGTCATAGAGGGAGCTGGAGTGAAACTCTTCTGCAGTTGCTTCTTGGCATCCACGAGGCATTTAAAGGAGACCTACAACCCTCGCTTTGTGGCGAGATGCTCAAACTGCCAGCCAAGTTTGTGTTACTGATCCCTACACGTGACCCATCGGATCTTCCTACAGTGGAACGTCGAGTCAAAACCCACATTTGCAATTCTTAACTGCCTGCTCCATCAGCACCCTCTGCTCCAACACTGTTCATAGATAAGAGACTCATGGATTGCATATACATGATGGTCTGTGACTACACCTGTCGTCTTACACTCTCTCTGCAATAGGCCATTTCAATTGATAAAACGTGGAAACCACACATTCCGTATTGATGAGATTAGCAACGCTATGATGGTCTTCTTTAACATACTGAAACTGGCGTTGACTCTCATCGCTGAATAAGAACAACAAGGACGACTGCGATCTGGACGCCCCTCATAGGACCAGATCGCAACCCACTGGTGCAAAAATGCTCACAGTCGATGTACAAGGTCATCTGACAAGTGTAGTCGTGGTTAAACTAGTGGATAACAGCCTGTAGGTGGAAGCAATTCATGCAGCACTGGACACCACGACCAAGATGATCGCCAGTAGCCTCATAAGGACCTTCTGCTTTCCTATAACAACGGATTTTGCGGTCGTGTCTTCTCCTGAATATACCACTTCAAGCAGCTATCTAGCCCAGGCTACGTATTCCAACCAGCCATCAGCTCCAAATGATTCAGCTCTGTTGCCAACAGCAGAAGAACCAATGCTAACCTTCTGCCCTCCTGCTAAAGTCATCCACACTTCCTTCCACCTCTATTCAGCCTATACCAAATACACGTAACATCTGTGCAAGTCACCAAGGCCAACTGACAACCTCCATGCCTACAGATGCCAACTTCACACCACACTCTTTAGTGCTCCACACTAATAGGGGGAGGGTTGCTCTGTAGGGACATTGAGGCATAGAAGATTGCTGACCAACGCAACCAAGAGGAGATATGAAGCTCTGTGCTTTGGACAGGCTGTTCGTGATGAGCGGTGAGAGAAAGAAGAACTAAAATTACTCCCAAAGTAGCCATGAAGATACATCGTTACCGACTGACCGCCGTGTCATCCTCAGCCCATAGGCGTCACTGGATGCGGATATGGAGGGGCATGTGGTCAGTACACCGTTCTCCCGGCCGTAAGACAGTTTCCGAGACGAGAGCCGCTACTTCTCAATCACGTAGCTCCTCAGTTTGCCTCATAATGGCTAAATGCACCCTGCTTGCCAAAAGCACTTGGCTGACCGGATGGTCACCCATCCCAGCCCGACAGCACTTAACTTCGGTGATCTGACGGGAACTGGTGTTACCACTGCAGCAAGATCATTGGCAGAGAAAGAAGAAGCCTTTTGTATTGTGCGATCGGAAATAAATGTATAACTTGAAATATTCCTGTACAGTTATTACAGGTCTATTCCTTACCACTACATTGTCGGCTTTTCTCTGCCATAATTTACTTTTGAAATCAATAATTTCCAGCTTTTTCAATGCTTGGGTGGACTAAACTAGTTACGTTTTACATCCTTCAAATTTTACCACACGCAGAAAACAGCAAACGTAAATCGCCGCCCAGCAGCAGCCCATATGCTCATAAGAACAGAAAATCCTTCCGCATGATTGCTAGAGCCAAAAATGGAAACTCCTTTTTCATGCTTGTTAGAGGATGTACAGTCAAATCGTTTCCATAATGGGTACAGATTACCAACACATTCTAATACTTTCCTTGCCTTCTTTAAAACTACAAACGTCTTTCACAAATTCAAAATCAAATCCCGAAAGACACACCAGTTTTCAATGCAAAACACACCAAAAAATCACATACTCAGGAAAACGGAGAGGCACCGGTGTAACATCAGATAAAAGCCAGTGATGGTAAGTATCTGCTTTAACTATACGGTCAACATACGGCACTACAATAATTATTTTTGCCCGAACGTCTAACCTTTCTTCAAATACTCCATTAATTACGCACAAATCTGTAGTGGAGCAGATAATAATACGATTGTGCTGCTATGTGCCGATTTTGCAGACCTAGAGAAACTGATTCGATAAGTCGATTTAAATCGAATATTACTTGAAATCTTCTCCAGCTGTTGTGAACGGTGTGTTGACGCCAGGAGATCGATGAGTCGGAAGTTATATTTGCTGGACTCTTTAAAAATGTTCCAACATTTTTTTTAGAGTCTTTAAATGATCGTGGCGGTTCGCATATCACTTCGTTCTCCTGAAAACAAAAGACTTGTTTGCTACACTCTGGACGCACACTTGACGTAGTTTGGTTCCCTTCTGCTGTCAATATTCTTCTGTGAGGAAAGATTTATGCAAGTAAGTAGTCGATATGTAATACAGGGTGTTCTCATGACGTCATATGCATGAAACCGATGTCTGTTGTGTCGGCTGACTCAATTGTAAGCATATGGTGGAAATGTTTTGATCAAAAATGCCACCTTGCGTCATTTACAGGTGCACTACATCTACAGTATAAAAGAAATCTCATTTCACTCGTAAGTGGTCCTGTTCAACCGATATTTTCTTCTATAAACATTTATTTTTTTGCCGCTGTTTACTTTTACTGAGATGGCTTTCTTTTCAGTCAAACTCGAAAATCTCTGTAGGTGAACTCTATGAGAAAGAAAGATGGAAATCGACCAAACATAGCAAAATATGTTGTCTGAATTTTCGGAAAGAGGACATGGACTAATTATCAGTTTTGTCAGTCTGTATTAAGGAAAATGCTGAATTTCGAATGAAGCCTTTTCACAACTTCTCTTGGTGGTTACTGTAAACGTATAAGAAAATCAGACATTAACTTCGTATTCAAGGGTCAAATTATCATGTAAGGCGACAAAAATATCTGAAAACGCCTTCCTGGCATTGAGTTAATCACGAAACCACTTTAACCTTATTACTTAAAACAAGTGTCACATCTCAGAAATTAAGAATAAGAAGCAATTGTAAACAGTAGTCTGATAATGTTTTGGTGCATGTGACATGATAGTTGTCGCCATCTCCTCTCATTGGCCTCCATGGCACATACTTCATGACATACGAAGATGGTGAGTGAGGCTGCAACCTGTGGTTCCGATGTATCCAGTATGCCAACTCCTTCTTCTTAAACATCACAACATCCACTGCTGACATTATGGACGGCTGGTAAATGAGTGGTGATTGTTGTAATTATACGTTTTCTGAAAGCCAAAAGGTATGTAGTAACGTTTATGGCAGGTGGTGCAGTTGGGCTAGATGTTAAATTCACGAAAACATGGATTTCGTTTGCATAGGTCGTCCAATTAGTTTTTGTTTTTAAACATGGGTGATCAATTATTGATTACGAAAAAACAACAATTATAACACATTACGTTCTTATAGTTTTACTCTTGGAAAACATCTGTCCTTACTGTTTACTTGTAGTAAATGTGTTTGTTTCCATAATGCTGTTTATGTAAATGCTCTTTTATATTGCGTTCTTCATTGTTTAAGAGTAGTTCAGAGGATACACTTTAATTTTTGCCATTTTCTATAATAAATTTACGTATCTCCCGCTCAACAAATCACCATCCCGTCCCAAAAACGCCCTTGCTCCAATTTCTGTCCTTTAACATTTCGGTTGCAGTTCAACCCATATTTTGCAGAGATGATTATATGTAAGTATCCTGTAACATAATTTCCTGTGCCACCCTCTCGACAGAGAGAGCAACTAATCAGTCCAACAAGTACCTTTACAAGTCCATCGCCACACTATTGCCCTTCGTATGTCTTTACCTCTCTTTGTTCCCCTGATTTTACATTGATATTAATTTGTCTTAGCATAATACGCAAATTACAAGTCGTATAGTCGTATAGATACAAAAGCTTAGATCACACACACACACACACAAACACACACACACACACACACACACACACACACACACACACACACACACACACAACATCAATAATTTTAATTAACAAGACTTATAAATAGGTAAACACACAATGAAAAATACGCTTTCAACATTGAGTTTCACGTGGTACGATAATGAAAAATTTCCAGAGGCGAAAGTCATGTGAAAGTTCCAGCAAATCTAACGCCTAGAACCAACCGAAGATCGAATCTCGAGCTGTTCCATGTGCAGCGAGACAGGAGAAATTCGAGTCAATGTTTCGTCATTTATTTGGGCATAGGAAGTTGGACAAGATCTTTCCTCTTATTTTCATGCAGATTCAAATTTAGTAGGTACTTAACCTCAGTGCATTAAAATTTGGAGGCATGTACAGGTAAGTATGTGATTAGATATAAACAATGAATGATAAAACTGAGACGCAGGTTGTACGACATCGCTCCCAGTTAATTTTGTCACATCAACTATGTTCAGCCTTAACAACTGATCCACTGGCTTTAGCACCATCTATAATGAAGACAGTCCTTCAATCGTGGAGGTTACAATGCGGATTCTGCAATCGGAGGCTGTACATTGATTTTCTTTGCCAGGTTTCTCTCTGCTGATGAACAAAGTTCTTGTTCTGGAACGATTATGTCCGGATTCCATCTTGCCAGTAATCTGATCTTGAGCAGAGGGAGCGCTGATTCGTTGCATATGAAAAAAACGAAGAGCAGTGGTCCCTGCACCATTGTAGCTATATGTACATAGTACACAAGCTGTGCTATGCCTTGTGCCTGGTGGAACCCAGTCCTAATAATTATACCTATACCACTTAAAATAACTGCCTTAACTGATATAAAAACTAGTTGTTTCTTCGAGGCAAATTTATTATTACTACGTATTTTAAGCTGCTGCAAAGAGTTCCGAGTACGTAGATACATGCATCCCACCAGTCCAAGACAAACTAAATTGAAAGCTACGGAAGATGAAAGACACACTATGAATATAATTCTACTCTGAAGCAGGAAAAATTTGCTCAATTTTTCCAATGCAGTACATACTGCACATACTATAATCCAAGGTATTAGTGCATACCGCAACTGACTATAGAAGACCGTGCTTGCTTCAGCAGGTGAGAGGTCGTTAGGAAGCCTGAGATGACGAACGCATGCGTACATTTGGTAACAGAATGCGTTTAGCCAGATACAGCTTAGAAGTGTGAGGGCGCTATCGATCAGAACCATTGTAGGTAAGTCAGGGACACCTGTCATACGATACAAGACCTCTGAACACAAGATCTGGATTATACCCGTAATCTGATAGGATAAAAATATTTTTCCAGGCAAATTACGTAAAAGGGGAAGGTACATGTATACTGCGGCAGTCAAAAAGCGGAAAACAATATTTAGTGATATGAATGAGATTTCTAAAGGTTTTAAGCTTTCGACTTTAAAATCCTTGTATTTCAAGGTGGCGCTGTTTAGACTGGCTTTGTAG
This sequence comes from Schistocerca nitens, assembly GCF_023898315.1. Taxonomy (NCBI): domain Eukaryota; kingdom Metazoa; phylum Arthropoda; class Insecta; order Orthoptera; family Acrididae; genus Schistocerca; species Schistocerca nitens. Next base: position 53,763,378 of record NC_064624.1, on the reverse strand, counting down.
TTCAATGTTCTTCCTGTTGGCCTTCTACCTGTTTGACGGTGAGAGTCATATACGGAAAACAATAATTTATCTTTTGTGTCAATTATTATGCCTGTATTACATCCAGAGAGAGACTGTGAAGAATAAAAATACTGACACTTCATCAATAGAATAGCTCTGGAAACAGAGCATATGGCATCTGCAACGCTCGATTCCAGACACGATTGGTCTTCAGAAGTATCGAAATAGCAGCGAGCATCACGCACTGACTGTGTGATACTAAATGGGACGTCCTGACAAATGCTGAACGAGTTGGACACCATCCAGGCCAGTAGACAGAGGTTGACGTTCACCCTCTGCGTGTAGGCAAGGTAGCTGGTCACGGGTATGTGGGGCGACCTCTGCAGCATGTCTTCCCACAGTTGCACACGGCACTGCTCGCGCTGCTTGATGGTTTCTGGAGGCATGTCTTCCAGTGGACATGTTGGGTGGTCCAGGGCGTTCGCCAACAACTGCATGCAGTCAGTGTCTACGTTGAGTATAGCGTTGCTTTTGTCCTCCAGCTGCCACTCTTCATCTGGAAAACAATGACAGAAAGTAGATGACAGTGGTTATCCTTGCACACCCAGTGTAGCTGAACTAAAAAGTCGCCTCTCAACGATACGACTAGGCATTGTTTTACTAAATCATCAGTGTTCAATGGTTAGAATAGGTCACAACCAACAAATATCCAGGAGTAAGTACGCAGAATGATGTAGGTTGGAATGTCAACATAAATTTTAGTACTCAGAATGACATACATTATGAATTCAATGAAATATACGCAAGTGCATCCACTGAATAAATACACGCAAGTCTGTTTGATCTACAGTGCGTCTGGGAAATCCCCATATCTCATGTGACTTTGTACAGTTGAGGAGATATATAGGTTTTGGTGATATTCTTGATTTTCGATTGTTACCACTTTGCATTGTTTTGTTTCAGGACTGGAATGTTTGAGTTGTGAATCCATGGCGACCAACCACTCTATAAAGGGGGTATTAGAGGCGAGTGCGTGGCTGCCTGAACGTCCACAGCAGGGCAAACAATGACAGAGGCAACGAGAGCACCTCCTGCAGTCCACAGCTAGCAGTCTGTTAGACTGGGAGCAGCATCAAGACAGGCTGCGTAATCCACGTAATAAAACGCAAGAGGAAACGTGCGCCGCCCTCTCTCAGTCAAATAAATAATCTCCAGTGAAATACATTGGCAACAGGGCTGCTGAACTTCAAGCACCAGCCGTGCATTGTTGCCACATTTTCTGCCACATCTGCTGAAAAGTGTTATCGATACACGATATAGATCAAAGACCACTGCTGTGATTTTCTTTCTGTTTGTCAAGGCTAGTCTCAGTAACTACTGTAGGGATTTCGGTACTGTTTCCTCCAATAGAGAGACCAACTCACTATAAAGGTTTTTGTGTATAATTTACAAGTCATCCAGCCATAGCTACTCGATGGTACGTGCGCAAATCTGGAGAGTTTTCTAATTGATGTGCGATATATCGCAGTTCAGACAGGAGGAATAGTTTTTCCTCATATAAGAAAAATCCTGATTATATGCAAGAGTTGGAAAAGAACCTCCCTAACATTACATGGGCTTAGGTGTCATCGTGGTTCCTAAATATACAACATTCTTTTGAATGGTACTTCAGTGGGAACTTGGCCGTATTGCAAACATGTATATGATGTTGGGTCGTAGACAAGGCTCTCATGGATCGTTTTTGGTTACAATAGCACGCAGCTACGTAATTTCCTTAATGAACGATGTCTCCCTGGATTGGGCGTGTTTCAGCAACATCTACAGCCCCAATCAAATGCTCACCACGAATTGTTGATCTTGTTGAACTGCCCCATGGTTGGAAGACCACAATAGTTAACTGGGTAAGTTAGATGAAAAGTTTGAAGATGGCCTACATCCACCACCTGCAGCAGGACTGTGGCTATGGAAGCATTGCAAAGTCCAAACCAACCTTAAGGTTGTGGACAGCTTTACCTATCACGTTCTGTGATGTACCGATAGCCCTTTTTCTAGACAGCCATTCACATTCGGTATACAAAACTAAGAGAAAGATGGTGATATGCTATACTTGATCTATCTCACGTAGCACAGTGGTTTGTTGAATGAAAATTTACATGCAGTAAGACGAATATGTTCCAAAACGTTGTTATGCACAGACAGTTTCCACGAAAGACGTAGCACGTAACATTGATGCTACCTTTATTGCTTTATTATTTATTTCACTCCCACCATGTGATGGGATGATGGTAGAGAGGCTGAACAAATAATCTTGCTCTTCAGCCTATTGACACTGAAGTTAAAATGAATGAAATTTTCTATTAAAATACAATAAAAGATATAGTATATCCAAATAAGCACAGGTAGAGATGATGACGTTGGTGCTAGTTGACAATAAGGCTACAACATCTGGAAAACCCTTCGAGGTCAGCTCTGAGGAAGCGCTGTAAGCCTGATATTGTAGGATGGTGGTGTTAGCCAAGAAGGACGAGTGGAGTGGTAAGACTGAGTGGGCACAAGAAATGATGTGCTGAGAAGTAAGATTGACATGTTGGAGCTAGAAGGGAGAGAGTGAGGGAGGAAGGAGGGAGCGATTATGTTGATTGGGATGTTTGGATAAGTATTGCAACCCTGTTATGAGGAGAAGGTCCATACGCTGGGACTATTGGTGGTAGGATTGGTAAAGTTCAGAATACAGTTGTGGGATGAGAGAATCACTCTGTTGAAGTTCCCTTTGAACAGGATAAGGCAGGTGTGGAATTGTAGGGACGCTGTGATATGGCAGCACAGGCGTAGTAGGAACCAACGTTTTCAGATGAATGCGGTCGGGGGAACATCCTTTTGAACCTCAAATTTCCAGGGTGTATAGAGTTTGTAAGAAAGTTCGTGGTACTTCAGAAGAGAAGACAGTGTAATCAGCTTATGTAGATTCTGTGTGAGGGGGGGTGGGGTGATGGGGTGGAAGATTGATATGGCGCATGCCATTCGAGGCGTTGTAAGGAATAGAAAAATTTTAGGACAGCAGATATCCAAGGTATGTTGGCGCAGGCAAGGATGGGGAAGATGAATTTTATGTAAAAACCATAATACTGGAAATTAATGTTCTGCAGACGTTCAAGAGAGAGCACAAGCTATCACTGAAAAATACCCAAAAGATAGTCAGCTTGGCGCCTGAATACGAAAAGTCCTGACATTCGCCTTGAGCTGTTTTTTAAAAAAAATCATACAAAAACCAAACATTTCAAGTCAAATCTGGCTTTGAACCACCACCTTGCACAGTAGCCTTTTCTAAGTACAGAGGATGGTTGAAAATTGAAGTCCCTGTGTCTGGCCAGTTTATGGTTTTCTTCGTTTGACTGTTAGGCAAGAGGCACCAGGTTAGTTCGAGACATGAGAAAGAAAGTTAAGATTTGTCTATTAGTGTTTCCTGGTAGACCCAGGAAATCCTGATCTTTCTGCTTGTATGTTATTTGAAAGTATCTATGACAGGTAAGTGACTGTAAAGTATGTGTGAGTAGCCTACTGTCCACATCCACAGGAGGGACACTATCAACAGTGCCACAGACCCTTGTGAGAGGAGACATTATGAATATTTTGAAGGTGTAGGAGATGTGCTTCCATGGCCCCATGCCCCTACTCATTGATGCCATCACATACTGCCAGTCAACTGCATCCAAGTTCAATTCCGCCCCCCCCCCTCCACCACCTTGTAACGTTTTTTTATAAGAAATCAATTGTATAGGTGTCGTCATTAGCTGTTCAGCATGGAGCACTGGCAGCAGCAGCAGATATCGACTCGGAATAAGAAGGCAGTCCGTATCTATTTTTTCAATGCATCTCTAATAATAATAATAATAATAATAATAATTATTATTATTATTATTGTGATTATTTTTTATGCATTATGTCTTTGTACTTATGGATTTGATATTATTGTTACAGATGAGGACGCACAGGCGTTGCACACATCACAGCAGAAGTCGGTATGTATGGGATATCTTACTGATCTGAGCAGTATCATAGCTACTGCAGCTGCAGGAATGTGTTCATTATCAAATGCAGGGTGCTGACTGTGCCAAAGTGTGTAAGTGTTTAGGTTCTCATGTCCATGGGGCTGAGTTTACTAACAGTATTCCAATGAATGTGTATGACCGTTTTGGACTCAATGCAATGGAAACTAAATTTAAGTCTTATAAAAGACAGCTGTTTAGTGAAATAATGTGCACCAATGATATGGTTGCAAATAAACTACTGTTATTTCCTCACAACTATGTCTTATCCAGCTTTGCTGCTTACCAATGTTTAACTGAACCAGCAGTTAACTAATTAAGTTCTGAGGTATTGGTAGTAAGACATACATGCTTACAATTTTAACAACCACTGTGTGTAGTTTCAACACTGCTATTATTGAGGTGCTGACATATCTGCTATCTGTACTCCTATTCATCTATGTTGGAGTCTGCATGATACTTTACACTACCATATACAGGTGACTGGAACAGAGTAAATAATGTTATTGTAATTTAGAGATGCATTGTTAGATTGTATTGATTGAATAAGATGGTATCGCTACTGTCACCTACATAAGTGTTAAACAGATACAAGCCGTGTTTGTGCTATATGAGGTTGTAATTGTAGAATGGTATGTAAATTTATGTTTTTGCTAGAATACTATTCCTTTTTATTAACACCTAACAGTTCACAGATGGTAGTAAGGGAGATAGACCCCACCCATTTTATTATTCAGTAGGCAGCAATAACTTCGGCTTATATAGGATATAGAACTATTCAGTTTTACATATATATGTATATACATAACATGAGCCTTAGTCTGAGCACTGAGAGCAGGTATGTCAGTGTTAGTCTTAAAGTTGAAGTCACAAGTAGATCCATGTATTGCCAAGAATTCCACATTGTAGACAATCAAGTTGTAAAATAAAAAATAAAAAAACGGGAATTTCTTGTGTTGGATGACACTTGGAGTAGAGTGACTGTTTCTCTTGGTTTTATTCTGGATTAGAAAACGCCATACCATGAGTTGAGGTAAGTTCTGCAAAATGTTTAATACACAATCACCACCAGCACAGTATGGACTCAGCTGTAATGCCATTGGAGACTGTGATGAATTGTCTATGCTCATTAATATCAGATAAGTTGTAAGTTTTCAGGACTGGTTTGGGAAAGAAGAATTAGAATATTATGTTGTCTTAGAATATTATGTTGTCACAAGCACTGCTGCAAAATGGCTTGAATCTCAACCAGCTAGCAGGAAACAAGTGTATTATGATATACCTGTGGCATAAGCAGGCAGTCTTCATCTGATTGGGAATTAATTACTTGTGGTTTTCCTCAAGGTTCCATCTTGGGTCCATTACTTTTCTCTTGTACATTAATGACCTCTCATCTGTTACATTGCCAGATGCAAAGTTTGTTTTGTTTGCAGATGATACAAACATTGAAATATATAGCAACTCAAGTACAGATATAGAAATGGCTGCTAATTAAATTTTCACTGACATTCAAAAAAATGGTTTGAAGCTAATTCACTGTCATGAAACTATAAAGAGACCCACCATATGCAGCTTAGAACCTTAAGAGATTTCCTTCCAGCATGTGTATAACATATGAAGACATGCAGATTGAAGACGTTGATCCTGTTAAATACCTGAGATTACAATGTGATAATAAATTCAGTTGGGAGGGGAATACCACGGAATTGCTGAAGCACATAGACAATTCAGTATTTCCAGTGAGAATGATGTCACATGTGGAATGTATAAATATAAAAGACTTGCATACTTTTCTTCCTTTCACTCTATTATGTCATATGAGATTATATGCTGGGGTAACTTGTCAAACCACGCAGAAGGTTTTAGTGAGCAAAAGAGTGAATGAGACTCATATGTGGTGTTAATTCAAGAACATCATGTAGAAACCTTTTAAGGGGAACTTTGTATTGTAACCACAGCTTGCCAATATATTTACCCTTTAATGAAATTTGTTGCAAGTAATATGACTCTGTTTCCAACCAATAAACCGATACATGGTATCAATACTAGAAATAACAGTAAACTACACAAAGACTTAAAATCACTTACCTTGATCCAAAAAGAGATAAAATATTAAGGGACACACATTTTCAATAAATTGCCAGCAACCACTAAAATCTTGGTTTCAGTTAAAGCATAATTTAAACAGATTTTGAAAGACTTTATGACAGGAAACTCCTTCTAATCTATAGATGAATATCTTAATATTAACTGTTAGATCAACTTAAATAATGTCTCTTAGATTTCAGTTTTGACTAGCACTCCTGGAAAAAAGGATACTGCAGAGACGTGGCTTAGCCACAGCCTGGGAGATGTTTCCAGAATGAGATTTTCACTCTTTAGCGGAATGTGCGTTGATATGAAACTTCCTGCTAGATTTAAACTGTGAGCCAGAACGAAACTTGAACTCAGATACACAAGCTAGGAATCGCATGTCATGCTTCGGTAGCTCAGTTGGTAGAGCACTTGCCCGTGAATGGCAAGGGTCTTGAGTTCGAATCTCAGTTCAGCATACAGTTTTAGTCTGCCAGAAAGTTTCATATCAGTCCACACTACGCTGCAGAGTGAAAATCTCATTCTAGTATGAAATTCTATGTTTCTTATTATTTGAAAATTATGTTAATACTGTATACTAACTGAATATCCAGCAGTGAATGAGTATGTATTAATTCCAATCATCTATTACTCTATTTCCTCATTCACTTTCCCTCTGTCACACCCTACCTCTCTGTCCCTCTGCTCCTCCTCTCTCTTTATCCACCTTGTCCCCATTCCTCTCTCTATCCACCTCTTCCTCTTTCCTCTATCTCTGTCCATCATTTCGTCTTTCCTTCAATTTGCGATTTTTGTTGTTAATCGTTTCAGTTTTAAAACGTTTCTTACAATCAAGCAGAAAACAGCTATGGTGTTGATAAACTGTATTGTTTTCTTTATCGAGTCCATGTAGATTAGCTGCAGCTTTATTTACTTCACTACCATTACGAGGACACTGAATATTATTATTGTAAACACTGTATAACCAAGCTATAATTCTTTACTATAATTTTCCTTTTGTTTTCTACCCAATACAGTTATTCTTACTTTGGGAACATATTTAGTCAGTATATCTAGACCATAATTACGGTACTCATTACTTTCTTCCCTCTTACTGAACACATAAATTTCTTTAACTTTTTGGCTATGCGATTTAAGGAATGTTTCCCTATCGTTTGGTTTCATAGTATCAGGACAATGATATCTGATACCAGGAATTGGTACCATGAATTTTTCATTTTCCTTTGTGTTGCATAAATGTAGAAAATAAGGTGTTAAAACTGATTTATCTCCTACAACCATAATTTAGTACCTGTGTATATCATTCATAGTTTTATCGTATTTTCTACACAATATTTCAAAATAAATTGTGAATCATATCTATTAGCATAAATGTATAATTTGTTTTCTTCACCTATAAATGGTATCTCCATTAAATTAGTGAGCTATTATGAGACTTGGAATATGTATTCCTGTTTCTTGTTGAGCTACATAATCAAACCACATGTACCTTTCAATACATTCAATGAATTCCCTTTGAGAATTCTTTTTCACCTTATTTAAACTCTTTACCTGTTACTATTTTATTTCATGGGAAGCATCAGAAAACGTAGTAATCTTTGAATTCTTCATTAACATAACAACCATTTTAATACATTTTTGACATCCTTGGACTATATATTCTTCATTAAATTTTCTTTCATATACACCACCTTCTTGTATTTTGTATTGTATGTGACATTCATTATTTCTAACTTCTACTTTTAGGATACAGATTCTATATTTTTCAAAGCCAGATATATGTTCCATAGATATCGAACATATACTTTTATATTCTTCACATTTTGAAGCTATATGACAAACTTCTTGTTGATTGTTAACCATTCTTCATTATAACAGTACCTATTACATTTTTACAATAATTCTTATTTTCCACAGTATTGTGTTCTGTACCACTACTTAATAATTAAATTAAGATGGCTGTGATTTTTATATAGCACTGAGGATGATGATATATAGCTGAATTGAAATTTTCAATGCCATGTAGAGTAAATCATTCTTTGTGGTGTTCACATAATTGATTACATAATATACTGAATAAGCTTTTCATGATTTGTATTTATCTCTTTCTGTAACTTCCTTAATTTCATCAATTGTTAGTTCTCTGTCTAAGATAAAATCTGTGTGGTAAGTTAAAGCAATTATTTTTTCTCTAGGACAACACAGGTCATCACTGTTATTAAATGTAGTAACGTATCTTTTGGTCTTTCTATCATTAGCAAAATTTATTATTTTATTACCTTTCCTACCTCTTGGAATTTCCAACATTTGAACATTAAATATAGTATTTGCAATATCGATAGATGCATCAAATGTTAGTATACTTCTGATTTTATTGCACAAAACTTAAACAGAATCTTTTGAATTAATTTATGCTTTATTATGCTGTAGAAGTTGGATTAAATATTTTTGGATTTGCTGTAGTTATATTCCACTTATCTCTCTTCCTAAAATTAGTCTCTTTCTAGTATGTCGACCATAGACTGAAGTGTTTTCATTGTATAATCTGTTTCCTCTCACTACAGTATAGAATTTACTAATATTAGCAACGTTAAACACAATTTTACAATCGACTGTCCAAGCTTTAAGTTTTCCATTAAATTTAGATTTTATTTCTTTAACCTCAAATAACTCGTTTTTGACAGTTTATTCGCTTTTTCTTGCACAAATAGTTTACTGCTGGATGGATAAATTTGATCAAATCTCACTACTTTCTCTTGATTTGGTGTTTGTGTTTCTTTCAAAAACATCATCATTAAATATGAAAAATTATTTGCAGTATGTACACATGTTCTTTTAGTCTCCTGGAATAATTCTTTCTGAAATGAGAAATCGTGTAAAGTAATTGAATTAATTAATTTTGATTTCTTTAATTTACTGTAACCTTTAATACGAAGACTCTTAGATCTAGTTTTAAGTTCAGATACTCTTATATTATTGAGAGTCCTTGTACGAATATGACAAATTATGTATGACAATTAAATTATGGTAATTAATTAATCTTTTCTTAATCTTTTGTATTTAGTTATATTGTTTCTTCTACAATAATCACAAAATTGGGCACTCGTGAAATGCACCATTTTAGTCTCTTATTTAGTACAAAACATTTTTATTAGGAATTTAGAAAAAGGTTATCCCAGTTTTTCATTTCTTATTATTCTTGAGTACGTTTCTTGCATCTACTTTTATGATTGTCTTTACACGATTGATTTAAGTAAAAACATTCTATTTCTTTAATCTCTTGACAAACAACACACTTTTTTGTGTTATCTGTGTAAGTCTGTTGTTCATCATGTTTCCTTCACAACAGTGTCTTCAAATGTTCTGTACTTGAAATTAATTCTAAAAGATTTTTGTAATATATATAGAAACATTTGTTTACTATTATGTACTCTTATATGATATTCATTCATACATTGTCAACACATTGTCTTATAACTATCTTCTGTATATTTCTGTGAAGTAAAATTATCAATAAACTTCTCAGTTTCACGATATTTATACAGTTTAGATTGGGTAGTTTCTATTTATACAAGAACAGAATTTTAATAGGAAAAAGTAAAATTTTCTAGTTTTAGCTATGAACCCATTACTTAGTACCTGAATTAAGAAAAATTGTATTAACAACTATTTTTATCAAATGAACTCAGTTGTAGATCTCATCAACTAGAAGCTAAGTCCACATGTTGTCAGTGCACCTGAACTTGTATGTGTGATAGATTATTAGAACGATGGTAACATCAACCGTTCAGTATATGTTTAATAACATACTACAATGTAATAAGTGTTGTACTCATCGAATCTTGTGGGACTCTCACAGTCAAAAGGCTGCATTTTGATGACAACACCTACTCATGTCAGATAGTTTTATATTCTGAAAGAATGTAACTTTGCAGTGTTACTTGAAAATGGCCATAAGAACGAAATTGTAATAGTAACAATAAATATTTGATACAGTCAATGGCGACTATGATGTCTTTTAAGAAGCAAGTGTTTACGATTACTGATGAAAAGAGTAATCCATGATTATACACAAATCAAGTTACTGGTCTTTTATGATATGCCCATTCTCAAGCTGCTGTAAAACTACATTTAAGGGGGGTAGGATGTCAAACTTGGAGCAGGAGAGGCACCGCAGAACATTTTAATTTCCACTGTCTATATTTTTACAAATAAGTTCATAATACTTTGTCAGCATGATGAGAAAGGATTCAGGGTTCACACTCATACCAGAGGAAGTTCAAAAACATAAAAAATAAATATTTTTTACATGTAAAATTCCAGCATTTTTCACTTACTATTGTCTGCATTTGTTGCTATAGGTACACTTTTCTTTATGAGTAAAAAAGTATCTTCAATGAATTTCACACAGCTTACAAGCCATACCTGCAGGTGTATGAAACTCTAGAATTTATTAAGTTCATGAATAAAATTAATGAACTGTTACATTTTAAACTCAATGTTTAGAAAAAACGGAAACTTCATAATTAATTACCACATTTTTTATCACAGTTTTTAACAGATTAGGAAAATTGACATCCTACACCCCCTTAAGGTGAAATGTTGTAAAAGATATGAAAATTTCAGTTGTGGTACAACAACATTAGCAAAATTTATATATTAAAAAAAACAAAAAAAATTCAATGAGCCTGGTCTGTTTTCTTTACTCATGACATTCAATATGACTTTTGTGGAAAACTTCTAAAATTGGGTTCATCAAGAAATTTTACTGGAAATTCATAGAAATGGAGAATATAAAATGAAAGAGTTCTAACAAGATCAAATGACTTACTTGGAAAATAAATACAAAATTAAGGATGAACAAGAAATTTAAATGGAATAGTTGGTGATACTACAGGGTAACACAAGAAGGAAACAGAGAAATAAGATACTAAGGTCTTCCTCAAACATTCAAGCTCAGGTTATGACCAGCTTTTGTCCTTTTAAATTTATTTGCTGAAAAATTTTAATTGAATTATTATGTCATTAGAGTACAACAAAAAAATTTACGAAAGTAATTGTATAGAGTCGAAGACACACATATATATGTTGCAAGATCCTGCTGCATATCAACATTAATGATATGGGTCTGTAATTTAGTATATTACTTCTACTACTTTTCTTGAATACTGGTGTAACCCATGCTACTTCCCAGCTCTTTCATCGACTGAGCGGTTGCATATGAATGTTCAGTATGGAACAGCATATTCTGAAAGAAACCTAATTGGTCATCTAACCATTTATTAATACATTCTTTATGAAAAGTATGATTACATTTAGTTTTTAAGACTGATGATCATGATAAATTAAGCATATAGAACAATTTTCTTCTGTAGTAGCTAATATTTCATAAGATTTTATTATTTTGTATGATTGATTCAGATAAATTTTTACAGCTTAAAATATTTTTTTAGTTACTTTAATGTTGAAATTCTAATCTTATATTCACATAATTTTGTGTTTATGATATATAATCCAAATTGAATTTAACTTGAAATTCTTGCACATCGACTTGCTCATCAACTAAAAATTTTCCCAATTTAGTTTATCTTGAAATTCTCACATAAAGTGTTTGGATAATCCATGATACGTTGCATTACTTAAGTCTACTAGTAACTGATGGACTCACAATTTTTTCCGATAATATTTGTTTCCACGATTTGTAAGACAAATCTAATTTATGTTGAAACTCTTTTATGAAGCTTTTAGTTAATTTGCGTTGTGTTACATTAAGCCAGTTTATTGTAACTTGAAATTCCCGAATAAGATCAACAGATAATTTTTCTTTATTTGATATAACCTCCAGTTTAATTTTATCCCGAAATTTTTGTTGTTTATATAATATTCCTATGTAGCTTATCTTGAATTTCCCTTATGAAACTTTTGATACATTTCGATATGATAGTAAATTACAATCTAATTTGTTTTGAAATTATCTCATGAAATCTGCAGTTAATGCAAAATCTCCTGATATATATTTCTATTCTGTATTACTAAATACCTTATTCTTTTTAATGTAATCAACAATTCTATTTCTAGATTCCAGTTGTTCTTATATATTATTTTCACAATCCTACAAAACACAAATTTTCTAAATTATGATTAATGAGTGCAATACGTTCTTCCTCCCCTTCTTTAGAATATTTGTTAATTCCTGGTTCTTTAGCTTCACCTTTTAGTTCCTTTATATTAAAAGCAGTCTTCACACTGCAAGCAGCCTCTGGACTGATATTAATAAGAAGAATATGGTTTCATTTCCTAAGTTTAGAATAACCTCTTATTCCCAATTGTTTTACTCTAGCTATTAATTTGCTTACTTTTCAGCTGTTTCTTCATAAGCAATATTTTGTACCAAAAAAGTATAAGTCTGTATTTATTATTTTTGAAAAATGTATCGATTACTAGTGATAAACAGACATTTAATTTCACAAAATTAATATTTGGAAATAGAACAGAATACAAATTTTACTTCTAATTAACCAAGTATTTATAAACAACACATATTTCTTCTTCATCTACTTGGTATAAATAATTCATATTCAGGTCAGGTAATTGACCTATGAATGCAGATACATCATGATCAGGATAGTGTACAGATAGTAAATATGTATGTGCTTATTATCTCATTTGTATTGTATGATGCACAAACACACACACACACACACACACATACACACACAATTTTTTATAAATTTGTCTACCCTACTTGTTTTAATGTTATCATAGAAAACCAATGAATTATTAAAATAACATTATCCTTACTAACCTTACTACTGTATGAATTATGAAATCTCAACCATTCAACGTTTACTAGATTGCCTTTCCTTCTTTAACTTTCTGCATTAGATACACATCTGGATATATTGCCTTCTGTAGTTTAGTCTCACAAAAATTTCCTTATAGTTTTTCTCCATCTGATGCAATTAATTTATATTTGATTTGATTACAATGAATAGCATCTTCAGTTCCAAAAAATTGTGTTGACCAATTAGTCTTTTCAAACATGGTTAAATTTTCTGATGCTAACTTTACTGTGAACTTTATATTTAGGCTTATCATTAGCAACAGTGACAGTTGGATTATAATTTTTGTCATGAACTTCTGTTGGGTTTATTTTTATTGTTGCATGTTTTGTATTATTATATTCATCAGTCAATTTTTCAAATAGTGCAATCCAAATTATAATTACCTTGAAGAGCGAATTTTTTCCACATCTTTTCTTTGTAGATTTCATTAAATCTTTCTACAACAGGGACTTTCAATTCAGTAAAAGTTCAATAATGATTAATATTATATTTTTTCATAAGCTCTTTATAATCTTTATTACAGAATTCTTTGTTTGTAAATTCCTTGGAGATCTTTACTATAAAATATTTTCAAGTGTTCCTGGAATATTTGTACTAGTTTTATCTTTAACTGGAATTGATCAAGCCTACTCTGAAAAACATTGATTACAGTTAATAATTATTTATGTCCTTTATTTATTTTACAAATTCCTTTCAATTTTCCAGAATTCATTTGTACTGCAGCAGCTTGCCATTTTCTCATCAGTTTGTGTAATTCATTAATTATTTCTTCTCCAATATTCTAAAAATCACCTACAAAATTCTTTTAACGAATTTGCGCTCTTTAGTTTTTGATATTGCACAAATCCATTCAATTCTTTGTCTTTCATTTTTTGTTATCGTTCTTCTGGGATGATGCATGTAAGTAAGTTTTTTATATTTTAGACACCAATTATGACTGTCTGAAAGATTATTCAGATTTATAAGATTAAATTTATTAAATATTAAATTTTAATTTTTTGATTACAAATTCTTCAGTGCATTACTAACTCTCATGTTGAAATTCCTATTAATTAAAGAATCTAATGACATAACATGACTTTATAGTAAATCTGTCTTATGTAATGTATGATGGAGGCTTGTTTTCATGTTATGTGTTTCTTTGTTATGACATTCCATGATGTCACCATAATTCTATTTCTTTGCTTAAAATCTGTGACAGCTTTAGTGGGTTCAGGATTTGTAACAAGATTAGCTAATTCATCTTGCAGATATTGTTTGGTAACTGCATCATAGTCATTTACAGGATCTTCTACCTTTAAAATCAATACAACCTTTAGATACTTTAAAAATCGTACGTAATTCCAGAATTTTCACTCTGCAGTGGAATGTACACTGATATAAAACTTACTGGCAGATTAGAAATGTGTGCTGGGCTGAGACTCGAACTCAGGACCTTTGCCCCTTGTGGACAAGTGCTCTGTCAAATGAGCTACCCAACCACAACCCACGACCAATCCTCATAGCTTTATTTCCACCAGTACCTCGTCTCCTGCATTACAAACTTCACAGAAGCTCTCCTGCAAAACCAGCACAACTAGCACTCCAGGAAGAAAATATATTGCAGAGACATGGGTTTGACATCACATGGGGTATGTTTCTAGGATCAAATTTTCATTTTAATGCGGAGTGGGTGCTGATATGAAACATCTTGGTGTATTAAAACTGTGTGCTGGAGCAAGACTCGAGCTTGGGACCTTTGCCTTTCACTGGCAAGAGCAGCTGCAGTCCACATCCTGGACAGTGCCAACCTCAGTGAGTGTGTGCCAACAACACCCCTTGAGCACCAGCTGTCTGGAACAATGACACATTTGCTGATGTATTCTGGATAAGAAATATTTTGTTTGTCAATACTGTTTCTTTGACGCCTGAAAAGGTGTCTGTGGAATGCCCACTCACCACTGCACTGACCACCTACACACTAGGGTGGTGACTGGCCTTTATGCTGACCTCGACTTTCCTGTCGCCATCACCCACCACAGTGGTTGGGCAAAGCAGTCATTACAATTTCTCCACGTTCTATCCTGGATTCTGGATATGGATGGACAGTAACTAGGAATTAGTGAGAAACTGTTTATGTGTGGATGAACTGTAAGTGCAACAACTAGAACCCCTTCATCAAATGATAGCGTACAGGAAAAGTTCTGTATGAAATATTCCTCTTAATATGAACAGCTGCTCATACCCTCTCATCCATTATGTCCTTTCTTATGACATAGCATCCAGAAAGGAATAGTCGCCAGCTCAAGGTCTAGTGACTAGGGTTTCTGCTTCTGGCTCACGATATCCTGGGTCCAGTTCCCGGCCGGGTTGGGGATTTTCTCTGCCCAGGGACTGGGTGTTTGTGTTGTCCTCATCATTTCATCATCATTCTTGAATGTGGCGAGACTGGACTGTTTAAAGATTGGGACTTTGTACAGGCACTGATAACCGCGCAGTTCGCCCCACAAACCAAACATAATCATCATCAGCATCATCATCAGAAGGGACTATACATCAAGTACGCTTAAACAAAGTTTTCACGAGTGCTGTGAAATTTGCTTAGTTTTGGTGTATCTGTTTTCGAAAGCTATCTTTACTTTAGTTTTTCCAGGCTTCTGTAAATTTTAAGCATAAATTATTTTATAAGGCGTTTGACGCTTTTCCATGTTTCTTGTAGTTGTATATTTTCACCTCCCACTGACTTTAGGTGCTCCACTGCAGTCGTTATTAAGCTGAGGATACTGCCCACTACTCTGTTGTCGTCTAAGGTTCGCCTCTTAGCGACGTTTACCCTGGAAGATGAATGTGTCTTCACGTTTGGCATTATTGGCTGTATTTTGACGCTGATTTGATACATGTTGTGAGCAATAAACACTAGAGTTGCTGGTGTTATGCCGTTATGGACTGTCAATGTTAAGTTTCATGTAGAGTCGTGAACTGTGATGTAGTTGTTGGTTTACGTTTACTAGCTGGTGTGCTTCACCCGTAACCTTCACAGCTGTATTATTTGGGCCATTCTGTGCTAATGAACGGTATACTGCATGGACACACCTAAAGAAATTTGAAATTACTTGTTTCATTATACTATAGGTTGTACTTATCTACTTCTTGTATTAATTATGTATTCACAGGATGTTATGACTTTGGCTAAAGGATCTTCTTGTCTGCAAATACATAGAGTGTCTGAAGACAGGTATGTCTGTGATGTGTGTTGCGCATCGCAACTTCTACACCTCATATGGCTTTCGTGCTTCTAGTACGGCCATAGCTTAGACATTTGAAACGCCTCGTAGCAGGTGTCAATCAGATTCTATATAATATAATAAACAAGTTTGTTGTTTCCAGAGCATCTCAACTCGATTTTGCATAATTCGTTTTGAGAACCTGTGTTCTTTTCTAACTTAACATTCACTAAAAATTGCATTCAGTATCTCATATTCACTTAATGAGGTATCAGCACCTGTAATTACTGCTCACTTGTTCTCTACATATTTGGGAATATACACTAGTCAATTATTTTCTTCGAAAACTTTTTTGCATTATTCACCAGTTTGCTTTTTCTCTATATGTTTGGGAGTATACACATTGCAATTATTTGCTTTGAAATCATTTGGCTGTATTTATTGCATTGCTGTAAACCTTTTTGTAAGTTATATTTTTACATTGTTCTTGTGAATAGCAGCCACATTAACAATATAAGACTTCATTATCGATTATTTTTAATCAATTTATTTATGAACATATTGTGGTTCCAGATCTGTCTTATTATGACTGGTATCCCCTGTGTGTTCTCTTTGTTGTTTTCCTCCCAGCTTCCACTTACTGTAGGTTATGCACGCTTCCCTGTCTTCGTGTCTTCTATAGTCCTAACTCGAATTTTCGATAGCCTTCTTTCCATTAACACAAAGCAGGTCTTTCTTTCGTTCTTCATTTGCCAATATCGAGCTCCATCTGAAAGAGGTCTATCACCTCTTCGCATTTATCCCAACTATAGTATTCATTGGAATAGTTATGCCAGGTCCTAACGGCGTTTCTGATATTATCACACTTGGTTGCTTCGAGCGTGTTAGGCAATCATTAGCACGCAGATGGCAGATGTGCGTTAATGTAAACAGGCGAAATTTTCAGCAGTGTCTCTAAAACGACATTCACTACGCGGCAGTTAGAATACCATTCCTGGCAAGGATACGATGCAACTGTGATATCTTAGTCACATAAAATAATGTTTATTTTTATCTTCTCTAAACACTCTAAAATTTGGTATACATAAGATTTTACACCCCGTGTGATGCTGGAGTCCGAAATACGTCGAACTGAGGTAGTTAGCTTTGAATAGAACAGTTGGAGAACTGCCAACTGATCAAGAACCAGACGTTGAAAGGAACACTAGGAATTATCTAGCACGAAATTGGAAATAGCAGGAGATGTAAATCAGGATACCCACAACGGTTCTTGAATCCCATTTCTCGAACTAAAATACAGTCGACAGTCATCAATGCATAAACATGATGTGCATAAGTTGTAGTATTAAACTTACCTGATGTACTAACTTTGGGGAAAGGAAAATTTTGTAAACTGTTGAATGTGAAGGAACCATAGAGCGAGTACAGAGCGTCAGCGAGACCAAACATTTCTGATGCTTTTGGCTCTTGATCCTTACATATTGCACTGATGTTGTCATGTAAGAATGGGTGTTGTTCATGGTAGTCCAGTAGGTCATCATTCAATAGTGGTCGCCTGTGACAAACAAGATGCGAGATTAAATGTAAAAAATAAATAAATTCATGATGCCAAATCACGTACAGTGTATGTACAAATGTAAAAATATCCAGAATGAGTCTTCACTCAGCAGTGAAGAGTCGCTGATCTGAAACTTGCTGAAAAATGTGTACTGGACAGGCACTCGAACATGGAACCTTTGCCTTTTTCAACTAAAAACCTTTTATTGTAATGAATTGCAATTAATTGCAACTTTATACAATTGTTGATGCAAAGTTTCACCATTATAAACACATAATATATAATAGTTATATAATACACAGATTTTTAAAAAAGGTGACAGTACTAGTGTATATTTTGTGTCCGCATTATATATGTCATTTTTAGCTATTTCTTGCAAAACATTGGATCTTTTATGTACTGTTATATAGTCTGAACTAATCTTAGATGTTAATTAGAGAAATGAAACAGCAAAATATTCTCTTCCCTTCTTTTCTAAACTATTTATCATCCATGTTTCCACTCAAATACTTTCAGAAAAGACTTCCTGACACCAAATCTGCATTTCTGCATTTCTATTCTTCAGAAACGCTTTTCTTGCCATTGCCAGTCTACATTTTATGTACTGTTTGTTTCAGCCATCATTAGTAATTTTCTGCCAAAATAGCAAAACTCAGCTCCTTCTGTGCCTTGTTTCCTAGACTATTTCCATCGCCATCACCTGATTATCCTTCCATTATTGTTGTTTTACTTTCGTTGATGTTCACCTTAAACCCTCATTTCAGCGCACTATCCAATGCGTTCAACTGCTCTTACAGTTGCTTTGCTGTCTCCAACAGAATCACAGTGTCATCGCCAAACGTCAAAATTCTTCTTTCTTATCTCTGGACATTCATTCCAGCTTCAAATTTTCCTTTGGTTTCCTTCGCTGCTTGTTCAATGTACATACTGATAACACTGGAGATAGGCTGGAATTTTTCCCATTACCTTCTCTACCACTGTTTCCCTTTCATGCTCCTCGTTTCTGTACAAGGGGTCAACAACTGCCACTCCCTGAATTTAACCTATGATACCTTGAGAATTTCAAAGAGAGTATTCCAGTCGTATTGTCAAAAGCTTTCTCTGTCTACATGTGCTACAGACGTAGGTTTGTCTTTCCTTAACCCATCTACTGAAGAAGTCGTAAGGTCAGCATTGCCTTGCATGTTCCTACATTTCTCCGGAATCGAAACTTATTTTCACCAAGTTCGATTTGTACCAATTCTTCTCGTCTTATGTAAATCATTCGTCGTAGCAACTGGCAACCATGATTTACTAAGCGGGTTAATTCGATAGTATTCACACCTGCTTTCTTTGGGATTGGAATTATTACATCCTTCTTGAAGCCTGTGGGTATTCTGCCTAACTCATACATCTTGCATCTGATGGAAGAGTTTTGTGAAGGCTGGCACACCGAAGGCTCATTACTTTTTATGGAATGTCGTCTACTCCCGGAGCTTGTTTTAAAATAGGACTTTCAGTGCTCTGTTATATTCTACTCGCAATACCTTGTCTCCCATCTCACCTTCATATACGTCCGCTTCTATTTCAATAATATAGGCCTCGAGTACGTCTCCCTTGCATAGATCCTCTGTATACTCCTTCCACGTTTCGGCTTTCTCTTTTTTTGCTTAGGGCTGGCTTCTCTCTGAGCTCTTGATATTCAAACAGCTGCTTCTCGCTCTTTGCTATGTGCAAAATTCTACCAGTTGGCTTCCTCTTCCATTCCTTTCCCCTAGTCCATATCCACCTACTGTTTTTCCTTCTCTTTCTTTTCCGACTATCGAATTACTATTCCTCATCGCTGTTAAATTTTCCTCTCCCTTAAATATCTGAATAATTACTTTTATCACACCATGCAATTCCTTAATATCTTTTTCAGCTATGGAGCTAACAGGCGTATAAACTTGTGCTGCTGTGGTGAGTGTGGCCTTCATGTCTATCTTGGCTACAATAGTATGTTCACCACGATGTTCATAGTAGCCTACCTGCATTCCTGTTTTCTTATTCATTATTAAACCTACTGCTGCATTACACCTATTTGCTTTTGTATTTATAACCCCATATTCACCTGACAAAAAGTCTTGTGCCTTAAGCCACTGAACTACACTAATTCTCTCTTTACCTAACTTTAACCTAGTAATTTTCCGTTTTAAATTTTCGAACCTACCTGCCCAGTTAAGGGATCTAACATTCCACACCCCGATCCATAGAATGGCAATTCTGTTTGATGAAGACATCCTCCTTGAGATCCAAATGGGGACCTATTTTACCTCCGTTTTATAAAAGAGGATGGTGTCATCATTCAACTCCATAGTAGCGCTGCATGCCCCTGGTAAAAATTAAGGCGTGTAGTTTCCCTCTTGCTTTCAGCTGTTTGCAGTATCAGCACAGCAAAGCCATTTTAAATGACATAACAAGGCCGCATCAGTCCCTGCAACTACTAAAAAACTGCTGCCTCTCTTCAAGAACGCCATGTTTGATTTCCCTCCATAATGTACAACACTACAAGTTTCCAGACAAAAACACGCATCTCTATTGGACACACGTTCGTTTGCTTTATACACAACCTGCTGCTATGGTTGTCACTTTGTGAGTGGTGCTGTGGGTCTCTCATTCGACAGTGCAAATTATCAAAGCGCAATTGATGCCTGTAGTACATGGTCCTAAGATGGGTGAACCACATATCTGTTTTATGTACATGTGGCATGTACATCATCAGCCTGAAACCAGCTCATGGTATAATAAAGTGAAGAGAATTTAATTGCAGTCTGACACAATTTCTTGTTTTCCTAATTAAGCTAAAACTGCATTTCCCATAGCTCTATCAACGAGAGAAAATTTAAATAGCGCCAATTCAAAATGAAGTGGCCTTTGGACATCAGTGTTCTGTAACTTACATTGTTATGTCAGTTAAAAAATGGAGGTGTATGTTAACGAATGCCTTCTCATTTCTGGGTCCCCTAATTGACCAGAAAGCAATCGTTTACGGAATGTGTGATGTCATGGGTCTGATTCTCTCAAATCCACACCTTGTAATATATTCCGATTGCAGGCCATTGTGCCTGGACTTGCAGTGCCATTCCTACTCGTAGGTACTTAGAATCCATGCCATGAGTAAACTAATCTTTTTGCATGGCAGAGACGAAAGTAAGTGGATGCTTACTATGGTCTCGTTAAACACTGTACTGGGGTTTAGTTAAGGATGGATTTCGGGAGAGAGATATATTTAACGTGATCCAACGGATTCCTTCAGTAAATCAACGAAAGGATGCCTTTAACACACAGATAATGGAGGTGAGCATATAGTATCCACTAAAACAGAGTTGGAGGAAGAGCCTTGAATCCTATGAACAATTTGATAGTGTACTACATATAAATCATGAGAGAATATTGACTACCATAGTCAATTCAGTAGCACGGTAGCACTTTCATGGATGCACAGCATGGAAAGTCAACAGGGGAGACAGTAAATAATGCGAGTTTGTTGACTAATGTCGTGACGAATTCCTTATACCAGCGTTTTCCAACCTTCCAGTATTCGCGACCCAGTTTTCAACCATAATTTTCAAGACACTGCCTCCCCCCTCACATTTGGCTCATACGGTAACTACGAGGGGTGTCTGTAAAATAAGGTTCCCAATTTTTTTTCCACAGTGTAAGACATGTTTATTTCATGAATGCGTACATTTTTGGAAAGTTCAGACTCTAACCTATTTTTCTACATAGTCCCACTGAGGTCAATACATTTTTGCATGCGATGTACGAGCTTTTGAATGCCCGAGTCAAAAAAGTCTGCCGCCAAGCCATGCAGATACCTGAGAACTGCTTCTTCCAGGTCTTCTCGGTCGCCAAAATGCGTTCCACCCAGATGTTTCTTCATGTCAGGGAAGAGATGGTAGTCACTTGGGGCTAAGTGTGGGCTGCAGGGTGAGTGTTTCACAATACCCCATTCAAATTTTGCGATGAGCTCGTTGGTGGCTTTAGCGGTGTGCGGTCGAGCGTTATCCTGATGCAAACGCACCCCCTTGGACAGCATACCTCTCCTCTTGTTTTGAATTGCACGGCGCAATTTTTGCAGTGTCTCGCAGTACCCAGCAGCGTTGGTTGTTGTACTGGTGGGCAAGAGTTCGCACAACAATACCCCCTCCCTGTCCCAAAGCACTGTTGCCATCACTTTGCCGACACTTTGCGTTTGTTTGAATTTTCGCGATCTCGGCGACTCTGGGTGCTTCCATTGTGCGGACTTTCTTTGGTTTCGGATGTGCGGTCGTGCAACCAAGTCTCGTCTCCAGTGACGATGGAGTCGAGGTATTCCTCGCCATGAATTTCGTGAACTTGAAGAAGTTCTTGGGCCGCTTCAACGCGTGGACGTCTGTGGTCTTCGGTGAACATTCTTAGCACCCATCTTGCGCAAACCTTAGCATACCTCTAGGTGCTCCTTCACAATCTTGTCAACAGGTATTTTGCTGACAACAACGATAATTTCGGAGAGCTCACGAACCGTCACTCTTCGATCGGAGAGCACCGCTGCCTCCAATTTTGCGATTGTTTCGTCAGAAACAGATGGCCGTCCGGAGCGCTCCTCATCATGGACGTCAGTACGCCCGTTCTTTAACTCTCTCCATCATTTGTGCACGTGTTGTACGCTCATACACTTGTCTCCATCGATTTCGCATATCTGGGAATGGATTTCTACCGGCGCAATGTTTTTTGCAGACAGGAAACGGATCACCGAGTGCGGCTCACACCAGGCGGACGAAGCGAGAGGGAGATCAATCACCTACGGCTGCCAAGCCAAGACTGAGCTCCGCAGGCAGCTCGCTAGGGAGAGGATTTGGAGGAACCAAGGTACACTATAGAATCGCCGGATCCACCGTAACAGTGCTTTTCAGGACTGTAGCACCATGGGAACCTTATTTTACAGACAACCCTCGTATATAAACAGAGAGAGAGAGGAGGGGGTGGAATGGAGGGAGTCTTTTGGCGCTAAAGCTATAAAGTTCCATTAAAATTACCAATTACTGGTAAATTTATTGCTATTATTCAACACCAGTCCGCTACATTGATGAAATAAAAATGGATGACGCTCTATTGCTGTCTATGTTGCGGGTAGCGCGTGGAGATACTCTCGAAAGTCTTGCAACAGCAGAAGATAAAGTCTTCGTAAGCTTCACACCAAATGGCGAAAACAAAAGGAAAATTTGTAATAAGTGAGTAGTTGAATTTTGGGCAGTAGTGGATTGTGAGTTCTATGAACTGAAAACAAAAGCTTTTCGTATACCACTAGCATTATCAACATTCTACCTTTGCGACAACAGATTTTTCCCCATTGACTGTTTTGAAGACAAAATATAGACCTTAGCGGAATATGGAAAGAGTTTCTGTTTCTCACATTAAAGCGTCCTCCGAAATACCGTGTTCTGCAAACCAGGTCCAAGGAATGGCTAAGTATAAAACGTATTTTTAATTTGGTACTTCTTTAATGAACAGAATCCTATTTATAAGTGTGCTATATCAATGTAAGTGTGAATTCAATTTTTTTATATTTCCTTTATTTCTCTTTTAGTGCATTAATCTGGTTTTAATTCATTTTTTTTTTCAAGAGGCTCACAACACTCATTTAGTATTATCCCCCCCAAGAACTGGTCCGACAGTTTGACAATCACTGCTGTAGAGAAATTCTGGTGGTCCTTTACTCACCAAAGAGAATTCGAGGGTCTGTACGAATCGCTGGGAGACTGCTAATATGGTAGACAGTCATCATCAATTGCAGAGGAAGGCTGTCCACAGATGTCACTGTGCAGCTCATACTTTTGGGTTGTAGCGCTGGAGCCACCAGTAGAGACGTCCAATTACAGTAATTGAGTGGTCTGTTGGAATTTTCTGATAATCTACTGTACATGGTGACATGAATCTATAGATGATCGTGTAATTCTGCACTGTATGACCTATAAGAATGGTGTCAATGATCTGTTGCCATCCCTGGTAGACTTCCAGTCTTCGATTTGGCAGCAACATTGAACTGACAATGAACATGCTTACTTACGCCACCAGCTTAACTCCTTCACCTAAAACTCCTTTGCCAATGAATCGTCAACCATCCCTGTCTTCACCAGCATTTTATCAGTTTCTCAGCTTCACCAACATCATGCTCCAGCACCATCACCAATACCTACACCATCACCTTGACCGTTGCCAGCTGCATTATCAGTGACATCGACATGTCCATCACCAAAACCATCACCACTTTCCAGCACCGCAACCAGCTCCATAACCAGCGCCATTGCCACTCCTATCAGTTCTGACCACATCAGCCACAATTACACTGACTTAAGCTCCATCATAAGCTCCTGTTAATATCCCTACCAACACCCAAATAATCCCACTTACTACCTGACAAACCTCATTTACACAGCCAAGGACAGTAAATTAAATAAAAAAACGGCCCCAACATACACCAATCCAGATTACAACATACTCCACACCATATATTGATACTTACCATCATGATTGGGGTATCAACCTTGAGATCACACTGGTGAAGGTCATGAAGAACCCCAACTCAGAAATCCAAATCACAATCCACATCCACAACAATTTTTTCTCAATCTTTCCTCAGAATTATCCAGCAACATTGACCAACTTTTCATAACCTAAGTCATTGCCTTAATATCCAACTATCCAAGGACTAGCCACAAGCCATCAGCAGCAGGGTAAGGAGAGAATTTACCCAAAGTGTGTCAGTAATGATGTCCTAGGGATTCCCATCCCCCCTCCTTCTCTGTCTGCCTAAGGTCAATTGTCTTATTATAAAATGCCAGAAAATAAACAATTTGGCAGGATAATCAAAACTAGCGCAAGTGCGCTAGTGTGTTTCCTGTGGAGCCATAGTAGTTGTTCTAAATAAAAATTGGTGGGAAATTTTATAAAAAAGTGAGGTGCTTTGTCATGCTGGCTGACATGGAATACAGAATCCGAGACTAGGAATACTACTGCTGTCTCAGTGTTACGTCAGGATCCATAATAGCTGACTTGGAATCGAGATGGCGATCAAACATGGCGGACAGGGCACACTGCCAGAGCTGTACGACCTCAGAATGCAAGATGTGAAGCACTAGAACAGGCTCTGTAATATCAAATCCAAGGCCTGGAATACTGGCACTGTGACATCAGATTTCCTAAGGCAAAGGATGTTTATACAGATTCAGTCCTGTGTGCTGGACAAAAGATGTGCTACTTGACAAGTTCCACTAAGCTACTACTGACCAAGAGGTGTATGGTCATTGCGTAACCATATATAATTCTGGTATACTGTTCCAGAGCTGGAATTGTGGACAGTCACTTATGGTGTCACAATCCAGCTCAGACCTGTTGAGGTATTTAGAACAGTGTAGAATTTAGGTACACAGGTGCAGCTGTGGGAATACTGGCACTGGATCTGTGGTGTCTAGTCCATGTTCTATAATACTGGCGCTATGACATCTGGGGAAAGGGAATTTTTCCAAGTTCAAGTTTGGTTGCTGACGTGCAGGACATGTTTTCCCAAGCTACTGCTCACTCAGACGTGTACAGTCACTGCTTCTCCTGACTGTAACTTTGAATCTCTACGCTTGAATCTTTATTTAAATAAATACCAGGAGGGGAGGTGCCATGCTGACACATACTCGTGCTGCTGTATCGAACTATTACCTGAAGTTAAAGTCAAAACTTTATGCTCTTTAGTCGTAACACTTGTGTCTTTATTTAAACAAAATCCTTTCCATAGTGAGATCCCTATTCCACATTCGTGAAGTACATGATAACCAGAACAGACGAGAAGTACACCACCACCTGATCTGCATCACTGCAAAGGGCCTAGTCGCCTATAGTTACCCAAACATCCACCCCCACCCCAACATCCACCAGTGACAGCTCCTTTCAGAGAGAAACCACACACATACTACCGATTGATGCAAAATGGAGCATAGATGTTCTGATTCTCAACAATACTATGCTCTTGTGACAGCACTGCATTCACAGAACTATCATCTCCAGGGAGAAAAAAATTGGCCCACACACTCAATGATAAGTATTAAACCACACTTCTCTCTGTGTTTGTTTTTCATTATGTGTATATGTCAATGTATGTGTTTTCATTATTTTCTTTTAGTTTTCCGTCAGTTCAACAGCTCCCTGACTTATTCAGTGCAGTGACTGATAACCTTAAGCATCAGTGGCAGCATATCTCATGACAGCACCCACATACATTCCCTAATGCTGCTCCTGACACGCTTAAGTGAAAATCAAGTCAGCATGCAGAATTACATTCATCGCCTGCACCACTGGGTCAGCATGCGTACTGACTCCAAGTTGCAGTGCCTGATCTATTGAAGCAGGACACAAAGTTGTTTCCAGACATTGAGTTTCCAATGCACCCAACATACACACCAATCATCGAGCTGCCAACATGCATAGTGCACCTGGTGCATTGTAGCATAAATCAAGTTGGCATGCAGAAATGTTTCCCGACTTCCAGTTTCCACAATCATAATGGTCTGAACCACTTGTTGAACTGCTACCATGGTCTATTGCAAATATCAAAGTGGTATTATTTGATGCAATATCAAGTTGAATGTCACAGTAAATGTGTAGTTGTAGTCATATCCTCAGATCATGACTGAAGTTTTGAAAATCCATGATTTACTCAAAAGAAAGTGTATAAAACGCATGTTTGAACCATCAGCTGTTGACAGTCACCTTCAAAAATGTTCAAAAGAAAGTAATCCTTTCAGACTATGAATGGTATCAATTATGTCAAAAACCAATGTTCAACACACAAACACCTGTAATGTTACTAGGTTGTCATACAATATGTGTGGGGCAATATCCAAGAACAGTGGAAATATATGACAACGAGAATACCACACTTTCAGGAATCTACGTTCAGAAACTTGATGTGCGCTAGTTCAGCTAGCCAAAGTGCAGTCTACGAGTGTGGCGGATGGTGTCGATACGTATTTGGAAATGTTTGGCATGTGCTCACAGATCTTACGTGTCAAAACACTTCAGAGGAGGCCTTTGGTACAAATTTCGACGCAAGCTGTGCTTCGGTATGCATAATGTACGACATATCTGCATTGTCACTATTTGATGTCACCAGAGCATTATTTTAATGTTTATATTCATTTCTGTAGACTACTGCGTTACACAAAATTTTTAAAGAATGAAAACAAATGACTATTTGTCTCTCTAACCTGTGTTTCATTTTATCAAAAAACCTCGAACATGTTGAATAAAATGCGTAGTTTGTACGATTAAACTACTAATGAAAACAAAATTGCCGACCTTTGTGGCCGAGTGGTTCTAGGCGCTACAGTCTGGAACCACGCGACCGCTATGGTCGCAGGTTCGAATCCTGCCTCGGGCATGGATGTGTGTGATGTCCTTAGGTTAGTTAGGTTTAAGTAGTTCTAAGTTCTAGGGGACTGATGACCTCAGAAGTTAAGTCCCATAGTGCTCAGGGCCATTTGCACCAAAAGAAAATTCTTAATATATTCAGCAATCTCAATGAAGAGACAAACGAGACAGATCCCCCAAGGAGAAAATGGAAACATCTACCTATGGATAGAAGCATGCAGAAGAACTGTAACTCAAGTTTAAGAGAGTAGTTCACCGTGCACAGGATTCACACATATCCTACGTACCAATATGAGGTAGGTTTGTGTATCAGTGTGACGCCAGCCCCTGGCTGTCAGCCGCCTGCATGCTAAATCGTGCGAGATTCATGTAACTATCTATTGCCTGTCTGTGGGAACATAAAGCTGTCACCTCGTACTGGGACACAATTCTGGAGGTTACTTACTGCATATCACACTCACTAGATGATGCAGTACTCTGCTGGTGATTGCAGTTCAGTTTTTCGCCTTGAAATGTCCTCTACAGGTATGTTATTGGCAAATATTCTATTAGGATATGTCATAGTTTCCCACCATATCTATTTCCTGCATTTTAAAGGCTTCAGGTCGACTTGTAAAAGAGTATAGGTGTGTTTCATTCTTAGATGTTGTTGCTATCCTCTAGTACATAAAATATTTTATGTTTGACAGCTCTTTGATAGTTGGTTGTATTACTGTCAGTAAATGTCACCATACAGCCTCCACAAATTTTTTGCGGTGAATTTTAAAAGCATAGCACAATAGATTTTTCTTTCGCTTCACAGTTTTCTGCACAAATGTCCAGGATGGACGAACGTGCAATTTTTGTGTGTATTGTTCATGTGGACTATAAGTTCGTGTAACTCACGTAAAATTTGACCCCTGTCATTTGGGTTAAAATTCAAGTGTGATTACTGTATTTTTCATGTTTCCCGTTGTTTTAACTGGAGTCATAGAAGCTGTGGCTGCAGTATTGTCTCAACAGCATTCTAGCTTTGGGAATCCGACTTCTATACTCAGTGTTATCTTAGGTTATCGAATCGGTAGTATGTGTGTGGTTTCTCTCTGAAGGAAGCTGTCAAGAGTACATGGTGGTGGGACTATAGGGTGACTTGCCTCTTAGCAGGGTTACTGCAGGTGCAGTGGTGGTGGACTTCTCGACCTGTCCGGTGATCAAAAAATTTGTGACTACAAAATAAGGAACTCTGAAAGGAATTTGTTTAAATAGAGACCCAGCTGGAGAGATTGAAACTTAAAGTTATAGGAAGCAATGAGCGTTTACCTCTGAGTGAATAGTGGCTTTGTGGGATGAATCAAGTTAGACATCATTTTTCCAGCAGATAGACCTGTACCTGCACAAATAACCTTTGGCTCAGGAAATATGATTCCAGGTCTCGGAGTTGATGTCACAGAGCTTGTTCCAGTATTCCATGTCTTGGTTTCTGTTGTCATAGAGCTGTGCGAGTATAACCTGGTTGCTATCGTTGATCGTCATTTTGATTACGAGTCAGCTATCATGGATTTTCACATCGTACTAAGGCAGCACCAGTATTCCAAGTCTCAGATTTTGACGTCACAGAGCCAGCACCAGTATTCCAGGTCAGCCAACATGACAATGCACTACCTTACATTTTTGAACTTTCCAACAATTTATACTTAGAACAACAATGCTCCGTCCATAGGAAACACTCTGGACTACTTTTTTGAATATCCTACCAAAATTTGAATTGCACACCAAAATTTGGATTTCCTGCCATTTTATAGGTATTGCAATTGATCTTTATCAGACAGCAGAAGAGGAGCTGGTAGGCAGAAACGCTATGCTATCATCGATGGTGTAATCATCGGCATCATTGGTGACACACTTCGGCACCATTCTCTCCTTACCACACTATTTCCATCCATTATGTGCCTCAGGTAAAATGTGCACTACATGTATCAGTGTAAAAACCTGACAGCCTGTAGCTACTGCAGATCTCACCATGTCCACAAAGACTCCCTAATTTACAGATATGTATAAAGTTAAATTTGCTCTTATTGTCCTCAAAAGTATCCGTTTTATTGAATGTACCTACACCTTACAACAATTATTCCTAGCTATTCAGGCTGTAATGAACTTGAATGGGACTGTCACCTACTCCCACAACCCCATGCATGTTTGACAGTTTATAAACCTTAGAGCTACCCATATTCCCTACGCTACTTGCCTATACCCAAATGCTGCAATAGCAGACAATTGTCCTTCACTCCAACATATGTTTCGAAAATGCCCAACTCATTAACATGCTTTACCAACAGAATAACATTTCCCTTTCCCCAAAACACTGGCTCCATACCACCAACAGGGGATCAATAAACTACTCCCTGTAATAATGCCCAATGTGAAGTAGCGAACCAATAACTTTGATGCAGTAGCCTTATGCAGAGCAGCAATTGGATTCCTCCAAACCACCTCCAATTGGCCACATACCCTGGTCAATCATTGAGCTGAATGCTTTATCCTCAGCACGTATCTAGGACCTAAAAGATACCTGTGTTACCATATATATATATATATATATATATATATATATATATATATATATATATATATGTCCGATTCATCCTGGCCCATACAAGCTCGTCGCTGGCACTGACGAATTCTATTCCGCTAATGTTAATGTTACAGATCTGTGTATTCAAAGAATTTCTCAGCGTGAACTTAACTGGGGGCTTCAGCTCATCACCTTCCTTTCAGGAGACCTTGTACACTATCTCAATACAACCATCCTGAAAGTGAATCAAGTGACAATCTTTTATCACTTTGGAAGCGTCCTAGAACAACTATCGATCCTAATCCACACTCCCCACCTTCATATCTACTTCAAGTAACCGACCTAAGATAATCTGAGAACACTGCTGCAAAATCTGGGATGAAAATGAAGGTCTTATCCACACCCAAATAGGCAGCCACCTAGTCATCCTCCACATAACAAAAATATATACTTCCTACAATGAAGCTGCTATCATCCATCCACCAACCAACTCACCCACTCACCCACCCACCCATCCACACACACACACACACACATACATGCAAGGACATGCCTGGTAAAATGGTTGTAGGTATTCCAGCTCACAGTTGAGATGGATCTAGCCAGCACAGCAGTTGCTGAAATTCAGGTTTGCGATGGTGGTAGATTCAAAAACTAGATGAGACTTGCGAGAATTCAGAAATGAAAGAGAGCAGTGGCAGAACACTGAACAATTTAAGAGCGCCGTGGTGAGAAATTTGAAAGAAAGTGCGAGAGGAGGGTGCTGGCAAATGTAAAAAAGGGGAAAGATGGTGGTTGTTAGAGATTTGAAAACAAATCAAAGACATCACAACTACTCCAGTTATGCTTTCCAGTCATACTGACATTTCAATACAAGGTGACGCCAGTTCAAAAGAGTATAAACGATCTAAATTTGTGCAATGTTCAAATTTATCCAAACCACCTGATATTGACAACACCAGATTATATAGAAGGCAAAAATCTAAAACCTTCACTGAATGGTGTAATTTTGTGCACCTTTCAAAAGTATCTTTAGGAGATGAATTACTTCTCAAGAAAATATACAGGATGTATCAAAAAGAATCATCTGATAAAAAAATCATAACTATTATGTTATTATAGATATGTATGTGAAAAACATGCTGTTGGAAAGACCAAACTCTCAGTTTTACATGGTTCCCACTAGGTAGCAGCAGCATGCGCCCACTTTAGTTCTAGTAAAAATGTTGTCAGGACAACAGAAAGCGTTTGTGTTCTACATTTTGTGCAGTGTGGGTCAGTAATAATTGTTCAGCATGACTTTCGTACTAGGTATGGTATGGATCCTCCTACAGCACAGAGCATTAGACGATGGCATAAGGAATTTCGAGGTACGGGTTGTTTGTGTAAAGGCAAATCGCTGGACTGTAAGCGAGTGTCTGACACAGATGTTGAACGCATTGGCCATAGTGTTACTAAGTGTCCATAGAAATCCATTCACTGTGCAGCACGACAGCTCAGCATGCCCCAGATGTCCGTCTGATGTGTGTTGCATCAACATTTACACATGAAACCATACAAAATTCAGCTACTGCAAGTTCTTCAAGTGACAAACTGCAGCATGTGGAGTTCTATAATTTCATGCTTGGCTAAACGGAAGGTGACAGTTTTCTTCCAGGCTTAGTGTCTACTGACGAGGCAACTTTCCAATTAAATGGAAAGGTGAACAGTTATAATGTGACAATGTGGGATACAGAACAACCACATTAAGTTATACAACATGAGAGGGCCTCTCCAAAATGTAATGTGTTTTGTGCAGTTTCATGGGAACAGGTGTATGGTCCATTTTGCTTTGCAAGAACAATGTTACAGGAAGCATATGTCTCGATATGCTTGAGAACCTTCTATTTCCACAGTTGGAGACTGATTCGAACAACTTCATTTACCAAAAGGATGGGGCACTGCCACACTGGCATCTGGAAGTGCAGGAATTTTTAAATCAAAGGATCACTGAATGAAGGGTTGGTTGCACTGGACCAAATAACTCAGCCTTTCATTATTGGCCTCCAAGGCCACTGGACCTGGCTATGTGATTATTCCTCATGGAGGTTTGTAAAAGATTCTGCTTATATGCCTCCATTACTAACAACAATTAGTGAACTGAGACACAGCATAACAGTAGCTGTGGAAGCTCTAACTCTAGACATTCTCGCTGCAGTGTGGGAACAATTTGAATACTGTATTGACTTATGTTGTGCATCTCGATGGGGGGCATATTGAGCACCTATTAAAAGGTATGAAAAAACATTTTTGAGTTTCCCATTCATCAAAAAACAAAATTCATTGTGTATGTTTACTAGTGTCAGTAATATAGACCTGTCAAATTGGGTGATTCTATTTGATGAAGCATGTATAACCATGCACAATACTTATTTCAAATTTTTTACCATACTTAAACAGTAATATCTGGCAGTTCCTCCCAGGCATAACTGAAGCAATCTTGAAAAACGATATATTTCTTATCAAAAACAGGTATTCACATATATCATGATTATGTCAATGTTATTACCATATGAAAATATATCTCAAAGGCTGTCTAAATTGAAGCATATCCATGTTGAAAATGAAAGTGTAAAAATACAACAGAAATACACACAATTATTATATGAAGTCTTACAGTGTTATTCTCATATCTAAAATACTCAAATGCGTAACTTACAGTATTTCCACATCTAAAATGTATGTCAAAATATGTCAGTAAACATGCAAGCTATATGTGAGGAGTAGTTATGTTATTAACATATCAGAAATGATGATATATACTAAAACAAACTTCAAAAAGCCTATAGCTCCACAGAAAACACTTTGACTGAAATAATATGTTGTGGAACGGAAGCAGTGACAAAGCATACATATAAACAGGTAGTCTTCATTATTATTCTGTAAGTGTCAGCTACAGGAAGAGTGCAATTAATCTGTAACTTCACTTAACACCTAAAACATGACTGTGAACTTGTAAATTGATTGCCCCCATGATGTTTACATGCCTGAATTGTTCTGTAACAGTGCAAAACACATGTATCAGGCAATGCAGCAAAGTTTGACCTATGCCTCCAAGATCTTAATGAGACTATGTTATTAAAGGTACAAAACTGAACTGAACAGATATCATTTTAGGGGGAATTTTCAACAGTAGTAAAATATAACTGGTATTATTAACTTGATAATATAGCTTTTTCAGTTTCGATTGATTCTCGACGTATCTGCAGTTGTGTTCCACTTGTGTTCTATCCACCACAGTCACATATTCTCGCACTTTAGCTCAACCAACCATACTAAAAAGTGTATGCTTTCAAGGAACGTTTAATGCATAGTATCACCTAAACTGCACATTTTGATTAACACAGTATGGTTTCAGAGTCCTTTTCAAGTCTCTACCATCTATGATTTATAAATGCAGACTATAGCCACAAATGGTAATTTGTACAAAGTACAGGTTTCAAAACTGAGTTTCCTGCAGGAGCCTTCCGTTTGAATCGTAGCCTTGGTAAAAAAATTTCGTTCTCTGCATATATAAATGCATATTTCCATATTAGAGATGTGTAACTTTGTAATGCTTGAAATAAGAAATGTAAACATACAACATGGCCACAGACAATAATGGAACAAGGTTCAACACTGAGTCATGTTTGATAACTTGAAAATAGGATCTTTACACCAAAAACAAAATTATTTGTTAAAATATGTATGAAGCATGCACAGACCACTTATTGTAATACACAAATATAGGTAGGGACCTGCGATCACACATGAGAATTCCGACTTCGCACCAACTTACAGGTTAAGCTGCAGTTATTTATGAATATACTTCTGTCTTTGTATCACACATTAAAGAATCCGAAATTTATCTCTATAATCTATGAAAATACATACATTTCATCATACACATGGCAGTACTGCTGGTCTTGCTTGCTAGTTAAGGTTCATTTGTCATCGAAAATAGTTTGACCTTTGTACCAATGAATACATCGTCGTTGTCAATTCTAACATTAATGTGGACCCTTTCCTTGCATTACAAACGAGTGTCATCTTTTTCTGGTAATGCTTACTCGTGCTATAACACAGTTTAGACTACATAACACTTCGTCACATAGATTACTATTGCACAGCAAATTAGTAACACACTGCCCCATACATCACCGCAATATAGCAAAAATAGAAACAAATTGTTCTATACATAACTATGTTACAGAAAAATTGTATGAGATTCCCCCATACATTGCCATGTAACAACAAAACTGTAACGAAACACCACCCACACAGCATGTTAGAGCAAAATAGGAACAAACTGATCCATACATCACAACGTTACAGCAAAATTGTAACAAATGGCTCCACACATCGACAAGCTTCAGCAGAATAGCTCCATACATAGTTACAATAGAGAAGTTACCATATATATCATCATTTTTATACGAAATGGCAACATGTTACCTCACACATTGTGAATGGATGATGAGTTGACATGGTGACTACCATTACCTGAACATGTTTGGTGCAATGATGTTCAGCTGACATGGTGACTGTCATTATTTAAGATGTGATTTGGGCAATGATAGTCAGTTGACACCATTTCTATCATTACACCAAACACTTTAATTGTGTACCCTTCCCTAATCATGGCATTCATGCTGCAATGTATAAATATATATATGATTAGTCAGCGGTCTTAATGGATGACTAAACATTTTGCTTATTGGAACCAAACTTTACTTGCTGGCATCGAAATTTGTTGTGAGCTTCCTGACTTGTTGCATTGCTTGTTTGAATAACTCAAAAAATGTCAAAAAAAGGCTCAGCTTGAAACTTCCTGGCAGATTAAAACTGTGTGCCTGACCGAGACTCGAACTCGGGACCTTTGCCTTTCACGGGCAAGTGCTCTACCATCTGAGCTACCGAAGCACGACTCACGCCCGGTCCTCACAGCTTTACTTCTGCCAGTATCTCGTCTCCTACCTTCCAAACTTTACAGAAGCTCTCCTGCGAACCTTGCAGAACTAGCACTCCTGAAAGAAAGGATACTGCGGAGACATGGCGTAGCCACAGCCTGGGGGATGCTTCCAGAATGAGATTTTCACTCTGCAGCGGAGTGTGCGCTGATATGAAACTTCCTGGCAGATTAAAACTGTGTGCCCGACCGAGACTCGGTCGCGAAAGGCAAAGGTCCCGAGTTCGAGTCTCGGTCGGGCACACAGTTTTAATCTGCCAGGAAGTTTCATATCAGCGCACACTCCGCTGCAGAGTGAAAATCGCATTGTGAAAGGCTCAGCTTGTTTAGTAGGTGGTGTCTGAAGCAATTTGGTACAATTTTGTGTAACAGTACTAATGTACAGAGAACATACTTTAAGCTTCTGGTGTCACTACTTGTTTCCAAGGTCCAGTAGATGACATAGACTCCAAGTTTATTGTATATATGCTACCATCATGCATTTGGCATAATGGCAATCATTGTAGTCAGGGTAATGGCAATCACCATATAAACTAACCATCATTGTCTTACAATAGTATCCACCATTTGTTCAGAGTAATGGCAATCGCTATGACTGGGGAATGACAGTCATTTTACATTAACTTACCATGATTGTCCCCAATGCATTTAGGGAAATTGTACTTAGCATGATCAGTGTATCACTGGCCCACAATAACATCTGACATAATGGCAGTCAGAATGTCAATGACCACCACTGCCTCCCAGTAGTGTCTGGGGTATTGACAGTCGCTTTGTTAAGTAACTATATTTGCCCTAATAATTTTAGGGGTAATGGTAGTTGGTATGTCAACAGCCTACCATTCCACCAAAAGTATACACAATGTATTTGCTATGTATATTGGCTACTGTTACAGTTTCTTCTAAGGATGTGATGTATGAGGTAATTTGTTAAAATTATGCTGTAACCTAGCTATGTAAGGGGTATTGCGCTACAATTTTGCTATTACATGGTGATTAATGGTGCAATTCGTTACAATTTTGTTGCAAAATGACGAAGTATGGAGCAATTTGTTTCAATTTTGTTTTAAAATGGTGATGTGTGTGGCGAATTGTTATGCAGTGTTCACAGTGCAAGAGCATTATCAGCAGAGGATGACAATCATTTGTACTTCATAATGATGTTATCAGACTTGCATTTGGCTGACTACAATCTATGGCTGACTGTGATATTGTTTTTAATCAACTATGACTAGCTTTTGACAAATAAAACAGAAAATTTAGATGTAATATTAACATAATATACTTTGGTACAAAGTTGAAACTATTCTTAATGAGAAGTTCACTTTAACCTGTTTAGTAAGATCAGCAATAGAGCCATACATGTTTTGTATTGTTATAAAACTAATTTTTAGATCTTTTCACAAATAGACACCATTTTTAGTTTCTTTGATGTATTGCACAACGATCGAACTATGCTCATTCATAAGTGCAGCCTAACCTCTAATTGGTGTGAACATGGGAGTTTTTGATCATGATAGGGAATCTGTAGTTATTGTTGTGTATTACAGTAAGTGACCTGCGAAAGTTTTGTACATATTTCTGTGAATAACTTTATTTTGTTGCAAAGATTGTATTTTTGAGATACTGAACCTTCATCGCAGTGTGCAACCATGTTCTATCATTGTCTTTGGCCATGTTGTTTGTACATTTCAAATTGGGAACATTACAAAATTATACTTGCATGTAACTAAAATGCCGAGTATAAATTATACAGTGCAATAAACATCTTCTGAACATGTACCATTGTGTAAGTGCAGCTACATCCAGGACAAAACGTAACAAAGACAGTATTAACCAATCAATAACGTCAATTACGTTTTTCTAGCGTGAAAATGTTGCTTGGTCATTTCGTTTTTCTATTATCGGTAACATATTCTCTTTCAGGACTATAAGAAACTATTCACAATTAATGGACTGTATTCTATATATGTTTTCTATTGTCATAGAACAATTCAGCTGAGGAAATGTCATTATGGCAATTGATTTTAGGGCCCATAGTCACATATTAGTCGTCAAGGGTAAGTTACAGATTAACTGCTGTCTTCCAGTATTTGACAGCTGCACAACAGAATTCAGACTGCCTGCTCATTTCCGTCAACTGTCACTGCTTGTATGCATAACATAATATTTGAGCCAACATATTGTTTGGTACAGTTACAGGCCTGTCAAGTTCATTTGTGTATATAGCCATATCTAGGCTCCAAATGAAGTGTCACCTTCCTGCCAAGCATATTATTTTATCCATATGTGTTGTTCTGTTATACATAAATAACACATATAATTTTAGACATGGAAATAGCATTGTGGGAATAGTCATATTTTGGATGCCAAGTGGAAGTTATACATTACTTACAGCTTTCCATTGCTGATACAATAGATTAATTCAGTTTCTGCATGCGCTCATTCCAACTGTCACTACTTATCTGGGTAGCAAATTATTTTAGCAAGCACGTTTTTTTTTCTGTAGCTATGGTTAGATTCATTTTTTCACATAGCATAATTTTAGATGAGGTATTAATAATGCCAGGCTTCACATAAATATTGTGTTTGCTGCTGAAAAACTTTTGACTTATTGTACATTTTAGTCATGAAAATACTGTAAGTTCTGTCACTTGACATAAACAGTGTGTGTTGCTGTTGCATTTTTCGAAACAAGTTTTAGACGTGGTAACTCTGTAATTTGCGCCCTTCTGTGTTTTGACAGGTATTTTCATCGTAGTAGTAACACTAATGTAACCACTGCATGCGACCATAGATATTTGTGATAAGTAAAACATTTTTTTGTACTGCCAATAACATAATCTCATTTGGCCTAGGAGGAACAGCCAAATATTAGTGAAATAACTAGTTAGACATAGTTAGGCTTTAGTGAAATAACCTATTAGATATAGAAACAGTCAAAGTTGCAAGAAATAACTATGTGTGCAAAAATACTTTTTGATAAATAACACAGACAATTCATATGTCGATACTTTTAGCTTTCATGTCCATTGTGTCTTACACTGAGTATGGGACAGAGATCAAACTAAGCTTGTTTACAACTGCACCTTAGGCCCATGAGTTGTGTTAGTAACATTTTTGTGTGCATTTTAATAAATAATACAGACATTTTAGACATGGAAATATTTAAGCACACAGTGTGCCTTGCACCACATACGGTACATTTATTGTTGAAATAATTACATATTTCAGGTGAAGTTTATTTATTTTCCAAATGGAAATCCTGAACTATTGTTTATAATATCCCTACATATTTTTGATTATTAATTCACACTATTCTGATACTTTTGAATATGACACTAATTTCTGCTCATTTGGATATTTTTTTATCCTGGTGTCATCTTAGATTATGTCAGTTGGGTTGCCAAATGTAACTGGAACAGTTCTATCATCTTGATTAATTTATTGATATTTCCTACCAATACCATTTTATACTTTTTTCAAATTATTCACCCTCATCACCTTGCACTTTCTTGAAAATTTTCTTCCCAAGCATTCTTGCAATTTTTAATTTTCCACCATCACCATGTTTGTTTCCTTAATTTTACACCACCACCATACTGGACTGCAGCGCCGACTAGCGGCGGTTCCTTGAACTGTGAGTGGAACGTATTCAGCCATTTTACTACACACATCCCTTTCACCTACCCAACTGACCTCTCCTCACCATGTGAGCTCTTGAAACCTACAAAGAATCTCGCAGGCACTACTGTTCCTTGCTCCATACCCATGATTGGGACACATTAACACACTGATGGCAAATACAGACATTCGTTCACAATATCTTTAATGCAAAAAGGAGCCTAGACTGGTGACAGACATGCTCTGAATTAAACACAACACCATACGTCAACTCAGGTGAATACTGGCAAACTTTTCACCGACTGATCAGCGACAATCCTGCCAGTACCCACTTCTCAACAGTGAGTCTCACTCTGACGATATAAGTAAAGTCAAACTTATCGCCTCCTACCTCGAAGATACACTCATAGTCGTCGACGTTCCTAACTTGACCACTCCAACTCCCGAAATGTCCACTTTTACAGACACATATAGTTTGACATCTCGCTCTCAATTTTAGGTATTTACGTTTTGTGCTGTGAACGTATTTGAACACGCAAATCACAGCACAAGGTATAAAAGGCATGGAAACCACAATCCCTTCTACCGAACTCTCCAGATCTTTTGTTTAATCTTGATCACTGCTTAGCTTTTTCCTTCATTTATAGGAACTGACAAGACTGCATTTTCTTTATCGTCGAACTCCTGTCAATGTCTAGGCCAGAGGTGGGATTAAGCGGTATAAGCGTGATTTCTGCAGGAGGAGACTAACTTATTTCCTCACGTGAGCGTAGTTTCGAATGGTAGAACTATGTTGACGACATATTCAGTGTCAGATAGCACAGGTTTCTCCACGTTATCAGTGTTTCCAAAAATGATGGAAACTTAGTATCTGGCAGCAATAGTAAATAATTTTAGTGAAAGTAGTAACACTGTTCATTTGAAGGGTTAGTTCTGCTCATCTGATGGGTAAAATTCGACTAATTTTAAGAACAAAGTCAAAAATGAAAACTGAAGATTAAATAGAATGCGAAAACATTGAAAGCGACTAATTACTGTACCCATGTCCTACACTATAGTCTGCCTATGACACTTTTATTCCTTCCTTAATTTAAAGACCTCAGTAATTGATAAAACACTAATGAATACTTGCCAGGGAGTAACGTGAAATAAATGTTCACCTGCCAAAGTGTGTTTGAAAAGGGTTTGAATATACACTGTCTTGTACCTT
Source organism: Schistocerca nitens (assembly GCF_023898315.1). Lineage (NCBI taxonomy): Eukaryota > Metazoa > Arthropoda > Insecta > Orthoptera > Acrididae > Schistocerca > Schistocerca nitens. The sequence continues at coordinate 53,723,843 of NC_064624.1, read as the reverse complement.
ATTATATAATCCCCAGGCCAGTCCTTGTTTTCTTCTATCGTGTAGTTCACTATCACCTCGCTGATAAATTGTACATCTTGTACCCAACCCCTTAATTTTGCGTCGAGAATGTTTCCCAAATGTTTCATGTTCTTAATCCATCCATGGAGTCGCTCTTCATTCGAGTGGTTACCCTGAGACAGACAGAAATTGTTGAAATTACTTGCATAACATTCACAAGAAGAAGCCAACTTTAATTTATGCTTACAGGTCCCACAATTACAAAACATTTAAATTAGTGTCAGTACAGCCATTAACAAAGTTAATGAAAAGTATGCGTCTAGCCATGTCTTATGAAACAAACGGAATTCTCTACGAGGGTCGTGCAGTACGTAACGTCCCACACTGTTTTTTCTCAGAAAGTATTTATTGTTAAGAGTTAGAATTTGGTAACAATATACATCAATATGTGAAACTTCTGGCAGATTAAAACTGTGTACCAGACCGAGACTCGAACTCGGGACCTTTGCCTTTCGGGGGCAAGTGCTCTAGCATCTGAGCTACCCTCACATAGTTCTGCCAGTACTTCGTCTTCTACTTCCAAGATTCACAGAATCTCAGCTACGAGGTACTGTCAGAAGTAAAGCTGTGCAGATGCGGCGTGAGTCACGCGTGGGTAGCTCAGATGGTAGAGCACTTGCCCCCGAAAGGCGAAGGTCCAGAGTTCGAGTCTCGGTCCGGCACACAGTTTCAATCTGCCACTAAGTTTCACCTCAGCGCACACTCCGCTGCAGAGTGAAAATCTCATTCTGGATAAATCAACATGTCTTCATCACATTCTATGGCCGTACGCCAACGTTCTCGAAGAGCATGTATTCCCTGCTGGTAAAAGCTTTTTGTTTCCAGCGCAAATTTGTGCACCCAGCTTTTGTCTCCCGTAACGGTCCGTGGCAGAAAGGCGTCTCCGTCGGTCTCAAAACGTTCCAACATTTCATATGAAATGGCCTTACATTGAATCTTGTGGTCCACTGTGAGCATTCGTGGAACCCATCTTGAGCACCTCTTTGAATATCCGAGACCCTCGATCATTGCAGACGCACTTCCAATGCTGATCGATAACTGTAGAGCCATCGTCCAACTGCACTTCTGTCAACTGCAGCATCGCCATACACTGCACACAAACGTTTATCGATGTTCAACACGGTTTCTTTTTCTGCGCACAAGAATTCAATAACAACACGCTGCTTGTAACGTGAGTGGTATGCAGGTGCCATTTTCACTCTCTACTGCGCCTCTGGCATCTGCCAGAACGGTTCGAAACTTCACCAGCGCACAAACATCAAATGTGAACCACTAACAAGGACGTTTGTCTTTGTATATTAAAGGATTTAAAAAAAAAAAAATGTGGGTCAATACTTATTGAACGACCCCCGTACTTATAACATCAGATAATAGATGGGATTTTAAAACTAACTGACCGACATTTTGCTGATGTCTTGAAGAAAAAAACAAAATTCATACTCGTTGGATTTCTTAACATTTATTTGACTATAAAACGTAATAGAGATTTACGGCACCAATAATTTGCTCCCAACTTTCACAAGAATAATATTGTGATACATAATGGTATGTGAAACATCTTTTTAAGTAACAATGATATAGAAATCTCCAATGCACTATTGTTTACAGTGCCAGAGCTACGCTTAGTATTTCTGAATATCTTAGAAGTAATTTCCTCCTCATTAGGTAGGTATCAATGTAGCTTCCATCCTTTATTTTGTTTACAGCAACCGAAAAGGTTACTAGAGTACCTTCTTTTTTTTTCTGGCAACATAATCGTCCTGAGACCACCATTTAGAAGTCTAAATGTACAAAGTACAAGGCCATTAATCCATCAGATAGCCTTAATTACAGCAAAATGATCTCTCGAGTAAGCTAAATGGTTACATTGTGAGACCTGAAATGATACTTCCTCACCTCGAGATAGCACTCTACCGTGGGCTTCAATGGATGGGGCAGTTTTCTCGAATAAGAGAAGCCACAATGTTGTGTAAGCAGCAACATCACTACCTGCTACAACGGTAACTGTAAACATTTTATTCTTGGCTGCATTAGTAATCAGTGACACATACGCCATCAATGTGTATGTCCTGTTACATTTCCTTACCTTTCTCTTAATGGGATAAAAGTCTCTGTCAAAAGAAAGGAAGGATTGACCTCCCAGTGGGAACTATTGATTTACAGAATTGTCTTTGACAAGTGAAATTCGCGTTACCAGTAGCTGATGTCGACAATAAACACAAACGGTGAACCACTGTTGCATTGAGAAACCACCTAATTCAGTGACTTATGGAGTTTCAAAATCAAAGGCAAATATTTATAATGCATTGACGGCCATTGTATAAGGCGCACTTTCGGGATTCTACACAATTATTCAACATTCATATTGTCACATGAAACGGAACTGTCAAAAATTGCGACTAACTGGGTTTTTATACTAATTGATTCAGTCTAAGTCAGCCCTCTGCAGTCCGCCCCCGGTAGCTGAGTGGTCAGCGCGACAGGATGTCAATCCTTAGGGCCTGGTTTCGACTCCTGGCTGGGTCGGTGGTTTTCTCCCGTGGTGAGTTGATGTTAGTCAAGATTGCCTTTAAGGCGACAAAGACGCCATTATCAACACTTTAGTGGGTTTGGTCGAGGTCGTGTGATAGGGCTACGAGAAGCTGAGTGTTCCTTCTGCACTACTGCAGAAAGACTTGGCACGGACGTAACCAGTGAACATGATTACTGGCAGCGGCGATCACGGGAATGTACAGTGGCAAGAGGACTGGCGACGGGACGGCCACGTTGTACTACCAAGAGGGAACACCATTGTGTTCGGCCTGTAGGTGTGGACCACCATACTGCATCTGCAGTACCAACCTCTGCAGCAGTTGGCGTCACAGTGACACAACGAACTGTTACAGATCGACTGCTTTCGAGACAGGCGCCCTCTAACGTGCATTCCACTGAGTCTGGACTTGAGTGGTGTCAAGCGGGAGCTCACTGGAGAGGAGGGTGGAGGTGTGTTCTGTTTTCCGATGAAAGCTGTTTCTGCCTCGGTGCCGGTGACGGACGTATGTTGGTTGGGAGGCCATTTTTCCACGTGCTAGACGCACTGGACCTACCGCTAAAGTTATCGTCAGGGGAGCAATTTGGAATGACAGCAAGAGCACTCTCGTGGTTATCCCTCGCAACTCGATTACAACTCTGTACGTCAGTCTGGTGGTTATAGCCCGTTGTGCTGGCTTTCATTAACAGCAATCCAGAGGGTGTTTTCCAACAGGATAGCGCTCGCCCACACACCACTATTGTCAGCTCTACAGTTTGTCGACTTATTGCCTTGGCCTGCTCGATCACCATACCTGTCTTCAATCGAACGCGTACGGAACATCATAGGACGATTACTCCAGCGCCATCCACTAACAACATGCTTCCGTCAGTGTATATTGTCAGGAATGATGTATTCTGGAGTTTTTACAGTAAAAGCACCCCGTGATGCACAAAGTCTCTCTCTGGGAGCATACACAACAGAAGTAACACCGACTAAACAAGTGTGCTAGCATAATTGGTAGGCTTCCGCGGCCAGAGTCAGTCGACATAAAAGTTTTCTGGGTTTGGTACCGCGTCATAATGTAAAAACTACTGCTGCTGGAGAAAAACCAACGTTTCGGCCAAGATTGCAGCGGCGTTCTTCTGGGTCTAATGGTACGTTCTAGCTATGCAGTGTCCTTTATGTTTTGTTGTTAGTGTTCACTGCGCATGCCGTTACGTCATAATTTTAAAAAGATAGTTAGTTTCGTTGGTCACTTAAGGAAGAAGGTGAGGGAACTTCATTTTAATAGGTTATTGCGGTGGAGGGAGAACGTGACCTCTGTTGTCTACTGGCTCTTGTGTTATGTGCCATGATTGGTGGTCACCGTCGAATGAGAAGTTTGCTGCTGTTTACCAACTGCTGGACGTCGGCCGTTACTCGCCGGTGGTGCTCGTGCCTCGTGTTGACAGTGCCGTCTGTTGGGCTCTGATTGCTGGCAGCCAAGATGGGGCAAGCCTGAGTGCATCCTCCCTGTTCATGTTGTTAGGGTGTTTGAGTATTTCGATGGCCTCTCTGATTTTACGTTTCCTCGTAATTGGCTTTTTGGCAAACACACAGGCTTCGCTGAATTTTATTTCTTTTCCGCAGTCTTGGTGATGCTCTGCCACTGCAGATTTGTTGTGTTGCCCTAAACGAATATAACGCTCGTGTTCCCGAACGCGCGTTGCTATTGGCCTACCAGTCGCGCCGATGTATGCACCTCCACATTCGCATTCCACCTTGTAAACGCCTGCAGTGTGTAATGCATCCACCTTGTCCTTAGTGGAGCCTAGCACGCCCTGGATCCTACGACCACTATAGAAGACAGGCTGCACCCCAACGCGCCAAGGTGTTTGCCTATTCGGTCAGTGACGTTTTTACATAAGGTAAGCGCACTGTTGGCTGCAGTTTGTCTATTTCTTGCTTATCTTTCTTGCTTGTGTTCGTCGACAAGGCTGTGTTTATCGACTAATGGCTGTAGCCATTGGCAGTTGTGGCCGAAACGATGCTTTTTCTCCAGTAGCAGTAGTTTTTACATTATGACGCGGTATCCCACCCAGAAAACTTTTATGCCAAGTGAGCGTTTCCCCTCATTGTGTCTTCTATTAATTTGACGCAGTACGGTTCCCAGACTGACGAGTAAAACTTAAAAATAGCTTGAACGAGTGTTTTGTTTTGTTGTCCAGTACATTCGTAGTCAAGATTCACCTCAATATGGATCTGCTTGTCCTGCTTTTTTTGCTGTATGTTTTCATTACAATTTAGATAGCTCTAAATACCTACTTCCAAGAATTTTGAAGATCGCCACTGTAGCTAGTGATATGTGTTTAAACCTGTAATTTAACAGTAATATTGTTTTCGCCTATTAGGTACAATAATGCCATTCATTTATATTCAGCGCCAATCTCAATCTTCTTCATACCGCCACACCCAAACACTCTTGTATCCCACCTGTAGATAAAACGACCACATCGAAACGCATATACCGAGCAAGGCGACGCAGTGGTTGGCGTATTGGAGTCGCAGTCGGGAGTATGACGGTTCAAACCCTTCCACCCGTCCTGATTTATATGAAGATGGTATCTGTTCTTTCGAACATGTCTGAAAGAACAGCTACCATCTTGATGTAGTTAAGGCTAACCAGCAATTGACCTCCTTCTGTGCGGATGCACACGCATTGCCCGAGCTCTTATGGCACTCGGTAAGATGGTCTGCCGTGAGTAATGAGTGTAACGGGAATGGGCACTACGAATGTAGTGTGTGGACGTTAAGTTGGGAATCTGGGTCTCACAGGCAGCGTGCAAGGGATAAATGCCTGCAGTCGCACTATCCTCTGTGTCCTCCGTGGCTCAGATGGATAGAGCGACTGCCATATAAGCAGGAGATCCCGGTCGGGGCACACATTTTCAACTGTCCCCGTTGGCGTATGTCAACGCCTGTCGGCAGCTTAGGGTCTTGATTTAATTATCATTCCATCCTGATTTAGGTTTTCTGTGATTTCCCTAAATCATTTCAGGTGATTGCCGGGTTGATTGTAAATAAATGATGAGTTCCATTATTGGGTCCGAACATCATCTACATACATAGAATACTACTGAATACAAAGATAAGCAGCTGCATGAAGTTAGAAAATTTTTCCTCCATCGAATTAATGAAGAATTCCTGCCAAGGGGTTACCCACTACAAGACTGTAAGGTTGTTGGTACGTTTAACCCATTACATTCAGAGTAGTGATCTTTCACTATTGTCAAGTAACCCAATGAAATCAGTACTTTGTTCATCAGAAACATCTTTTTTAAAGTCACGTAGGATATTTTCTATGATACTGACAGTTGTTTGAACTGGCAGCTTGGTTTATAAGTTGGTAACTTTCAATAAAAGTAATTTTGTATCCTGATCACATTCTAAGCGCCTATTTTCAATTAATAAATTGTGACTGTTCATGATCTAGTAATTATTTGTCCTACTACCTTAATTTTGCTCACTTTGAGCACTTTAATGGTTTGTGCACTGGACTGATGGTGTATGTAAACTGATGCGTCACTTTGCAGCAGTTCCTGTAATTTTAATTTATTACCTATGTTTATACTTGTCACTAAGCATTGTTACTTGTTATAATTATGTTCACTTATACCATAATTTGTGGCACTGTATGGTACCCACCCCATAGATGACTTGCATTGCAGTGTTTCCGCACAGAAGTATATCAGCTGACAAACTTTTCAGTCTCATGTAAGTCACAGTGGCTTGCGATGTTTGTGCTTTTAATGTTGGCTTTTAAGTACAACTTTTATTTATTTGACTTTAGCACCTTAGCTCACGTAGCTTTATTATCCCTGCCTGCAATGTGAACATATGTAAGTAACATCTGTTCCCACTTTAGTATGTCATGTGCTACTTCAGAATTTTGAAATTTTTGTTCTTGTCTTATACTGATAAAAGATTGTAGGTAACTATGCTCATTCTGATTAAAAAAAAAACAAAGCAATAAACTCTGTGCAACCAGTTGGCTGTTTTTATCCTTCATTAAAATTTAAATACAGTTAATGAAAGTCAGACATATTTATGATTGTCAGATTTTTACCAGACCAAGTATCCAAGGGTGTGACAAAGTACCAAGTTGTAAGAAGAAAATTACTAAACATAAGTATGGCAATTAACTATCACAGTCATTGTGAGGAAGTGTTAAGTTAAATCCTTCTTCAGTGTCAGGCTGTGCATGAAAAATCGAAAACTGATATGTGCTTCATGCAAAAAACAGTTTTCGAAAAAAATGTGTGATCCTTTCAAAAAGAAAGGCAGATTAAATGAGCAAGCTTACTATTTATACTTCGAGCCTACAACAAAATTTCTATGTTCATTTTAACTATCAGAATGACATGATTTAGAGTAAGATAGTTATTAAATTCTTATTTATTGTAATCATGAAAAAATTGGTAAATTTAAATGGGTTTTACCAATGAAAAGACCTTCAGTTGCAAATAGATTTCAAGAGTCAAATAGTACATTTTAATACAATTTTACCTAGGAGTGAAATACATTTGGTGCTAGAAAAAACACCTTTTTTTATAAATACAGTTAAATGTAATGTAATGCCAAATGTTTCAGACCAAAATGCTGTTAAAAATGTGATTCTAAATATTATGATTGATCTTGGCAGTATTAAAATAGAAAACACTCGTCAAATAATGGTTGTCGATTATGTATGAAACGTAGGTTGGGCACTACAATATGTTTTAACGATGGAGTAAATAGCAGATTAAAACCCATGAAAAGAATAGGCATCAAAGCTGGATAACATGAAAAGTGGGCTGCTGCAAGTGGACAGGCAATATGTTCCTGAAGCAAAGATAACTACTGAAAGCCTGGTAAAGGAGGCCAGAATAACAAATGAACGAAAGAAAACCTAAGAAGGTGAAAGGTGCACTCAGAACCAACAAGATTATGGAGTTGGAATGTTTTGACATGTTATCATTGGGAAGAAAATGACATGCAAATCCTTACTTTACTGTAATCAAGGTTTTTGCATTCTTAGGTATCATTATCACATCCAATATTAAAGCTGTAAAAACTTCTATATTGCAAGAATAATAATATAGTGGTTGCTGACATAGTGAAAGACATTTTTCAATAGCTCATTAAATATTTTAAGCTGGGAATATCATACGTTCTTAAATTATAAGGAGAATATATTGACTTCTAAAAACTATTTGTTCAAATACATAGAACAGCAATTTGGTAAATTCTACTTGTTTGCTGTTCCAACTAATTAATAGCTAAAAGAATGAAATTTGTTTTTTATCTGGAGTTGCATGCAAGCACCGTGAACCTAAATTAAATAAAAATTACATGAAAGTCAGTATGGAAGAAACACCGAAATTCACTCCTCTATGTATTCTATAGCTTTTAAATTGCTTCACAGAAAGTTCGTGATATACTAGTTACATGGTTATAGTTTCATTTCAGTACCTATTAAAGTTTCTGAGCTATTAATTTTCAAAATACTAGTAAACACTACAGGTCATGACGTCTAGGTGCCTTTAGTAATGATAAGAAATGGATTAAAAATATTACAATAGCAAAATTGAAGATAATGAAATCAGACTAGGGTAATGCTTTAGTTATTACCAGTAAGCATGAATATTTAACAAAAATTTTAAACTTTTTAGGGATAACAATGTTTCAGCACTGAGTCAAGATGCAACCCCCACATTGCAAGAAGAAATTAAATGTGCTAAAGATGACACAAATCTCTTGTTCAGACTGTTGCAGAAAATGAATACTATATATACATCCACAGACGTCAAAAGTGCGCTCACAGTTCAAGGTACATAAATTACTTCGTCCAATTCATCCAATTTTGTATAGTATGAACTGTGTTTATCAAATGTTGCTAGATTATTCAAGACCAATTTTTAAAAAAATTATTCCTTTTTCAAAATAATTACTCTGTCCCTTACAATAAGAGCCTAATAACTAAAATTAAGTGCTTAGAATGTGATCAAGGTACAAACTTGTTTTCATTAGATTTTACCAAATCATACAACAAACTACCATTTCAACTATCAGGATGACAAATAAAACTTAAATACCCATAAAAAAAACTGACAGAAAACTTACTGATTTTATTTGTATGTTTCAAATAGCAGTGTAATACAACTACTTTGATTTTAACGTAAAAATTGTCAACAGATTTACAGTCTTGCAATGAGCAACAGATATGCAGGTATTCTAGCAGATATCTTCGTTAATTCACTGGAGGAAAAATGTTTGAAAAATTGTTCAGCAGCTTATCTAGGTAAGCACATAGTTGACATTCTGATAGTTTATTTCAGATTTGTAATGACCTTCATGAAAAAGTTAATCTCATCTATGAACTAGAATACGAGAAACATCAGCTTAATTACTTAGGTTTCACTCTAATTACAGTTAACGATAAGATGTATTTTGATATGTTTCGAAGAAACTAGTACGGGTAAAATTTCACCCTGAAGCTCGACACATCATAAATCTTCTAAAACAGCCTTTATCCACTCCACCTTTCATAGGGCTGTTTCAGCATCTTTGTATTCCAAAAATACTAAAGCTGAAGCGAATTTAATAAAAACTATAGCACTTAATAATGGTTATGAACCTTCCTAATTAGATAATATTTTCAAAGCTAAACTGATAGCTGTGTTAATACTTCAGGCAACACTGTTAATACTGACAGTGCCAGAAGCAAACAATTTTCCTCACTATCATACTTAGTGACCATTTCCTAAAGAGTTTGTCATCTATTAGAAAAACGATATGTATGCAAAGTAGCTGTTTCTACTGTTAACAGTTTACAGAAAAATCTGATTCACAATTTTATATAATCTAAAACCCCAGTGCCTATTTCAGGGTTGTATAAAATAATTTTTGAACCCTTTCCAGTTTATTCCACAGGACCAGAAGGGCCGTCAGTATCAGATACAAATAGCATTTATTAGGATGGGAGGGTATAATGACAATAATTGGTCCTTTGAAGATATTTCGCTTATTACAGGCCACACCCTGAAGGAGTCCATGTAGTTATTATCCTTCATCAGGAAAAGAAAAGTTATAGGCTAGATATATGTGATGAACTGAAAATTTTTAAGCATGTGTTCAGTAGAGATGGTGTCTCTCTGAACGAACTGCTGGAATTGCGAAATACGTATATCCTCAATAGCTTCCAACCGCTGTTAGCAATGTTTTGACATACTGCCGTTATGACTGAAGATGTTTTACACACAGCTCTTAAATATTCTCTTTGGGTTGTTGTTACAATGGCGTGTATCAACTGCTGTTTGCATTTGCAACACTTCCTGCACATTTCATATATTGTCCGTTTCCATAAATCTGTTATTATCCTGATCTCTTGTTATAGCTATTTTCATATATAATGTAGCTTTTTTCTTAATTTGTGCTGCTCTACTATTATTGCACCTGAGAATTGACGTGCACTGCGATTTCCCTCATAATGGCGTAATAAGGTGACAAACCTTTTTGTCTGATGCCTGTATTAGTGACCTGTTACGCCTATAGTTTTAATGGTGGCTTTACAAGATAACTTCTACTAACTGACTTGATCACCTCGGCTCATATGCTTTTATTATCTCTGCATCCAGTGAGAACCTATGTAAGCAATACATGTCATGTTTCTAGCACATCTTTCGCTACTAACGGCATTTGAAACGTTTGTTATTCTCCTATGATGGTTAAATATACTTATAATTAACTTTACTTATTTTGTTGAGAATGTGTGTGGTCAGTATTCAAACCAGGTCAATGCAAAAAAGTTTGAGGAAACGGTTGGCTGTTTTTTATCCTTCATTAAAACTTAAAAGCGGTTGCTAAATGTCACCCATGTTCGACACTGTATATCACTTTTGTTCATGTGCTAGACATGCGATACGTTTGGTTGAAATTGTCGATTAATGGCAGGTGGTGTTGAAAATGAAGAAACATGTACTTGCTGCAGAACTTCCAGTTCACAAACGACTCAGCAAAACTTTCTACAAAACAGTGGAATGTGCAGCCAATTATTCGTTAAAAGTCGTGATTTTCTCGCTTTAATGTTTGATTACATACAAAATGCACGCTTCCCTGAGACACCAGTTCAAGACATATACTGTTGTCGTTAGCTGCCTATCCAAGATTTGTCTGTGCATGACATGTTAACCAATTCAGTATTTCTTTATCTACCAAGGGTGGAAAACATTAATAATTCCAGATTTGTTGTGTAATTTCTTCCCCATTACTTCAATCTTGGAGTATCATCAAATGTTAAAGAACTTTTGTTGTATTGTGATGACTTTTCAGGTCAGAATAATATCCACAGTTTCATCAGAGGCCATATTATTACAAAATAAACGTTAATTCCACAGAGACTTCTGTTAGCTACATCCCTAGAGATAACAAGGTATCATTCACTGTTTCATCTTTTATGGAAATCTGCTTTTCTGCAGAACGCACCGGAATAATTGTGGCAAAATCTTTCATAGCAGGAGCAATTTAATATTTTTTTTTCATCTCTGGGCCAACATATTCTCATATCCCAGAACTACCAAGTCAAGATGGTCTAAACTCTGTGTGTCCAATCAGCGAAAACGATATTAAAGAAAAAAAGGTGCTAATGTACATTTCTGACAATGATGAATCAAAAGTACTTTATGAAAAAATTGCTCCTTGGAAACAAAGAAAAATGAGAAGTGTAATTCCATTTTGGAAGGTTTGTTCTGTTATTTTATTTCTCTTGATGATTTGCTGTTATATGTATTCTGAATTTGTTTTTCAATAAACAAAATACATGTTATGTCTTTATACACTAGAATTTCGTTACATATGAAGGACAACTGAATTTCATTTGAAATTATGGATTCATTTGAAATCTGACTTAACTTCTCTTGTTGTAAAACAAAATTTCAACAGGAAGAGGGTAAAATGTTATGTTTTTAATGACAGTTTTACAAATTTCCCTCTAGGGACTCAAGTGATCTTGCGAATTCAGGATTCTAATATTTTGGCTGCTGTAAGTGGACTTTGCGATTTATGAGTTGGTCCTCAGGTTGTGCTTAATTAACAGAATGACTCTGCCTTTCACGTGACGCTGAGATATAATTTGGGGATTTTGCCGCCATTCTAATTACGAATTCACACACACAACTGTACTGGAATATTACTATTATTTTGTTTCACGTTTAAATGAACTGCTATAGGAAACGATTCTTAATGGTCATACACATTACTGTGAGTCATAGGTTATGACTTCACTTTTGCAGTGAGTAGATGCTACGCTTGAGAGCAGACTTGTGCAACTTGACCCTATGATAATAATGAACCACAATTCTGAACAGACATGCACAATTAGCCGAGAGTGCTAACGTGCTGTTTCCTGGACTCTGGTAGGCGCGCCAGCACCAGATCGCATACACTGGCGGATTAAAGACTAAGGGCTGGTGTGCTGACCAGCCTGGATGTGGTTTTTAGGTGGTTTTCCACATCCCACAAGGCGAATATCGAGCTGATCCCCACTTCCCACCTCAGTTACACGATTTGCAGACATTTGCAAAATGTTTGCACTCTTTCACGGTTTACACTAGTCACAGACAGCTGGAGTGCACTACTTCCATCCCAGTGGGTACAGGGTGAAGACAAGAAGGGCATCCAGCCCCCCCCCCTCCCCCATGAAACAAACATTGCCAAAATCCATAGTAAAAACACAGACCCAAGAGTAGCTGGACCAGATCTGAATATAGATAGATGTATGTTTGTCAAAATGAGTTAATAGTGGTAACTGAACCCAGTTTGAATGAAGCATGTAGCCTTATTCGATAAGGAGAATTATGTAGAGCAAATGTTTACTTTACACTACAGACCCACCACGCATCCTGTAGAGATAGCTATGACAGTGATAAACTTCATCTGTCAGGTTTACTGTCTTAACGAACATGGAAAATGGGGTCAGTTAATTGACAAAATACAGGACATAATCAATAATGTGCCACATATGTCTACAGGATTCAGGCTGGTAGAAGTTCAATACATAATACGATCAGAGAAATCCTAAGGAACTTGCGTGATGATTAAAAGATATGGGAGGAGAGGATCAGTAAGATGCAAGAAACGATAATGAAGAAAGCTGATAGCAAGCACTATAAACTTTTAGTGTATCCAATAGTGAATGGGAAGGCAGACCATGTTTAGCTTGGGACACAAGTTCAATTCAAGATGGCTGCTCACGAAATTCAGAAATTCTACTGTATATAACAAGGTCTTTATAAAAGTGTTGAAACTGAACACCAAAGTATCCTGGAACCGAAAAATGTAAGAACTGACACCATATATGCAAGGGTACATGCCAAAAATGCCCATAAATTTTGCATAATGGTGGAATGGGGAAGGAAAGCACATGGAGGATGTCAATCAGGAGGCAATGGAATATGGAGACGAGCAGCAAGGAGAATGAATGTAGCCTGAAAACGATAAGAATGGACAAATACTATTAACAATGATTAACATGGTGTCTTCACTGTCTGTGTCATTCTGTTTTATTTATGATGAGAACAGCACGGTGGACAGCTTTAGTTGTGAATTAGTTGGCATTGCCACTTTCATGAAGGTAGTAATGGATATTGTAGGAGTGTTACTACATTGCACACATATCCTTTTTTTCATGCATATGGATGCTGAGACACTGTGTTGTTTATATGACTACTGAATGTCAGTTGCAAAAGAAGAGTGAAGATTATGTCACAGTGCGGTCTTCCTTCCACATTACAACAATCACTGATATGGAAGGCTGCAGTGTTGTAGCTGAGGCTAAATCTCAATGTTAGCAGATGGACGAAGAATAATGGCAAAAATGGCTTCGGAGCAGCTGGAAAGTCAATGATATCATCTGCACAATTGACTACTATAACAGAGCCAGCTTCAGCAGGAAGGTGGTTGCTATACCATTATGGAGTGTCCACAACAATGCATAGAGCATGAGCACTCGGCCAAGAAGTATCTACCAGTTGCATTTGTCACCATGTGTGCACGTGGTCTGAAGCGTTGTGTGACAAAGAAAAACGCTAATTATGCATGTGCTAGAGCATTCTTTTCTCCCACCAGACTAATCACCACTGCTTTATCTTCAAATGTTTATTAACTACAAATAAAATATTTATCTTTCTACTTTACAATACCTACACGTCCTTATGTCTCCCTAGCTAGTAAAACTGAAGACTAAACACGCATTATATTTCCTAGTGCTATCGTATTTAGGCTTGTGGTGTATATCCTTGATTGTGTTTTATTTATTATGGCGTTAGAGAGGAAAAGTTTTATTTTATTTGTGTAGGAGTTTAGAGTTAAGGTATTAAATGTTTCCTGTGCCTCGTTTTCTTCACTTTCTTATCGAGATGCCATTAGTATTACGGTTTCATTTTCAAAAAAGAATGCTGTGTTTCATGTGTGGTCTTAAGTTCCTTCTACATTTTAGTGAAGAATTCATAAACAAATAATTAAGTGCTTTTATTAGATAGAGTGTTTTTAAAAATGTTATTGAGTTTATTAATATCATCATTATTAAAAAAAGTTTTACTGTTGATAGACCATAATTAAATTTTCCAATACATTTTTTATTTTATGTCTTTAACTTCAAAAAAATCTTTTTCGATGGCTTTCCTTCTTCTACTTGCTCAAATAGTTTACTGCTAAATGGAAAAAACTTCATCAAGCCTCACAATTTCTTCTCTTCATTGGGATTGATTTTTTTTCAAAGACATCGTCGTCAACTCTGCAAAAGTACCCAGTTTTGTCTTGATGCTTCTCTATCAAATACTTCTTTATAAAGAGGGAACTCATGTAAAGTAAATAAATTACCTTGTAATGATTTATTTAACATGCTGTAGCTTTTGATACCAAGATTTCTATCTACAACTCTAATTTCAGTCACTTTCATGATATTGAGATTATTTGTTTTCAAAATAGGGATAGTTTGTTATGCTAAATTATGTGACATAAATGAACTAAACCAGCTTTCCCTAATCTACTGTATGTAGTTCAGCTATTTCTTCTACAATGATCACAAAGTTTGGCTAATATGAGCTGGTTTAATTGGTTGGGCATTTAATAATGGGAAAAATTAAATAAGAATTTTAAAAAGAAGATAAAAATATGTGACAAATAGATAAATTTAAGAAGAATCTTTGGACTTTGAGGCTTATGTAAAATTTCCACTTTTTTATATTACTTCAGAATCAGTAGAGTCCAACCTGTGGTCTGTTAATTTTATGTGTTTGACTTTTAGTAAATGTCATCTCATATGAGTTTTTGTTATTTCTTCTCCACATTTAAACACTGCTTTAACATATTTCCTTCTTTACAGAGATAAACCAGACATATACTTTAACACTTGTCCCTAGATGTAGGATTTAAGTAAAAAGAAAACAAAATTTAACATTTTGACAATTTATAGATTTTTTTGCAGCTGCGTTTTGACAAATAACAGGCACATCATTTTTCATATAAAGCAACAGTTTA